>NC_012879.2:59794910-60109240 GCF_000003195.3 Sorghum bicolor
ATTTTTAGGGGCCGTGCTCTCCCCTTTTAATCCCTTCCCTTCTCTACTCAACGACGGCAAACAAATGATACAGTGGTTTAATTTAATTAATTGAAAACGCCATCCGCTTAGTGCTGTTAGGAGTGTTTCCTTCAGATCAGACATGGATCTTTCCATGTGCAAATTTCAATTTAACCCCAAATATATGGTACTTAATGCACATATTGGAGCCTCTACAATTCTTTTCGTCTGAAGGATACATATATTGGAGAACTGTTTCTCTCTCTCTTTTAGGGCAAGATATATTGAATCTGTTCATGCTACGGCGGGGCCTTTGTATTTCCCCTCCTCATTGCTCAATCACAATCAGTCTATATACTGAAGTCTATGTTGGCTGCATGCCATGGTAATTAAAAGTCCTAGGAATATATACATGGTATCACACGTATAATAAATTAATATAACTTATCTTATATTACATAAGCAGGAGGAAAAGGCATTGCATTTACAATAATTAACCGCCACATGAAGTGAGCACACAAAAATATATGTATATATATAAATATATATATATAATATATATATTGGTGGACACATATTCTCTTTCTCCTTTTGCCTTGGATGAATGACCCACCTTGCCTGTTTGTTGCATGTAGAGCAGACTGCTCATATGTGCACTAATAAAGAAAAAGTTAGGCAAGTTTCTTGTCACAAGGGGGGCCTTTAATTGGCGTACTATATGTGGAAAACTGGAAATATGCTTTGACCCAATTATAAAAGAGAATATAAATGTAAGACATTCCAGATGGAGATATACTTTTGCATCAAATGCAGTGGCTTAGAAACTCGTTCGCATCAAGATATTGAGTAGTGAATAAGTCAAAAGGTATATGTTTTATGAATTTTGACTGAACATACTTTTTATTATGTAACACAAAGAAAATCTTATGCTCAAATTGAATGGTCAATGAAATAATGGTACTTTTGTATAGTGGTTCAGTTAATTAAAACTTCACGGTTTTCTCTTGCACAAATAGTACATCATTCTGATGGGATCATAGTTCTTGCATGTGCAATTTTTTAGTAGTTCACATGCAAAAAAATGCAATTAATTCATATAAAAAACTAAACCATGGGTATTAGCTATACATATATATGTGTTATGAGTAGTTAATTATGAAAGGTGTTTCTTTGTGCATTGTGCGGTCATTGATCTTTGTCACAGACTTAAGCAATCATAATTACATTATCATTAATCATTTTCCAACGAACATGTTAGAAAATATCTTTTACATCAAGTGCTGATGAATACAATTTTTATGGCATCTTTAGTACATATGAAGACTACCTTTTAATTTGGGTGGTTATATATTTTACACTACCAAACAAAGGCCAAAGGGAGTTATTTTGTATTGCCCCTATACCATATATGATCTTGTTATTAGTACTTGGAAGCGATGCTTAATATAGGTAATTAATATATATGATTATTTCAAAGCGGAAGCTATGTTTATTATCTGGTGTGTACTTTGAAAGGTACATCACACCTCAAATCACTTGCTACATTGAATTTTTTGACACCTTTAATTTTTAGTTATGCGGACAAATTTGTCACCAAATAATTTCATATCAAGTTGGACCCACATGTACTGATGTACCTGCAGCGTAATGATATGTCTCGCTAGCTCTCGTTTCCTTTGAGTCCGGCTAGCTGATGAAGAGAGATGAATGTGGTGATGATTAATTCACTCAATGGCAGGAAGACAATATATGCACAGATATTCTATTCTCGCCTGGTTCAGACAAACCGCTCCAGTGTTGTACAGGAGAGAAAATGGGACCGGGAGAGAATGGAAGCTGGCTGTTGTTTTATTTCATTTAGTCTTTTAATTTGCCGGGCAATAATCCATCAGTACATTAGTTTAGCTTCACAGCTGAGATGTCTCAGGGCAATAATCGATCCATTTCATCGGATTTTTTTGAGTTAAAGGTGGGTTTATTAATTTAACTTCACAGCTGAGATGTCCAAACTCTACAACGTTTAATCACTTTTGTTAGGAAGTATAATGTGATAATTTTACTATCTGGTCTGGTCACACTAATTGATAAAATCATAATATGGCACCCAACAGACCGCATAAGATTACAATGGTAAACACTTTATTATGTCATCAAATTAATCCTTTTTCAGGACCAATCTCTTTATTAATTTAGTGCATGCCACTATGTCATTTGGACATTTGAACTTTTCCACTGTTTGAATCAACTCCCGTTGACGAGATACCTTGTCGACGACACTTGTGCATTCTTTTCCTCCTTTTTTTTAATGAAATGACATAGATCGTCCATCTAAGCTGCCCCTATATATCTAGCTGGTTAGTTGCTCTAATGAACTTTTTTTAAATCATCATCGATCAGACCGCGGGAAGGACTCACTGATATTGTACTGCAGCAAACAAATGTCAACCAGTTGAGATGCATAAAAACTTGAGTATCCACTTATTTATTTTTGTTCTTCTTTGAACAAAAGCAACGTACACGTTACATAACACAAGCTATGGCTCATCTTATTGGTCTCAAATATAGAGCGTACTAGCTCAACTGAAAGGACTTGATTTGAGTTGGTTTCCACTATGCAACACGGTGTGCATCATGAGACACAATGTGTACATATAGAGCTATCAACAGATGATATATAGGGCGCGGCGGGACCCACTTGGTAGAGACCAAAGACCTAAGCAGCTAGCTATACAAGTAGCTATAGCGCTAACAATAAGACTGCTGCCTGTACACGTAGCTAGCTTAACCAACAACAAAAGTGGCTACACGAATGGTTGTGTGCATGGATATATATACATCATGCTGCAATGCATGCATGTAGTAGGATTAGGATCAGAGGAGTGAGGGAGTAGGAGAAGTGCGTGCAGCTGCTGTGGAACAGCCGGAGTGGAGGCCCATGCATATGTTTTTGTTACACCTATATACTTTGTCATATGGTTTGCTGTCACGTCATATGAACAGAAGCAAATAAAGAAAAAAAATGTATTATGAGCTCAGTAAGAAAATCATATGGTTGTCAACCTCAACTCCAAGTTTCAAGAAAGTACTACTATATAGTAGCCGCACTTGTCAGCGTCAATTACTGCACTACTTCCATGCTAAACAACCGCGGAATGTGTGTGGTTCAAGGTATACTTTAGTTTGATCATTTCGATTACTCAGAGGCTCAGAGCTGATCCTTTTTCTTTATTACACTGTTTCCTTTATTTTACCGTTTGTTGATTGCGGTCTCATATTGCGCATGCCCTCTCTCATGACTAGGTCTATTTTGGCATTGAATTTCACAATAATTTTTCAGTGTCAATAAATAATTTCCCATAGTTTTTCCCCAATATACTCCCTTCAATAAAAGAATGCAATTGTAGATTTAGAACAAGTCAAACTTTCTAAGTTCTACCAAGTTTATAGAAAAAACAGTATCAACATTTTTTGTGTGCAAATAAGTTTATTATAAAAAAACATTTTATGTCAGTCTTAACGGCTAACTGTAACAATGAGTTTTATCTAGATGAAACTCTCTCTCTATCTCTTCTTCATAATTAATTTGTCAAGTCACCGAATTTGTCGTTGGTGTGTCACAATATTGAATAAAAATGAAACCTCTAGTGAGACTAGCCCAATTAATCAAGGATACTTATTCCGTACACGTTTTTATTTATTTTTATAGATTGAATCAAACTTAAATATTTCACATTTCGAGAAAGAAGCATTATATATATTGTTTTTAGGATGGGGAAGTACTCGATTTGGACCCACGACTCCCCATTGTTGAGTATTCCGTACCTGTTAGCATATTAAACTTTGGTAGTATTTTTTTAATGTAGTCAGAATTAAGTTATGATTGACTTAGGTTAAACTAAGAGGGTGTTTGGGACTGCTCCACGAACTCTGCTCCATAAACTCCGCCGTGGAGCAGCTCCACAAAAAACTGGAGTTCGTGGAGTATCTCTTTAGGTGCTCTCACAATTCCACCCTTTTTTCTCGAACTGAGTGCGTGGAGCTGAAACCGTTTGGTTAAAAAACGTGGAGCGGAGCTGAAAAACGTGGAGCAGAGTAGTCCCAAACACCCTCTAAGATGACACGAGACTGAGGTAGTGGTAAATTAATTAAATTGACAAATACACACATCAATTCTCAACTAATTAACACAAGCCTAGTGTCCTTCAATTTCAAATAATGAAAACAAATAATGAAAATAAATCGGCGACGTGATACCAATAAAGTGATGAACGGCAGCATGGGTACGTGGTACAGTGACTGTCTGAGTGACACGAGTGAGTGACAAGCAAGCACACAGAGCGAGCCTCGTTACGTTGTTGTTCCTCTCCCATGGTATGTATGGTTCATTCCCCGGCCTGCCGTGCCACGCGCAGAGGATCCCTGCTGCTGCTAGCCCGGCCCTTGGATGTGCTTTACATGATGATCAGCAACCTTTTTAAGGCAAGGCGAGATCATGAGGCACTGACAGGTTCTAGACCAGGCCGTGTCCATGCCATGCCATGCCGCCCTCTCTGCATCTCGTCAGAAAGCCAGGAGCATATGCATGGTGACAACAAGACACTACTGCACCGTACCATCACCAGCATGCACACGCAGACGCAGGTCAAATTTAAATCGCCATGGCCACCACGCACAGCAACAACAGCAAAGGCTACCTCTCCTCTAGCGTCGTCGTTCCGTCCATCTCCATGCATGCATGTCCATGTCGTCCATGTCCATGTCCATGCATGAAGCTTCTCTCACTAGTCACCACTGCCACTGTTCACGCGCGCGCCCTACTACCTGCTGCTGCTGCTGCTGCTACAGTGCGTGCGTGCAACAGTGTGGTGTGCATGCTCGCGCCGTTTCCCTCCCATGGCGTTCGAGAACGTGGTCGACGACGACGACGGCGAGGAGGGCCCGGACGGTCCCACCCGGCAGCAGCAGCAGGAGCGGCGTCTTTCGCGGCCGGCGGGCCGGAAAGGGGGTGCTGCTAGTGGTACTACCCGACACACGCCCCGGATTCCCGCCACGTGGCGAGGCATGCGCCGTCCGCTGGCGCCTAGACGGCCCGGATGGCCCCACGCTACACACCCTTGGGGTTTTAAACTCGCGCAGCTACGGCCGCTAGCTAGTAGGCTGAATGAAGCTGGGCGCCGTTCCGTTTTCACTTTGCCTTTATTTCCCCACCCGCCCCCCCCCCCCCCCCTTTTTTTTTCACTGCTCGCCCCTGCAAAAAAAACAGCTTTCTGGTGGTGATATGGCACACACACAGGCGGATGAAAATTCCTCTCAACAGTTTTTGAGAGCGCGTGCAACAATTCCTGTCTGATGCGAGGTAGGGGGGAGTAGTACTATACTACACTATAGCATGCAATGTTTGTCCCAAAAGGATTTTTTGTTCATGCACCTAGCTAGCCATCAGCCTGCAAATAAAGGTGTTTGGAATATGCATGCATGTATACTAGTCTTACTTGGTACTATTCATGAACTCTATCATATGAACACGGTCATTTTTTTTTGTATACGTAGTTACAAAAGTATTTTCCATTGCTCTATGTCATGTTTATATCCATAGAAATAAACCATTTTGTCATCACATTTTTTTATATACTGAAAAGTCATGGCTGAAAGTACTGTTCGCTGAATAGGTAGCAGATTCAGCAGATAAGCTCAAGCAAACATGCTCTTAATAGGTTATTCCACCAGTCTTTAGGAGGTGCCTATAGGTTTAGGTGCGTGAGTGTGTTCATATATGAGTGTTTGTGTCTGTACTATAATTAGAGACTTTTTTTTTTACAAAAAGTATAATACTAAGTATCACTCCTGCGCCTTTACTTTCAATGTTTATGTTTCCAACTAAAACATCCAAAATACTCTCTCCATTCCAAAATAAATGAACTTTTGGCAATAAACCTAAACAAGCACGGACGAAAGGAGAGTACAACATACACACAAATGGTACTTAATGCACATGTACTCCATATACGCTGTTCTCCAATTCTTTTTGCGTTGAGGATTACTCATATATATGTGCTCGAATTGAATTGTTGCAGCTGCTGGTAGGCTCCATGCTTGTATAGTGTACACATTACTTTTGACCACACCTAGCTAAGTGGAGCTACCTATAAATATAGCGTTGTCCTTTGTACTTCGGAAAGCTAGTATCATTTACAAAACACATTTTTTTAAAAAAATAAAAACAATATGACATACATTCTCTGCCACTACTGATCATAACCATAAAATGACCCTTTATTTCTCCTCCTCATTTAATCAATAAAATTCATTAGTAATATCCACCTGCAATGCTTTCTCTTTTTCAGCTGAAAAAAAAACAGTTATCATGCATGCATGCATGATCATCTCCTCTCCTGGACATGGACATCAAATAATAGGATAATAAACTCAGATAATAGGAACAAATAAACAAATAAATACACTATTCTACCCGTCCAACTGCCAAGTGCTGCAGTGCATGCGAGTTGGGGCCTGCGCAGGGGGACGGACGAACGGATAGATGGAAGACGACGACCACATCCACCCACACACACACACACACACACTGCAAAGGCCTTGTTTCTCCTGTCAGTAAAAATTCCTCCCTGTCCTCTGTCGCCATGTAGTCATGCTGTTATTGACAAAGGCATGGATGGATCATGGATGGCATGGCAGGGACAGCTCGGTAATAATTCGCCAAAGCCCAAGGTACAAATTGTAAAAAGGAACCGAGCTGATGAGGAGGGTACAAAGGCAAAGGCAAACTCCTCTCTGCAAAAAGAAACGAGTGAAAAAGAAAATACACACTCTACTACTACCACTGCCATTTTCACTTTCTCCATTTCTTCTTCCCTTTTCCTCTCTCTCTCTCTCTCTCTCTCTCTCTCTCTCTCTTCTCTTTCATCCGGTTGGGTGGAGCCGTGGAGATAAGCTAGAGAGGTGAGCTCAGCTGCGCTGAGCTGTGGGATCGGAGCGAGCAATAAATAGAAATTAAGGTCCGGGCCGCCTCCATGGCGGCGTTTGCAGGCGCCCTCGAATTCCTCCCCTGAACCCACTCCCCCCCCCCCCCCCTAGCTAGCTCTCTCTTCTTCTTCCTCCTCTCCTCCGCCTCTTTATATAGCCTCCCACCTCATCTCCTCATCACCTCCCAAAAAGCAGCTTGCTTGCGCTCTCTACCCACTACTCACTCGGCAGCTAACCTCTCACCTCCCTCCTCCTCCCTTCTCCAGATACTACTTGTAGAGGGCCGGGCCGGCGAGGGAGGAGAAAGAGAGCGACTTGCTGCGTGCTTAATTAGACGACCCTAGCTAATTTGCAAGGCAGGCCAAGAGAGGAAAGGAATTAGGCGAGAAGAGGAGGCGGATTAGAGGCGAGCTTCCTATTTTCAGCAAAGGCAAGGTGAGTAGTAGCAGTGATGGAGTTGGGTGTAGAGTGGTGATGGAGCACTGCAGGTTTATCTTTATTTCTCCTCTCTCTCAGCTCGCTCACTCGCACATGCATATCCTTCCCCACTCATCAGCAGCAAGGCTACTCATCTCCTACGCTTAGCTTGCTTGCACAAATTTCTCTCTATGTCTAGGAGCTTCTCGCTGCAGATCTACTGCCGATCCATCCGCTACTGAGCTCTGCCAATCTGTATATGAAGCTCATGCATCTAACCTACTACATCTCACACAACCCAACCCCATGCCTGCTGCTTGCTGCTGTGCCGCCGTCGTCTCCCACCTTCTGCTTCTGCACCTGCACCTGCTTTTTATTCTTACTTCCAAGATCTCTACTTGGGTTTTTTTTTGCTGTAGGAGCTAGCTGCTAGGAGGAGGGAGAGAGAAAGAGGGATCGGAGGAGGAGCTGCAAAGGCTAGCTTCTTTGGTAGTGGTGGTGGTGGTGGACTGGTGGTGCACACACTCACTCTCCCTCTCGCGCTCGTCTTGATGGTGGGTGGTGGTGGCTGCTGTCTCGCATGGCTGGGTTCTCTCTGAGGGGCGGAGGCGGCGGCGGAGGCGGGAGGGGCGGGGACCGGGGCGGCGATCACCCGATCGGTGCCGACAGCCTGTTCCTGTACGCTCGCGGGGCGGCCGCCGCGGCCGCCGACACGGCGGCCAGCGGCGGCGGCGGGGGCGGCGGGATAGGGTTCCAGCTCTGGCACCCGCACCAGCAGGCGGCGGCGGCCGCCGCCGCGCCGCACACGTCGCAGTTCTTCTCCTCCGGCGCTGTCGCCACGGGCGTCGTGCTCGGCTTCTCCTCCCATGACGGGGGCGCTGGAGGGATCGGCGGACCGGGCGGCGCCGGGGGCGGCAGGGCCGGCACCAGCTGCCAGGACTGCGGCAACAACGCCAAGAAGGACTGCGCACACATGCGCTGCCGCACCTGCTGCAGGAGCCGCGGCTTCAGCTGCCCCACGCACGTCAAGAGCACCTGGGTCCCCGCCGCCAAGCGCCGGGAGCGCCAGCAGCAGCTCGCCGCGCTCTTCCGCGGCGCCGCTAACAGCAACAGCGCCAGCGCAGCAGCAGCTGCCGCTGCCGCTGCGGCCGCGAGCAAGCGCCCGCGCGAGCTCGTCCGCTCCCTTGGCCGCTTGCCGTCCGCCAACTCCGCCATGGTCACCACGACTACCTCCTCAGGTAGTACAGTACGCTGCTCCTCCTCAGTCCTCGCTTGCACAGCGCGCTCCACCACCGTCACGCTGTTGCGCGGCGGACGGCGTGACATGGCATGACGCGTTGATTATATCTAATAACTAGATGGTAATCTTGATGAGGTTGTTATATAGGCGACGGCGGCGGCGGGAGGTTCCCGCCGGAGCTGAACGTGGAGGCGGTGTTCCGATGCGTGCGGATCGGGCCGGTGGACGAGCCAGACGCGGAGCTTGCATACCAGACGGCGGTGAGCATCGGCGGGCACACTTTCAAGGGGATCCTGCGCGACCACGGGCCGGCGGACGACGCGGCGGTGGGCCAGCTGCCGCCGTCCTCGGCGGAGTACCACCAGCTGACGGCGGGGCAAGCGAGGGAAGGGTCGTCGCCGGCGGGGAGCAGCGAGGCGGCGGCCACGGTGGCGACGTCGGCGGCGGTGCTGATGGACCCGTACCCGACACCGATCGGCGCCTTCGCCGCAGGCACCCAGTTCTTCCCTCATAACCCTAGAACCTAGCTTAAATTAGCTAGCTTTGCTGCTTCCATTATTCCTATCGATCCTAGTAGCTTAATTCCTTTGATGGTTTCATTTACTTCTTCCAACAAATCAAAGATGATGATGAGCATGAGCTAAGTCATCGTCATCGTCGTCGTCGTGATCAGCAAACAAATTCGAGACAAGAAGAGAAGAGATTTTAATTGTTACTACGTACTACTACTATTACGTACTACGCGCATTGAGTCGTTGATCTATGAACACTAATGCATGATCAATGGAGGATATATATAATGTTGTTAGCTAGAGCTAGTAGAGTGTACTGCTACTTGTTGAGCTTGAGCAATCTTATTTCGAGTTCATTATTAATTGGCCACCTTAATGCAATGCAAAGACAAGAATTTTAAGTGTAGGTTCCTTCTTCTTCAATTCATTATATTCCTCATTCCACAAATGATGGGAGCTCCGTTTGACATGCAGTAGTCCAGCACGTGATTAGTTAGTGCTAGCGACTGTATGTTGTCTAGCTAGTTTAATATAAGCTAATATATATAATCCTCCCATGAGTAGTGTATGTATATATAGTAAGTAGCTCGTACTACTACGTAGATCACACACAGTGTGATTGCTTGCACTAATCTCCTTTTGTTTACATGCATGGGGGGAAGCTTCTCCCTCTCTGGATTTGGCTTGTGTAAAGCTGGGCGTTTCTGTGCTTTTTATATGATTTGTTGCATGTTTTGGGCTCTATCGATGCATGCTGTTTTAGTTTGTTCCAGTTTGGTTCTTTTGAAGCAACTTGCTGTTCTGCCTTGGGATGGATGAGCAATCAGCTTGTGCTGCTTGCTCCAGAGTCCAGAGTCCAGAACATGGGAAAGTACAGCAGTACATTTCTATGCATTTTTTTGCAGGAATTGATGTGGCTTTTGGATTAGTTCCTTTGCCTAATCTCGACAATGCTAGCTAGCTGCCTTGTAACATCTTGGCCTCTCTCCTTCTCCATTTCTCTCTCTCTCTAGAGTACATAGTGACCTTGTCACACCACTGTTCCTCTTTTCCTAGGGGTACTATTTTCAATATTCTTTTGGTGAAGTGACGTAGATCAATGTTGCAATTCTTTAACAATAAAAAGGGAAATCCACCTTATACCAACCAATACCAGTCACATGGAATGATGGAAGAATGTCAACAATGTACATGATTTGTCGTCTAAAGAAACAATGCACAGTACATGGTTTACTCTAAAAAAGCTGTAGGGCTCATCCCAATTAAGCCTATATATAAGCATGCATCAGTCTGCTCTGAGTCCAGCCAGAATATTTACTTTCTTCACTTGACACACACTTCTCATTCTTACATTTATTATTTATGCTTATCTATATATTTACCCACCCATAAACTTTGAACACGACAAACAAATTGTAATACCCGATTTTAAGGACAATCAGGTACGCACCATATGTGAGTTTTAGAAGTCAAATCCCACATATAGCTACAAATAAGGGGTAATATCAAAAGACAATGCATAAATATATAACGTACTTAGTATAAAAGAGATAACCTTTATTAGCAAACAGCGGATAGACAACTCCAAACTTCGGGTATTAACTTCTCTCTACAGGATCCAACTGACTGGTTGATCACAAGCCTAAACTCCTCCTGAGGTTTGGGGGAAATAGCAAGAGTGAGTCCATGTCGAACTCCACAAGTATAGCAACTAGATTATATGGATCCCACAATCTCATGATCAATGTGACATATATAATGTAAAGCATTAAATAATAAACAATGAGCATATTTAACACACAAGAATCATCACCCTTAATGTAGATGTCCCCAAGGCCGCTCCTGACCGTGAGCTCGGCTAGTATACTAGTTTTTAACCCTCTGCAGAGGTTGTACATCTTTACCCATGAGTCATGATTTACCCTTTCGCCCGAGGCCCGTCGACCTCTTAACCCACTACCAAGGAAGGTCGGCAGGGATCACTATGAAGCCTTTCAAAAGTTCGTCTAACATGTTAGGGCCGCAAGGTTTCCTTCGCGAGCAGATATAGATACCCCCCTTCCGAATGGCACAATGACGCGCAGCCTATACACATAGGGACAGGGGCTCGCACTATACCCGTGTCGGTTCAGCCCCTCTAGCGCCCTTTCGGGTAACCGCTAACAAGCTAGAAAAGGTCTTCATACTGAGCTAAAGCCAGAGCCATTATAGCCCTCATGGTTGCACTGTTGTCCCGGGTGATCACGTACAGACAAATCATCAAGTTGCTAAAAAGTCATTTTTATCATTTATTACTTAACATTAATCTAGTCACAGGATCATGGTCACAGAAATAAAACCCAAATGCTATACTTGCCTTAATCCAATTGCTCCTGCTGATCTTGATCACTGAAGCACTCTTGATCACCACGAATTGCTCACCGACTAATTCCGATCATCGATCACAAACATACGGCAACAAACATACACGAAGCAAACAAGGCTACAATTAGAACAGTACACCATTCATATAAAAACAGTATGAAAAGTTTGTAAAACGATTATACGCATCGCTACGATCTCACAGACGTAAAGATCACGTAACTCGGATTTAAAACGGAGAAGATATGAATTTTCTAAGATTTCCTATAGATAAATAATTAATTAAATAGGACCACGAAATTAAAAAGCTTCAAACTGGTGAATTAAATTTACTAACATGTAGAGCTCATGAATATGAACCTAACGCAATTGGAATGGGTCAAAACGGAATTACAACGAAGATTTTATGAGCTAAACAAATCTAGTGGCAATTTAGTAAATACCAGAAAGCGTATTCCAGCCTGAACCGACGAGATTACGCTTTCCAAACAGCAAAACGAGCTTTCCAGAGGGCGCCAAGGGACGGCGGCTTGATTCCAGGAAAGAGTAGGGGCTCTTTAACAAAAATTCCACCTGAAAGGGTATCGGCCTCTGTGAACCGTTGGATCATCGAGCGACGGCTTAGATTAGATGCAAGAGAGAGAGAGGAAAAGAACCAGCCGCCGGCGAGCTTCCACGGCGGCGCGCCATTGCTGAGAGGCCGAGCTCGCCGGAGTTCTTGGCCTCGGCGATTTAGGGCACCAAACCGCAAACCGAGGGCATGGGAATGATGCGGGGCTCCATGCGAACTCACCAGCTCTCTTATCGCGACCCGAGGGAGCTTGGAAGAGGGTCGGCCGCGCGAGCTGGTGAAGGAGAACTCGACGAGATCTGACACGGCTTGGTGGCGAGCCTAGATGGCTTTCTTGGTGCATAGATGGGAAAGGGGTGCGCGGGTGGATGCCGGGAGTCTTATAGGGCGCTCGGTTTGGCACTTTGGCAAGGAAATCCCGGGCAAATCGGGATCCTTGGCTCTCGGTCGGTGTCCGGCTTCGAGTCCCACCCGAGCACGGTCCAGGGAAGAAGAAAGGATGCCGCTGATGTGCGGGCCCCGGTCGTCAGCGGCAGGGAAAGAGGGGGCCCGTCGGTCAGTCAAAGAAAAGAGAGAGGGGAAGGAGTGCGCGCGGGCCTGCCTGGCCACGCGCCGGCTGGGCCGAGGGGAGAGGGTTTGGGCCGCGGAGAAAGAAGGGAAGGGAGGGGAGAATTTGGGCCTTCGGGCCAGAAGCAGGTGGGGAAAAGTTTTCCCTTTTCTTTTGTTTTGTTGTTCTCTTTTTTTTTTTTTCTTTTTTTATTTCAAGGTCTTTTCAAAGCAGTTTTCAAATCCATTTGAAAATATTTTGACTTTCCCCAAAATCACACAATACAATGAAAATAAATGCTCCAATATGAATGCACAACAAGTTGCTAAATCCTATGATAAATTTTAAGTTAATGGAAAAAAAATTGTTTTTCTATGTTTCATGAGCACAAAAATACAAAATTAAATCATTTTTCTCCTATTTCAATATTTGTAAATTTTTGGGTGTTACAAATCTACCCCCCTTAAAATGAATCTCGTCCCGAGATTCGGAAGATGGTGATCAAAGAGATATGGATACTCTTCCTTTCGATATTGTTCACTTCCTCGAGTAGTTCCCTTTTGTTAGGAAAGATTTCGCCTTACCATACCCTGACAAACTAACTTGCTCAACTAATTCCAAGATTGCTGATGGTTACTCCGAAGAAACCTTTAGATAACTCTAATCACAAGACCACTTCTCCAACTTTTTAGTCCATATCAGTAACACGAGCAAGGATAGATTATTATGATCATGGGGTATTTCAAGAGACAATTATCACTCCAAGATAGATTGAAACGACATCCACTCGTGATATCAAGGTACTACCCCCTTAAGACGAGGTTGGTTGGGGGACATTAGGGACTAATTCTCCTATCTTTTTTTTTTTTTTTTTTTTTGGACGCTACACATCATAGACTTTTAAATTCGCTGTACCGAGTCTCTTTATCCAAGGTTAGTTTCATCACTAAGTTCCAATTATCGGTACCTTTATCACAGTTAAGTTGCTTCACTCTCACACTATACATACAACTCTGTAGACTTTGGTGTCATCTGATCCTCATACACAACTCTTAATCCATGAGTATCAGTAATGACATAACCTTCCATTGGTATTAGCACACTCCAAATAGAATGATATCTTGAAACAAACCAACATACCAAGCACTTGATGTCCTCGTAGATGTTCGAGTTATTAACCACTTCCTCTCCTTATAGTTATTTAATTAGGCTACCCCCCTTAAGAATAGTCAACTAAGGGACCAAGAAAGGTAGCTTCCATACTTTCCAGACAGGTTAACTTAACATTGAGAACCTCTGACACTCCAAAGAACTTATGTGCAATAGAGCAAACAGGTATCCTGAAATTTCCTCGCGATATGAAAAACACCAGCGTAGTAAAATGGACATAACTCTTGTTCTATGAATCCAATAGAGTTGTGGCTTATACCGTTAGAACACTTATGAAATTCCCAGCAACTTTCCTGTAGAAGACCTCCTTAGGTTCTGTCTTTAAGCTCAGGTAAAACAACCAAACTTAATATCCATCCTGACACTGTCTCAGCAAAGGTGCAGTAACTTCCAGAAGTTATATCTCGAGCTACTTAACTCATCTAGAGATGATCCTTATATTTTTGAAAAGCTTAGGAAATCCTCTACAACTTTCTTATACAATTGTTTCCCATATTCTGACTTTAACTTGGCTGAAAATAGGAAATACCAGATCTGTCCAGATCTTGAAACAGAACAGAAACATCCAACTGTAAATATCATATCTCGGGTTCTACTTATCCAAATAAGTTCTCGTTTATACCGTTGGAAAGCTTAGCAAATTTTCTACAACTTTTCTATAGAAAACTTTTCCAAATTCTATAGCTATGTTTGTCTCAAACAGTAAGCAACCAAAACTGATCCAGATTCTTGGCAGCACAGTTGTATCATCTTGTGATTTTTGTAACTTCTAAACCATAATTGCTATGAGGGTGATTCTTGCGGTCAGAGAAAGATCTTGAAGTCTAGTTGTTCCCAGAAAAAGTTGATATACTTTGCATGATCAAAACTTGAGGTACACCAGAATCATCGCAGACTGCTCCAGACATCAGCAAGGGATAGGAACAAGAGATAGCCAAACCCAACTACTTATTTCATTAATCCTTATGTCTTAGGTCTATAAACTAATGAAATTGTGGAGAAATCCCACAAGATCATTGCAATCATTACAAAGATCCAAATCAAGCATAAGCATAATAACAAACCAACTAAGCACACTTCACTCAATTTGCGATACTATCGTTCTCTTCATAGTAAGGGTAGATATCTTAAAACACCTATTCCAACGATGCCAGAAGGTGGTAAGAAAAAGTTCTAAAAGCATATCAAGCAAGGAGTGAAGGTGAGAACAAGTACTTTTAAAATAAGCAACAAGGTAGAGACAAATAGCAAGGATAGGGATATAGTATGGATGAAAGTACCAAGGTTTATAGAGCAAGGATTTTATGACAATTCCAAAACCTTAAGACGACAAATTTCTAACTAGGCTTGCGTCCTACAGTCAGCATTGCTCTGATACCACTTTGTAATACCCGATTTTAAGGACAATCAGGTACGCACCATATGTGAGTTTTAGAAGTCAAATCCCACATATAGCTACAAATAAGGGGTAATATCAAAAGACAATGCATAAATATATAACGTACTTAGTATAAAAGAGATAACCTTTATTAGCAAACAGCGGATAGACAACTCCAAACTTCGGGTATTAACTTCTCTCTACAGGATCCAACTGACTGGTTGATCACAAGCCTAAACTCCTCCTGAGGTTTGGGGGAAATAGCAAGAGTGAGTCCATGTCGAACTCCACAAGTATAGCAACTAGATTATATGGATCCCACAATCTCATGATCAATGTGACATATATAATGTAAAGCATTAAATAATAAACAATGAGCATATTTAACACACAAGAATCATCACCCTTAATGTAGATGTCCCCAAGGCCGCTCCTGACCGTGAGCTCGGCTAGTATACTAGTTTTTAACCCTCTGCAGAGGTTGTACATCTTTACCCATGAGTCATGATTTACCCTTTCGCCCGAGGCCCGTCGACCTCTTAACCCACTACCAAGGAAGGTCGGCAGGGATCACTATGAAGCCTTTCAAAAGTTCGTCTAACATGTTAGGGCCGCAAGGTTTCCTTCGCGAGCAGATATAGATACCCCCCTTCCGAATGGCACAATGACGCGCAGCCTATACACATAGGGACAGGGGCTCGCACTATACCCGTGTCGGTTCAGCCCCTCTAGCGCCCTTTCGGGTAACCGCTAACAAGCTAGAAAAGGTCTTCATACTGAGCTAAAGCCAGAGCCATTATAGCCCTCATGGTTGCACTGTTGTCCCGGGTGATCACGTACAGACAAATCATCAAGTTGCTAAAAAGTCATTTTTATCATTTATTACTTAACATTAATCTAGTCACAGGATCATGGTCACAGAAATAAAACCCAAATGCTATACTTGCCTTAATCCAATTGCTCCTGCTGATCTTGATCACTGAAGCACTCTTGATCACCACGAATTGCTCACCGACTAATTCCGATCATCGATCACAAACATACGGCAACAAACATACACGAAGCAAACAAGGCTACAATTAGAACAGTACACCATTCATATAAAAACAGTATGAAAAGTTTGTAAAACGATTATACGCATCGCTACGATCTCACAGACGTAAAGATCACGTAACTCGGATTTAAAACGGAGAAGATATGAATTTTCTAAGATTTCCTATAGATAAATAATTAATTAAATAGGACCACGAAATTAAAAAGCTTCAAACTGGTGAATTAAATTTACTAACATGTAGAGCTCATGAATATGAACCTAACGCAATTGGAATGGGTCAAAACGGAATTACAACGAAGATTTTATGAGCTAAACAAATCTAGTGGCAATTTAGTAAATACCAGAAAGCGTATTCCAGCCTGAACCGACGAGATTACGCTTTCCAAACAGCAAAACGAGCTTTCCAGAGGGCGCCAAGGGACGGCGGCTTGATTCCAGGAAAGAGTAGGGGCTCTTTAACAAAAATTCCACCTGAAAGGGTATCGGCCTCTGTGAACCGTTGGATCATCGAGCGACGGCTTAGATTAGATGCAAGAGAGAGAGAGGAAAAGAACCAGCCGCCGGCGAGCTTCCACGGCGGCGCGCCATTGCTGAGAGGCCGAGCTCGCCGGAGTTCTTGGCCTCGGCGATTTAGGGCACCAAACCGCAAACCGAGGGCATGGGAATGATGCGGGGCTCCATGCGAACTCACCAGCTCTCTTATCGCGACCCGAGGGAGCTTGGAAGAGGGTCGGCCGCGCGAGCTGGTGAAGGAGAACTCGACGAGATCTGACACGGCTTGGTGGCGAGCCTAGATGGCTTTCTTGGTGCATAGATGGGAAAGGGGTGCGCGGGTGGATGCCGGGAGTCTTATAGGGCGCTCGGTTTGGCACTTTGGCAAGGAAATCCCGGGCAAATCGGGATCCTTGGCTCTCGGTCGGTGTCCGGCTTCGAGTCCCACCCGAGCACGGTCCAGGGAAGAAGAAAGGATGCCGCTGATGTGCGGGCCCCGGTCGTCAGCGGCAGGGAAAGAGGGGGCCCGTCGGTCAGTCAAAGAAAAGAGAGAGGGGAAGGAGTGCGCGCGGGCCTGCCTGGCCACGCGCCGGCTGGGCCGAGGGGAGAGGGTTTGGGCCGCGGAGAAAGAAGGGAAGGGAGGGGAGAATTTGGGCCTTCGGGCCAGAAGCAGGTGGGGAAAAGTTTTCCCTTTTCTTTTGTTTTGTTGTTCTCTTTTTTTTTTTTTCTTTTTTTATTTCAAGGTCTTTTCAAAGCAGTTTTCAAATCCATTTGAAAATATTTTGACTTTCCCCAAAATCACACAATACAATGAAAATAAATGCTCCAATATGAATGCACAACAAGTTGCTAAATCCTATGATAAATTTTAAGTTAATGGAAAAAAAATTGTTTTTCTATGTTTCATGAGCACAAAAATACAAAATTAAATCATTTTTCTCCTATTTCAATATTTGTAAATTTTTGGGTGTTACACAAATAAAAGGAGCACCTACTTCATACACTTTGGTATGTGATCTCTTGTCCTAGCTTCCACCACGCTCTGTAAAATTTGATAGCTCGGCCGGCCTACAGTCCGGCTACAGCATATGTAGAGTGGTACAGTGTGTGTACTGTCCTTGGGCTATACTACTATACATCTAGCTAGCTGTCGTAGCGCCTCATCTCTGCTTTGCCTTTTCCTTTTCACCTTCTCATACAATTATAAATTCCTCTTATTTCAAGAAAACTTCGTAGCTTTTACATATGTACGGATGTCGTTGTTGTTGACACCAGCAGGATTATTGTTAATCAGGACTAGATTCAAAAGTTCATGCATGCATGCTCCTCCTATGTGTGCATTAATTTGATTGCCTCTCTCACGTTGTCATACACACACAATATCTAATAATTATATATATTGATCAAAATGGTTACATTTGGATCAAGGTTTCGTATGTGCGTGTTGTATATCCAAAGTTTTGCCTACATACTCACTAGTATAATAATTATGCTTCATGGCTCCCTAATAAGTTCACTTAGTGATATATTTAATTTGCACTCATATGTACATGGCATAAATTCTAGTGAATGCATGGTCCTTATGTAGAAGCACAATACATATATAAGTTCACCTTTAGAGCATATATATCTAACTAGACCAATAAATGTTACTTCAATTGGTTATTTGGGAATAATTAGAATTGGAGCTACATAAACTGATACTGGTATAGTGGTTTAGTGTGTAGCTAGCCATGCTCCCGCGTGCATGCACAAATCTAAGTAGGAATGCTTCAAATTTTATCATTTATACACCATTTCGAAGTGTTTTTCGGGTTATGAGAATTCACATCATGCTTCAGACACTCAATGGGGAATGAATGTTTATATGTATATGCCTGTTTTTTCACTAAGTTAGAATAAGTAGGAATTGTAAATTCTAGAGCAATAGTGTTAATCATAAACAGCTCAATTTTGCCACCCATTTTAATGGAAGTACAAATCTTTCATGTATCTATGGCTTACAGTATAAAATTTGCTGCAGTACTGCAGTATATATGATCTATACAAATTAAATAGAGAAACATATATAGTAGTTCTATTTTTTAATTTTTCTATCTTCTACAGTTTTGATACAAAGTTTTAGAAATCTTAACTACTCTAGATAATTCACGACAAAAAGCATAGTGCTCTGGCTAGAGGGTTCAAAACCTAAAATACAGTAATATAGCTTAGATACTTAGACTAGATTTGGCTGATTTTCTGTTAAGCATAATATACATAGAGTAATTGAATTACAGTGTATTATGTCCTACTGCTAGAAAAGGAAGAAGAAGGATCAATAAGCTTGAACTATTATTGTGTAATATATATGTGGCCGGATACTACTACTCTTTGAATTTTAGGATGTGAAACATCCTTAGCGGTAGATTGAGATTGCAAGACTTGTTTTTCTCTTCTATCTTAGAAGGAGACACACATGTGCAAAACCAATAATAGTACTTGAGGTTTTTTAGAATAGTACTTGAGATGGCGTTCCAAACTAAATAAGAGTATAAGTAACAGATAAAACTATAATATAATGCCCTCAAATTAGATTCTTACATTCATGGTGTTATAGCTATTGCCAAACTATACATAGCTTGTTTGAAACTGCTCCACAAACTTTGTTCTACAAACTCCACCGTGGAGTAGCTTTACAAAACTGGAGTTTCTAGTAGGTCACAACTCCATCTTTTTTCCTAGAGTGAAGCTACACTTGTTTGGCTAGAAAATAAGAAGCGGAGCTAAAAATGGTGGAGTGAAGGCAGCCACAAACTAGCCCTATGTATAGCACACATAAGTCAGTATTACTTTGCTAAAGATCAAGCTCTAGATTAATTAGACATATTGTAAGAAGATTATCTTAACAACTCTAAATAATAAGTCCCTTGACGCCTTGCCGGCCGGCAATTGTATTTGTACTGTGTTAGTCGTCGCTCAAGCTGATCTTGCTGGGATTTGTGAAAAGGACGTTACACATACAGTTCATTATATATCTCTAGCTAGTTTGATTGATGATCGATGTAACGTATGCACAGTACGTTCGTCTTCTTCTTCTCCTTCTTTTGGTGGCATGCATGCATGTGCGGATTACTTGTCTATTCCTTGTCTAGGTAGCTAAACATGCATACGCGCTGGTCCTAGATGAAAAGAAGCTACATATACGTGCATCCTTTTATTATTGGTTGAGTAAAATACACTGGCGGCCCTTTAACTTGTCAGCATGTGCCACTTTGGTCCATGAACTTGCAAATCCGAAAAAGTGACCCCTGAACTTGTCCGTCTGTGCCACTTTGGTCCATGAACTTACAAACGCGAAAAAGTGCCCTCTGAACTTGTCGACCTGTGCCACCTTGGTCCATGAACATGCAAATACGAAAATAACACCAGCTGTATGGCACTGTTCTGCCACGTGGCCGCCTCTGGTAGGCCATGCATGGCACCGTTTATGGTGTTGACATCAACGATGATGTCAGCATTTCTTTTTTAATTTACGAAATTGATATATTTTTATTCGTAGCGTCAAATATATCAAATAATATATCAATTCGTTGCATTTATTAATTAAAAGAGATAATTTTAAAACAAGCAAAAATTATTCATTTTCTAGGTTTCATATTTTTCCTAGGCAGAGTATATCATGAAGAGGCTACACAAAACATTTCATGAATTTAGCATTTCACTAATAATTAGTTATGAAATAAACAAATATTTGTTGACGCGTTGAAAGAGCCTTTACACGCATGGACCAAAGTGGCACAGGCCGACAAGTTCAGGGGCCACTGTTTTGCGTTTGCAAGACCAAACTGGCACAGGCGGATAAGTTCAGGGGTCACTTTTTCGGGTTTGCAAGTTTATGGACCAAAGTGGCACAGGCTGACAAGTTAAAGGGCTGCCAGTGTATTTTACTCTTATTGGTTTATGTACGCCGCCTGGCAGTAGAGATACAAGTATTTTTATTGGAGTTCCTGCTAATCAAAGCCTTTCAACTCTTACTTTTTTATTTATTATTTAAATATATAAATACAATCCTGCCTAATTTTAAAACTAATACATTCATCATGAAAAATACTTTCATCATAACATATAAATCCTCTAATAAATGCATATTTTAAAACCAGATACAGGTAAATTAAGTTTCATCTTGTAGCCTTCATTGATGTGCTAAATTGTGAATAGCCTATCTAATTAGATTATTCAGATGGGGTTTTCTTTTAATTTGCCAGGTTACTGAGCTTTTATGAGTTGCATCTTGGACAAATTATTGTATCGATCGGATCATATTAATAAGATGAGATAGTGCAAGAATTAATTTTGAAACTCGCTCTAGTATTAATATATTATCGAGTAAATAATCCACATGTAAAAATAGAGCAATAATTTCTGGAATCCAAGAGGCACGACCATATTTTTAAAATCAGAAAGTTTGTGGGAAGGAAAGAATTAAAACTTATATAGATTCAAGTCGCTTATCTTGATGAGTTATATTAGTTGGAGCTTTTTTTACACGCGTGTGTAGTTACTCTCATCTATATATCTCTAGATTTAAGGTGTATATGACCGAACGAAATGTATATAGACAAAGTATATGATCATACTAGACCATCTAAGACTGTGTTAAGTATGCATGCATATATAGAGTATATGGTTATACTTATTATATATAATATAGTAGTGATATTTTAGTAATATATTTAAAATATAATTTTTTTGAAAAAAATTCACGTGGTAAGATCTAGAGTATCTTAATATGAGTATATAAACATACTCAAACCGATAAACAAGTATGAGTACATACACAATGTAGTTTATTGAAGATGAGAGTAACTACACGTACATGTAGAAAAAAATTTCTCTCTCTCTCTCTCTCTCTCTCTCTTTATATATATATATAATATCAGGTGGTTAATTAGACAAAATACAGGATAACTAACTTACAAAAAAAGCAACACTAAATTTGTGCAAATGGAGAGTCCACTTAGGTTCTACACTGTACATGTATGCATCATCTTGATTTAGACCTCCCAAGAACACTATTCTTCCTTTTCTTTCTGTGTTAGTGTAGGTAGTAGAGCAACAGTAGCAAGCACTAAATGCAATGAGAATACCGTGGCCTTGTGTCCGGCTTTCAATTCGCCCAAGGTTCACAAGTTAAGGTCGTTTTCTCGTGATCAATACATGTTATATATAGTATCTCCGATCCCTAGTTAGCTGCTACTCATTAGGGCACTAAAACATGTTCAACCGGCGGCAGGATATTCAATGTGTCTCTTATGAATGTACTATATAGAAGTTGCAAATTCAACGCCCTATATAGTTCGGTTGATCTAGCCCATCAAGCAAACTATAGGGTTGCATTATAGTATTACTAGTAGACGTACAGCTTGCACTGTCAATACGTTTTGAAATTGAACTCTGTACATGATTATGCACTAATAACTCCTATAAGTATGAGGCGTGAGGTCGGATTATACAGCCGAATCTGTCAGCCATTCAGTAGTATTTTTCTCTCACAACAAATTAGCCAACAGATATATTATATTCATCACGTAATATATTACTCTTATTAAACCAGACACATCGCTTATGCTCAATGAAGAAAAAAGACAGATGAAGCCCAGACAAAGAGTAAAGGATGAAAATCTCTAGAGGAGAGAAATTTTTTCTCTTCAATATTATGGATGGATATATGTATGGATTATTACCTCAAATAATAAATAATTGTAGACTAAAGAGTAGCATATATGCCTAACTAATTGCACCAACCATACGAATCCAGTTTTACCCTTTTCCAAAGATGAGGTGGGCTATAAGAATATTTAATAAAAAAACAAAAGTTGTTGATGTGTATTGGTCATAAGCATTGGTGCAACAGCACAACACATACAAGCCCCCCAATCACAAATATCCATCTCCATCTCATACATGATACATGGGAGAGGAGGAAAGTGACATGCATCATGATGACGAGTTAGGCCTTGTTAGATTTTGTGGACCACTTGACCCTCTCACTCTCAGCTGGCCAACAACAAAATTTGACCTTCTCTTTCATGAGCAATGCAAGCAAGCAAGCAAGAGGTAGCTGGTGGTGCAGCATGTTAAGCTAGCTCTCTCCCCCCTCCCCTTTGCCACGTCTTCAAAATCCTGCTGTGCAGCAAACAGGAAGGAATCAGACCTAACAACAGAAATTTATTGGGCCAATGCTATCCACACCTAACACCCTGCCCTCATCTACACTCTCTTTGTACCTAAATATCTATCATTTTTATTTTCCGAGAAACAACTTTATCTAAATATAATACATAATTAGTATCATTGGAAAAATCTTTGAATCTAGTTTTTTTAATAAATTTATTTGGAGATACAAATGTTACACTATTTTCTACAAATCGAGTTAAACTTATAGTACGTACACCAACAACGATAATTATTTATGGGCGACTGAGTATATATGTGTACAACCACAGCTACATGTGTCTAGGGACCTAGTTGCAAAATCTCATTTATTCCCGGGTTGAGAATTGTAGTCTTCATAGTACACTGCTGGGGCGGGCAGTGGGGCCGGTGGGTGCCAGCTGGGCCCTTGCCTCCTAGTCAGCTTGTCTGTGCTTGCATAGGTGCAAGAATTTCACTGCATGAATGAAGTGTGTAGAGCCGAGCTGCTAGCAGCTAAGCCTTGTTAGGTTAAGGCCACCACCCCCTATGTATCTAACCATGGATGCATGATGGTTAGAGATAGTAGCACTTAGCACTAGCTGTGTTTAGTGTGGGGATGCATGGAAATGGAAGCAGCAGCAGCAAACATATGCATATGCATGCATGGAGATAGAGATGGTCCCAAGCAAAGGGAGGGAAGACAACTTTAATTTGTAAAGGATGGGTGATGCCTCTCACATGCATGCCGGCTGCGTTCTTAGCTTTGTCACAAATTCAAGCGAGCATGATCCACAAATAATGGCGCGTAATTGCAGTTCATGTACATACGTGTAGCAGTACGTAGACAGGGCATGTTATGTGTTATCAGTATGTGTATAGACTATATAGTATATACAATATACTATACATGTATATAAGTAGTAGTATGGCTACACAGTAGGTATAGTAGTAGCTAGCTTACTAGCTAGGTCGTGCAATTTATTTAGCGGCGTAGTAATTCTGTTGAACTTAATTATTGGTACTATCAGTAGGAGACTATTATGATTTCTGGGACCATTATATAGTTAAGCGAAATCATGAAGGTGCCAAAGTACAAATGTTGCTATATAAATGGAGATGTCTTGTACAGCTAGGCGCAGCGTCCTGGTGGCGTGGCTGTGTTGAAGCCGTGAATGAAGAACATAAATATAATATGTATATTTTTCAAGCTAGGGAAAAAACTATATTCCATATATATTAAGCAGCATGCGCTATAGCTCCAACCACTGATGGATCGAAGGAAATAAAATCAACTGTTTTCCTGATGTTTTTATCTATATACCATTATGTATCTATACGAGGATATTACAAAACTCGTAGGGACGAGTTTATTTGACAAAGAAAGAACTCCAACCTTACCTAATATATATGAACATAAATTACCTTTTTTGAGCGAATTACTTGATATCGAGACATAACGTATACATAGGTATATGACAAAATCTATATAAGTATCAAAAAAAGGTCAAAGCGACATAATGTGTAACGAAGAGGTATCTTCTTACCACGAGTTCAAATTATTTTCTGTGAAATTGTTCAAAGTTCAGGTGAAAACTTATTTGCTATATGTAGGCCTCGAAAATCCTTTGTAATACCCGATTTTAAGGACAAAACCAGATATACACCATATGTGAGTGTTTGAAGCCAAATCTCACATATAGCTACAAATAAGGGGTAATATCAAAAGACAATGCATAAATATATAACGTACTTAGTATAAAGGAGATAACCTTTGATAGCAAACAGCGGATAGACAACTCCACACTTCGGGTATTAACTCCACTCTACAGGATCCAACTGACTGGTTGATCACAAGCCTAAACTTCTCCTGAGGTTTGGGGGAAATAGCAAGAGTGAGTCCATGTCGAACTCCACAAGTATAGCAACTAGATTGTATATATCCCACAATCTCATGATCAATGTGACATAAATAATGTAGAGCATTAAATAATAAATAATGAACATATATAACACACAAGAATCATCACCCTTAATGTAGATGTCCCCAAGGCCGCTCCTGACCGTGAGCTCGGCTAGTATACTAGTTTTTAACCCTCTGCAGAGGTTGCACATCTTTACCCATGAGTCATGATTTACCCTTTCGCCCGAGGTGATCAGCCTCTTAACCCACTTCCAAGGAAGGTCGGCAGGGATCACTATGAAGCCTTTCAAAAGTTCGTCTAACATGTTAGGGCCGCAAGGTTTCCTTTGCGCGCAGATATAGAGCCCCCCTTCCGATGGCACAATGACTCGCAGCCTATACACATACAGACAGAGGCCACACTATACCCAAAACGGTTCAACCCCTCCGCCTTTCGGGTAACCTCTAACAAGCTAGAAAAGGTCTTCATACTGAGCTAAAGCCAGAGCCATTATAGCCCTCATGGTTGCACTGTTGTCCCGGGTGATCACGTACAGACAAATCATCAAGTTGCTAAAAAGTCATTTTTATCGTTTATTACTTAACATTAATCTAGTCACAGGATCATGGTCACAGAAATAAAATCCAAATGCTATACTTGCCTTTATCCAATTGCTCTTGCTTATCCTTTTGATTCTGGTGGTCTTACTTGTCCAGGGCTCTGACCTTGATCACCAAAAACTGCTTTCCGACTAAACTCGATCATCGATCATCAACACACAGACAATCGGAGACAACATACACGAAGCAAACAAGGATACAATTAGAACAGTACACCAACACTAGCAAAACAATATGAAAAATTTATAAAAGATTTCTACGCATCACTACGATCACACAGACGTGAAAAGCACTCTAATTTGATCCACGGTCATGAAAATGCAAGAAACATCGAGGTCGAAGCTACGGTGTAAAAAGAACGACTAACAGGAGATCTATATTATAAAATAAATAATTACGAGCTCGATTTATTTTAGTTGAGCAAAACCATGTGAAGGTTATTAACTCAAGTTAGTCACGTCATACTTTCATTTTAGAAAATCAAGTTAACTAATCATATTTCATTTAGAAATATATATGTAGCATTTTAGATTAATTAAACTTAATTTGTTAGAAGAAATTAAATATGTGAGAACATCTGTTTAAATTGCAAATAACTCGAGTTGAATATAATCAAATTATAATTTTTAAATTAAACACATTAGTGATAGTAACTAAATCATTTTAATATTTGCATATATAATATCGAAGTGTAACTACTATATTATTTTTATTTTTAGATTGTAAAATGAATCATACTCATAATAATTAATAATTAATTATGTATAGAGACATGTGATAAATTAACACTACTACATACGAAACTAATGAACGGAGCTACAAAGACAAACAGTAAAAGACTTCTCAAGCGGAATTAACTATAGTCTTTGGGAATTAACAAGAAAATCAAAGGATTAAAAAGAGAGGAGCAGATATGTACCATCTTGAACAACACTGGTACTCCTCTTGAGCGCATCTAGCAAAGTCTGCTATTTTTTTTTCCCACCAAGAGAAGTGAAACTATTGGATCAGAACACCAACTCGGCAGCAGCCTGATGGCATGCAGCAGCAGCCCGTGTGTGCGACAAAAATTCATCATGATCCTCTGGCTAGGAACGGTAACGCACAGCAGCAACAGGAGGATGGATTTTTCCTCGTCCTGAACTGCAGCGGCAGCGCACGCACTCACGACTTTTGATGGTGATGATGGAGGATTTTGGCGATGAACGAAGCCGGCGGCGCTGGACATTAATTAGGGCTAAAGATAGATGAGGCACCGGGAGAGAAATAAGTCGTGGGTCACTTATATACGCAAGAGAGAGTCAGAATTATGCTGAGGTACGGTGTCCATATATTTTTAGAAGTAGGATAGCAAAACAAAGACAGGACAGGCAAGTATGCAAGGGAACCGGAGAGATATACTCAGGTTCCACGATGGCTCATGCCGGCGACACTGGCCAATTTGGACGGTGTGCTGATGAAGGAAACAGATGATATAGCTCACACATGGACTAGGTCTATGCCAAAGTGGGGCCATGTGATGGATTGGGATATGATTGACTAGCTTAGTCTCAAGGATTTGGAAGAGATACAATCGACCAAAAAAAAATCATATTTTTAAAACTTTGTTCACTCTCAACACACAAATGTGCAACAAGCAAAAATCATACTATGCATCAGCATGTATGTACAACAATGTTGCTAAGCCTTATGATAACTTTTATTTTAAAGAAAAATATTATTCTTGCTATATTTTCATGAGCACAAAAACAACAAATTAAATTATTTTAGCTCTATTTTCAAAGAAGCAAAATTTAGGGTGTTACAATTCTACCCCCCTTAAAATGAATCTCGTCCTCGAAATTCGGAAGACGGTGATCAAAGAGATATAGATTTTGAATCTTATTCACTTCCTTGAGTAGTTATATCTTCATAGGAATGATTCCACTGCCTTACTCCAAGTAGCCTCTCAACTATTCCTAAAATATTGATGAGACACCTAGTGTAGTAGGTATGATCCTTCTTTAAACTTATTTCTCTAAGGGTATTTTTTTTTTCTTAAGTACACCCAAACATGCCTCCAACTTTGTCATGTGAACACCTCAGGTACACCGAGCTCACTCTCAGGTAACTCCAATTACAAGGCCAGTTATCTTTAACTTTTTAGTCCATGTCAGTAATACGAGCAAGGATAGATGATCATAATCATAGGATATCTCAAGAGACAAAATTCTCACTCCATGATAAATTGAAAATGCATCATCCCGTGATATCAATGTACTACCCCCTTAAGATGAGATGGATCGGGGGACAATATGGACTAGCTCCCATATCCTTTTTAGACGCTACACATCATATAGTCTTTTAAATTTCCTGTACCGAGTCTCTCGATCCAAGGTTAGCTTCATCCCTAAGTTCCAATTGTCGATACTTTTATCACAGTCAAGTTGCTTCACTCTCACATTGTACATATAGCTTTGAAGGCATTGGTGTCATCTGATCCTCATAAACACAACTCTCAATCCATGAGTATCAGCAATGACATGTATCTCCGTTAATATTCTCTAAATGGGATGATATCTTGAATCCAAAACCAATTTACCAAGCCCTTGTGATCCTCACATATGATCCAACACTAGCCAATCCTTTTCATTGGTAACTCCTTTAACTAGGCTACCCCCCCTTATGAAAAGTCAACTAGGGGCACAAGAAAGGTAGCTTGCATGTTTTCTAGACAAGTTAACTATCATTGAGAACCTCTGACATCCTAAGAACTTATGTGCAAGAGAACAAACAGGTATTCTGGAATTTTCTTCTTGATATGAAAACACCGGCGTAGTAAAACAGATATAACTCTTATTCTGTTAATCCAATAGAGTTGTAGATTATACCCTTAGAAAACTTATGAAATTCCCAACAACTTTCATGTAGAAAACCTCCTTAGGTTCTGTCTTTAAGCTTAGGTAAAATAGCCAAACTTAAAATCCATCCTGACAATGTCTCAGCAAAAGTGTAGTAAATTCCAGAAGTTATATCTCGAGCTACTTAACTCATCTGGAGATGATCCTTATATTTTTGGAAAGCTTAGGAAATCATCTACAACTTTCATATACCACGTTTTCCCAGATTCTGTCTTTAACTTGGCCAAAAATAGGGAATACCAAAACTGTCCGGACTTTGATACAGAACAGAAACATCCAATTGTAAATATCATATCTCAGGTTCTACTTAGCCAAATAAGTTCCAGCTTATACTGTTGGAAACCTTAGCAAGTCGTCTATAACTTTTCTATAGAACACTTTTCCAAATTCTATAGTTATATTTGTCTCAAACAGCAAGTTCCCGAAACTGGTCCAGATTCTGGACAGCACATCTGTATCATCTTGTGATTTTTGTAACTTCCAAACCATAATAGCTATGAGGGTGATTCTTGTGGTCAGAGAAAGATCTTGAAGTCTAGTTGTTCCTAGAAAAATTTGATAAACTTTACACGATCGGACCTTTAGATACACCAGCATTATTGCAAACTGCTCCAAAAATCAGCAAGGGATAGAAACAAGAGATAGCCAAACCCAACTACTTATTTCATTAATCCTTATGCCTTAGGTCTATAAACTAATGAAATTGTGAAGTAATTCCACAAGATCATTGCAATCATTATAAAGATTCAAATCAAACATAAACATAATAACAACCAATTAAGCATTGAAGGTTCACACTTCACTCAACTTGCGATACTATCGTTCTCTTCATGGTAAGGGTAGAGATCCTAAAACTTATATTTCAAAGATGCAAGAAGGTGGTAAGAAAAGGTTCTAATACAATACCGAATCAGAAGTGAAGATGAGAACAAGTACTTTTAAAATAAGCAACAAGGTAGAGACAAATAGCAAGGATAGTGATACAGTATGGATGAAAATACCAAGGTTTATAGAGCAAGGATTTTATGACAATTCCAAAACCTTAAGACGACCATTTTCTAACTAGGCTTGCGTCCTACAGTCAGCATTGCTTTGATACCACTTTGTAATACCCGATTTTAAGGACAAAACCAGATATACACCATATGTGAGTGTTTGAAGCCAAATCTCACATATAGCTACAAATAAGGGGTAATATCAAAAGACAATGCATAAATATATAACGTACTTAGTATAAAGGAGATAACCTTTGATAGCAAACAGCGGATAGACAACTCCACACTTCGGGTATTAACTCCACTCTACAGGATCCAACTGACTGGTTGATCACAAGCCTAAACTTCTCCTGAGGTTTGGGGGAAATAGCAAGAGTGAGTCCATGTCGAACTCCACAAGTATAGCAACTAGATTGTATATATCCCACAATCTCATGATCAATGTGACATAAATAATGTAGAGCATTAAATAATAAATAATGAACATATATAACACACAAGAATCATCACCCTTAATGTAGATGTCCCCAAGGCCGCTCCTGACCGTGAGCTCGGCTAGTATACTAGTTTTTAACCCTCTGCAGAGGTTGCACATCTTTACCCATGAGTCATGATTTACCCTTTCGCCCGAGGTGATCAGCCTCTTAACCCACTTCCAAGGAAGGTCGGCAGGGATCACTATGAAGCCTTTCAAAAGTTCGTCTAACATGTTAGGGCCGCAAGGTTTCCTTTGCGCGCAGATATAGAGCCCCCCTTCCGATGGCACAATGACTCGCAGCCTATACACATACAGACAGAGGCCACACTATACCCAAAACGGTTCAGCCCCTCCGCCCTTTCGGGTAACCTCTAACAAGCTAGAAAAGGTCTTCATACTGAGCTAAAGCCAGAGCCATTATAGCCCTCATGGTTGCACTGTTGTCCCGGGTGATCACGTACAGACAAATCATCAAGTTGCTAAAAAGTCATTTTTATCGTTTATTACTTAACATTAATCTAGTCACAGGATCATGGTCACAGAAATAAAATCCAAATGCTATACTTGCCTTTATCCAATTGCTCTTGCTTATCCTTTTGATTCTGGTGGTCTTACTTGTCCAGGGCTCTGACCTTGATCACCAAAAACTGCTTTCCGACTAAACTCGATCATCGATCATCAACACACAGACAATCGGAGACAACTACACGAAGCAAACAAGGATACAATTAGAACAGTACACCAACACTAGCAAAACAATATGAAAAATTTATAAAAGATTTCTACGCATCACTACGATCACACAGACGTGAAAAGCACTCTAATTTGATCCACGGTCATGAAAATGCAAGAAACATCGAGGTCGAAGCTACGGTGTAAAAAGAACGACTAACAGGAGATCTATATTATAAAATAAATAATTACGAGCTCGATTTATTTTAGTTGAGCAAAACCATGTGAAGGTTATTAACTCAAGTTAGTCACGTCATACTTTCATTTTAGAAAATCAAGTTAACTAATCATATTTCATTTAGAAATATATATGTAGCATTTTAGATTAATTAAACTTAATTTGTTAGAAGAAATTAAATATGTGAGAACATCTGTTTAAATTGCAAATAACTCGAGTTGAATATAATCAAATTATAATTTTTAAATTAAACACATTAGTGATAGTAACTAAATCATTTTAATATTTGCATATATAATATCGAAGTGTAACTACTATATTATTTTTATTTTTAGATTGTAAAATGAATCATACTCATAATAATTAATAATTAATTATGTATAGAGACATGTGATAAATTAACACTACTACATACGAAACTAATGAACGGAGCTACAAAGACAAACAGTAAAAGACTTCTCAAGCGGAATTAACTATAGTCTTTGGGAATTAACAAGAAAATCAAAGGATTAAAAAGAGAGGAGCAGATATGTACCATCTTGAACAACACTGGTACTCCTCTTGAGCGCATCTAGCAAAGTCTGCTATTTTTTTTTCCCACCAAGAGAAGTGAAACTATTGGATCAGAACACCAACTCGGCAGCAGCCTGATGGCATGCAGCAGCAGCCCGTGTGTGCGACAAAAATTCATCATGATCCTCTGGCTAGGAACGGTAACGCACAGCAGCAACAGGAGGATGGATTTTTCCTCGTCCTGAACTGCAGCGGCAGCGCACGCACTCACGACTTTTGATGGTGATGATGGAGGATTTTGGCGATGAACGAAGCCGGCGGCGCTGGACATTAATTAGGGCTAAAGATAGATGAGGCACCGGGAGAGAAATAAGTCGTGGGTCACTTATATACGCAAGAGAGAGTCAGAATTATGCTGAGGTACGGTGTCCATATATTTTTAGAAGTAGGATAGCAAAACAAAGACAGGACAGGCAAGTATGCAAGGGAACCGGAGAGATATACTCAGGTTCCACGATGGCTCATGCCGGCGACACTGGCCAATTTGGACGGTGTGCTGATGAAGGAAACAGATGATATAGCTCACACATGGACTAGGTCTATGCCAAAGTGGGGCCATGTGATGGATTGGGATATGATTGACTAGCTTAGTCTCAAGGATTTGGAAGAGATACAATCGACCAAAAAAAAATCATATTTTTAAAACTTTGTTCACTCTCAACACACAAATGTGCAACAAGCAAAAATCATACTATGCATCAGCATGTATGTACAACAATGTTGCTAAGCCTTATGATAACTTTTATTTTAAAGAAAAATATTATTCTTGCTATATTTTCATGAGCACAAAAACAACAAATTAAATTATTTTAGCTCTATTTTCAAAGAAGCAAAATTTAGGGTGTTACATCCTTGTAGGAAAGGTGAGCACTGGTGTGTTTGGTCTGGAAAATCAGACGCCTGTACACACGTTAGGCTGTGGAGCTATCAGTTTAGCACATGCTTTGAGGGGAACACACACACACACACAAAATTTACTAGTAATTTACTACCAGTACAGTACTGCATATATATAATACACACACATATGCCCTGCACTTTTGTCTTGCATGCAAGCTATTGCTTCCATGCATGCATGCATTGCTTGCGGCCTTTTGGACTTTTTGTAGGATTAGTTCAGGGGAAAATTAAAGAAAACACACACTAGAGTGTAGCTAGCTACCTTAGTACTGCCGCATGCTACTAGTACGTAGCACCGATCCTACATGCATGCATACTATATAGTACACTATACTGTTAGAGCAACTCCAGCAGGACCCCTACTCAAGCCCCAATAGCTAAATATGGGTGTCCAGGCTAAAAACATTACTCCAGCAGGGCCCCTACTCCAGACCCCATATTTGGCTGGGCACCCATATTTCTCCCCCAGACCCCATTCCTGTTGGCCCAACAGGAGGGCAGCCCCCATCCTCCATCGCGTGTCCTAGCCCCAGCGCATGCTCCTCTCTCTACCCTTGTATGTGCATGACATCCTACGGTAACTGGCTCAATGCTCTAATTGTGTCCATGTCCAAAGGAAGAAGAAAGAGGAAAAAGAAAAAGACAGTGACAAGTAGGTCTCTTGTGTCATTCTCTCTGGAATAGGTTTGGGGGTCCAAATTTGGGTGCTACTGTTAGAGTTGAAGCAAAAAAATTGAGCCCCAAGAAATAGGGAGAGCACCCAAATTAAAAGTAAGGACCTACTTTTAGAGGTTACTGCTGGAGTTGCTCTACGTGCACCTTAGTACTCCTATAGTATAATCCTAGCGTACATACTTAATCCTGAAGCATAGTACGAGTATCATATATCGCCGGCGCCGCATAGCATATATATTTATATATATATATATATATATATATATATATATATATATATATATATATATATATATATATATATATATATATATCGGTATCCTATACAAAGACAAGACGTACGCGTCCGCAGGCACAGTAGTAGTGTGCACAGCGCGGCACTACAGGCGCATGAGCTTTCAGCTCTCAGCCGCTCAGCCACATGCACGCACGCACAAAACCAAAAAAACGCGTCGCTGCTCGGCCTGTCTCGGCGCCGATGACGATCCTATGTGCAAGAACAACGCCGGCCGGCCGGCAGCCATGCAATGCATGCATGTGCCCGCGCCGCTCGCTGGAATAAAATAAAACTAGTACTAGTAATTAAGCCGCCCCAGCCGCGCGCCATCATCATCAACTAACCTAATAATTATATTAACATTACTGATCCCGCTTATTGCTTTGAGAGGCTGTGGCCGCGCGCGCGCCGGATGAAATTATCGCCGCGTCTCTGCGTGAGAGATCATGCATGACCACTATAATATATAGGACAACCCGGTGTTGACCATATATGTATGTGTTGTACTAAGTCACATTTGGATGTCGTATCTGTTTCTTTTCTTGGAAAAAAAAAGTCACATTTGGATCATCCAGTAATTCATTTGTAATATCTGGTTTAATTACTATTACTATGTACTAAGTAACATATGCTTAAATGAACCCTAGCTTGTTTTAATCCATTAGTTGCTGCTAATATTAGTTAGATCGCTAATGACGCCTCATAGCTAATAATGTTAGTTAGCTAACTATTTAGCTGGTTTAGCTGAATTAGTGAGACAGTTGTTGCTTAGGTATTCACTGCCAATTTTAGGTAGACTATTAGCCAGATCAAGTTTGAATTCAAAGAAGCTAATTATTAGGACTGTGAATCGGCCTTATTCGACAGTAAGGACATGTTTGACATATCTTAACTTCACTAGTGAAGCTATTTTGAAAAAGTATTTGGTAAAATATCTTCATCAACTACTTTATGCATAGATGAGAGAGTGAAGCTACTTTTTTCTGTTTCATCTCAACTCATGTCTTTGAGAGGAGAAAAAAAACAATTTCATCAATAAAGCTGTTTTAGAAATAATTATTTCACAAAAATAAAACAGCTCACAATAGAGTTATTGTGAGCTGTACCAAACATACTCTAAGTTTGTAGCCTATCTCTCTCTCTCTCTACTTCAAATTCAGTACTCTATAAATTTGAGGCTATATTTATTCTACAATTACTTATTCTGGTCTGGAGGATAGGATTTGATTTGGATTAATTGTAGAGGAGGACGAGGAGGAGGACTGCCCTGCCGCGCCCGCGCGCGGCTACTGCCGAATATATAGCTTAGGGCCTTGTTTAGTTCCAAAAAATTTTGCAAAATTTTTCAGATTCCCCGTCACATCGAATCTTTAGACATATGCATTAAGTATTAAATATAGACAAAAATAAAAACTAATTGCACAGTTTGGTCGGAATTGATGAGACGAATCTTTTGAGCATAGTTAGTCCATGATTGGACAATATTTGTCAAATATAAACGAAAAAGCTACAGTGTCGATTTTGCAAAATATTTTTGAACTAAACAAGGCCTAGGTGTAGGAGGCCGGGGGAGCAGAGGCTTTGGCTAGTGGCTATATAATAGGCTGGTGGTAGGTAGGCGGACGTCGTCGCGCAAGCAGCTGGCCTTGGGCAGTGTGCGAGCGGCTGCATGGCCTGACGCGCGCTTTCTCTTTCAGCGCCGCTCCGATCCCTTTGCTACCGAGGCCATGCATATAGTACCCTGTGTTTTCTAGTGCTTGCCGATGGGAGGCAGCCCAGCCAGCTGCATGCCTGCCTGCCTGCAACTCATCGATCACTACTTGGCGTCAAGCTTAATTACTAGTAAATAATATATGTAAGTTAATTACCTCTGTCAATGACTAATATATATAGCCCGTCTCTTGCTTCCGAGTGTACTCTTAGCTAGCTACCTACATATTGCACGTTGCTTCCTTTGTACTACTAATGAATAGTACTAGGAGTGAGAGTTAGTGAGTTTATATATATTTGGGATCACAGTTAGCTAGGTTAATCTGCAGGCTGCTTATTACTAGTTTACTGCTAGTATATTGGTGTACCACTATAGCCGCATAGATAATACTACTGCTTCTCTTCTCTGTGTACTTACACTTGCATGCATGTGACTATGTGAGTGACCGAGCACTCTACTCTTCTTGGACGTTACTCGTCGAGTTGGAGCTAGCTATGTCTCCGATCCCGGCGCCGACCACGCCGGCGTCCGTCCGTCCAATAATAATGCACTTCTCGTTTTTGAGGAGCCAATGCAAACAAGTTTTACTGTAACTAAGTCTATATAAAAAAATTACTAACAGTTATGATATCGAGGAAGTATTATCATCGAGGGATGTACTTTCACGGTGTAAATCTACCTAGAGTCGTTATAAATTAAATGTTGACAAATACTTTTTATAAACAAACTTAGTCATACTTAATAAATTAATAAGCTTACTCATTCCAAACCCAGATCGATCGAGTTGTGTATACATCTTTTTGGGGCTCAAGGTAGTACAGCTAGCCTAGGTATAGTAGCTGCACAAAGGGCTAATCTTGTTACAATAATTTCAGTTGACGTTCAAACCCAGAGTATATGCATGCACTGTGTAGTATGAACAGCTCAAGTCAACAGTAATGCATAGTAGTTCAGAAAAAAGAAAAAACAGAAGCACACCCACTGCACGATGCACCTGCGGCCCTCTTGATGAGCGAGACAAAATTTCCCGGCTTTAGCGATCGAGCTTCCATCATCGATCAGATCACATATATATATATGCATGGCGATGCCAGCCCTGCCCTGCTGCTTGCGTTCACTGTTGCAAGCTGAGTACGTACGTGCTGGTATTTTACATGGAACAGTGCACACACAGGCACAGGCCGGGGATATGATGGATACTGTACACTGTGCCGGCGGCCGGCCGGCGAGGGCCGGCCGGAGAGCACAATCTCCACGTCGTACCCTACTGCTAATTAACTGCTCCGAGCTGCAGCTATATACTGTAGTAGCTAGCCGGCGACGGCGAGGCAAGCAGAGCACGACGACTGCGCCAGGCTCAGAGAGCAAGGCGGCCGGCCACCCATCTCTCTGCTAGCTGCGGCTGCAGGTGCCAGCCTCTCTGCCTGACTGAATTGAATGGGTGGATCGCATAGCAATAGCATGGGCATGGCATGGACGGTGGTGGATGGGCCGCCGGCTGACCGGCCGGTGAATGGTGAAGCCGTGAAGCGGGTAGGACGGAGACACAGGGGCGCTTCCAATGCATGTTGTCACCTGCACTGGATGCATGCAGTGAGCCAGTCTGCTGCACTGCACTGCACTGCATGCTCCTCTCCGGCTGGCTGGGGCAGCCTCTAGCTACCTGCTGCCTCTGCCTGCGCTGCGTGGTCCTCTCCACCTTCTTCTGAACTCCTCTGACACGAGTGCGCGCCCGGCAACGGCAAAGCCAGATCCAGTTCAGTAGTGCTTGTCAGAACCCGGCCGGACACAAATACGTTTTAGTTGACCCTAAAAATCAAAAAGTTTTCAAGATTCCCCGTCACATCGAATCTTGTAGGACATGCATGAAACATTAAATATAGACGAAAATAAAAACTAATTACACAGTTTAGCTGTAAATCACGAGACGAATCTTTTGATCCTAGTTAGTCCATAATTGGATAATATTTGTCACAAACAAACGAAAGTACTACAGTACCGAAAACTTTTCACTTTTCGGAACTATACAAGGCCGTACGCTGGCGGCCTCGACAATCATCGCACAGTACGCCTTCACTTCAATTATCATCCTCCTCCTCATCACCATCATCAGTTTTTCCTTCTCTGAAACAACATGAATTCAAACTTGCTTACTGCTGTACTACTTACCGTTTGGTCCTTAGAGATTTTAAGAATAGGAGTAGATAACAAAAATTTAGGGAGCCGTTTGGATTTTCCATTTTGGAAGAATTTGAAATCTACTTAATGGATTAGATGATTTGGTTTGGAATTTAACATTCTATAACTTTCTCAATTTCATATATAATTAAGTTAATCTTAAATTCATAAGGTGAGAGATACAAATTAATTCTATAGATCACCGCGTGCTTTAAATTTGTTTCTATTCTCCAACTTGTAGCACACCTTTCAACTCATTTTCCTAAAGTATAAATGCAACATATAAGTATCTCTCTTATAAGGCTAACAATAAGATACAAATATAAAACCATATTAACTTAATTCATTTATATCTAGATTATAACTATTAGAATAAGTTCAATTCCAAGGATCCAAATGGGACCTAATATATTTAATTGGATTTCATGTTTCTGTGATAAAATCTAGTAGCATGTAGACGGTTCAGAAGAGATTCTAAAATTCTAAGATTTTTTTTATCAGGATTCTTAAAATCCATAGGTATCCAAACGGTACATAACTTACGCAGGAGTACTCACATTTGCTTTGGCCAGGATTTCTCTCACCACATTTTGTGAAAAAGGTGCATGAAGAGTGGTGGATTCAGCTGCTGACCTAATTATGGCGCTGTATAGTACACATACTGTCTCTATGTGATCATGACATCACTGTACGGCTCCTGTTTGTTAATTAGTTTAGGAGCACTGTAATTAACAAACTGCCATGGCCGATGGATAGATGGGTGGATGCTTCTTTCGTTTTGTCGGCTACCATGTCGAGGCCTCCGATCCCACTCAACTTTTTCTAGCTAGATAGCGCAAATTACGGCCAGCTTTAACTTGGTTTTTGCGAGTAGGAACCTTCTCGATTCCTTACCCACTCTGTCGTCGTCGTTGCTTAATCATAGCCTAGCTTCCTCCAACAAAAAAAAAACATGTAATAACTCTAGTTTCTCAAATGGTCAAACAATACAAAATTTGTAAGAAATTTATTTTGATATATTAATATCTATGACGCATAATAAATATCATTAGACATATATATAATATATTTTTATAATAACATATTTAAAATATAAATGTTTTTTTATAAACCTCGTTAAACTTGAAAAAGAAAATCATTCCTCCAAAAACGAGAATTGCATTTTTTTCCCCCATAGAGGGAGTACTTTGGAAATATATATTTTCATATAGAATGCCTCTGCAGCCTGCATATACATGTAGAGTTGTAGACTACACTAAGACGACGCTGTTAGGATATGTTTCGTCTTTCGTGGGAGCTGGCAGCCAAGGCTGCCTGCCAGGCGACAACCTCGTGCCATCAATTTCAGTCATCTAACAGCTAGAAATATTGATGCCTGGTAGGCACCAATCAAATACATTTTACTCCCATAAAGAACTAGTAGCTTAGGACTTCAGGTTTAGAACTTCGTTGCTCCGTCGTCTCGTAGCAGTAGCATTTTTTAGTGAACATTTTTCTGCTTTCTTTTTCTAATTTTCATTATTTGTGTCATTGATAGGATATGATAGATGTACTTATTATGTGCCGATGCAATAATTAAGCTTGCTTAGCTGAGCAAATCTCTTAACAGGTTGTTAATTTGTCCACATATGTATATCTTTCCTATATCTGCTCAGTGTCAAACCTACCTATGCACACATCAATCTAGCATAACTGGTGTAAAGTGTGTATCGATCTCTAGCTAGCCATAGCGTGTGAAGAACGAAGAAAGAACCATCAAAACTAAACCGATTGAGACCGTGCAGTGCGCACAGCTAACTACTTACAGAATTAATTAGAGCCTTCCAAATCGAACAATCTGTTTTCCTAACATAATAGTAGGTAGTATCTAGACCCTATAGTTGACGTTGTGAGATTTTTGATCTCTTGCACCGGTTAGGAAAGCAACGTAACCTATGAATATGGCCCATCAATTCCGTGTCCTCTTGCTGCTGCTGAACTATGCATCCAACTAATTAATATTTATAAATGTATTGTTTGGTAATGCTCAATTATGTATGATTATCTCACTACTTGTCATACAGACTGCTAGTGATAGGTATCATTGCCGGGTTGTACTATACCAACCCCTAGTGACTCTCCTAGTCCTAAAAAAAACAGAAAGTTTTATTCACACTGTTAACTCCCTATCTCTATTGCAGAGTTATATCCTTCACTCGCTCCCTCACCCCCAATGCATGTGGTGGATCCAGCCTTAGCCATGGCTGGCGTGGATAGTGCTCCACGGCGTGAGGGATGTATTTTTCCTTTTATTTTATTTTATGAAATGGGCATCACTGCCAAAGATGTGCATTCGACAAAAAAACGCCAAGGCGACAATTACGATTGTCTATTCAAAATACAGTAGTGGGTAGTAGATCCAAGAAACCGAAAACCACCACCACACCTACACCATGCACCTAGGACGGCTTCGGCAGAAACCATAGTCCCCACATTACCGACCTCTTCCCCTCCAACACAAGCCTCGTTGCCGTCCTAGCGTGCTGTCAGAAGCTCAGGCGGCCAAGATGGCAACGATGACAACATTTCCCTCTCTATTGTGGGTTGTGGCAGTTCAAGCGCGGATTTAGGGCACTGGTCAAGGGCGACGCCATATATTTGGATGTGCGACTTCCCTTGGTGAGGGCCATGGATGGAGGTGGCATCCCCATGTGTGGTGGATGGGCTGTTAGTGGGCTCTACTATTTTGGGGCCCCGATGGTGCTTTGCAGGTGAAAATGGTGAACCGCCTCGAACCGGCAACCTTTTGGGTATGCGAACCTAAAAATCCGTGGGTGCAAAATTGTCCTGAAACTGAAACTGCTAGACCCGAACCCACGGATATCCGAATCAAACCCAGCCCACTGCCAACCTTAGGCGACATTCAGATAGAGGTGGCTCCCGTGGACGTGTAATAGCTATTTGTCTTGTTTTGCGCCATCCAACTCGGTATGCTACCTTGTGGGATTCCAGCGACAGGACACGGCGACGACAACCTTGTATTTGGGGAGGGGACTCTTAGGTGAAAGTCTTGCTTGACTTCATGCCGATGCCAATAATAATGACGCATCAGCGCTATGTCCTCCTTGAAAGCTTTGTTACGAGGCCCTATCTCTTCAAAGTACAAGTCCCTTCCCACATACTCATTATCTAAAAATATATATATCAGTTGTACTTTGTTTCTGGTATGATGATAAAAAGTTTGTTGCCTACAACAACAACCTGAAATTGGGAAATGGAACTGCTCATAAATGCAGGCTGTTCATTGCACATGGGTATGGATCGTAAATTTGATAGCTACCTGTGATTACGAACTAACAAAACACTTGTCCAGATGCAAAGTTAAACCTTACAACCGAAGTTTGCAATCTTACAACATGATTAAGATGTATCGATCATACTATCCAGACAGAGCTTTTTTGAATTTTATTTGTGCTGCTGACTAGCTGTGATTGGTAGATGGCCACGCTGATATATATAGATAGATAGATGCAGCTTCAAAGATGGCCAAAACAGAAGGGGACAAACCTAGAAACTCACTGTTGGAAAGATGGAGAGAGAGAGAGAGAGAGAGAGAGAGAGAGAGAGAGAGAGAGAGGGAAAAGACACTTTTTCCACCGACTGGTGGGCCCGGCTCCGATTATAACACCTTGACTTGTGGCTCTGCAAAAGAAGATTACTTATTCCAGAATCCTCTTTTTTTGATTTGAACATAACGTGAGCCCTGTCCAAACTAATAAGCTCTCGTCTTGTTTTGTGGAAAAGACAAATTCTGATCTTGTGATGATGAGGTTTGAATAATCTGTCAGCCCAGCCTTCTGTCATTACATTTAGCCAAGACGACCAAAAGAAACAACAGAACATGACTGTCTCTTTTTTTCAAGAGAGAAATAAAGAGAGAAGACCTTTAGTTTTATTATGATGAGACACAGTATGATTACGAAGTATATACTATCTCCAATCAATGTCAAATACTACTTTCTGCTGGTGATGGGATATTGGAAGATGTTGGGTGTCATGTGATGGTCGCTTTAATTTCGTTATTATTATATATATATGTATATATAATATAAATATATCCTGGCCGGCAGGTCGGCCCATGTACCTTTGTTGTTGGTGCCCTTTTGCAGAAAGTCCGGCCGGTGTGTTTGTTACCTTTGAGCCCAAAGCCCAGTCCGTCCCATTCTCGGTCCAAAGCAGCCTTTTTATTGTTTTCTTGTACGCGGACAACCAGCATGATGAGCCAATTGATTAGATTCCTCGGAGGTGGCTGTCTAGCACTCGCCTCGGGGTCAAGAGTGCTTATACTTATTTATACATTATTTCATTTTCAGCTAATCTAATCCTTTTACCAAAGGACATGTAGCCTAATGGTTATAAAAGCCTGCACTTGTCTATATGGTTAGTATACGTGCGTTATGAGCGACTGCGTTGTATCGTGTAATTTCAAAAAATAAACCCTAATCTAATCATTATGATCATATGAAAGATGTTTATAAGAGCGATAAACGACGTGGATATACTGAGTTAGTGACCTCGTTAATAATCTATAGAAAAACCTGCTGAAGCCAACTCATCAGCGAAGTGCAAAGAAATATTTATTTTTATAGTAGAGAAATACTGTGTTTTTCCACGTAAAATTTTTTTTGGTGTAATGAGAATCATCTTTGGAGTCGTTGTATGAATTTCTAGTTCTGCCACTGCTCTAGTCGTTGCCGTGCAGTAGACCCTGGTACAGTTCTGAGTGTTCGTGACAAATGAGCATCTGGTGTTTTAAAAAAAACAATCAACATGATGATGATGATTCCGCAATCAGTTCCCATGATGATTAAGAGTGGCAGCAGCATTTGCTTAGCACATGGCGCCGAAAAGACACTGTTTGTCTCTTTTGCTTTGGGTCTCTCGCTCTCTCTTCTTTTTTCAACTGCATGCATTTCTCTCTCTTTTTGGAGGAACAACACGAACCACAGTGGATTCCAAAGTAGGAGTAGGCCGACAAGTAGCATCACGCTATACTAGTGACTAGAATGAGTCAAAAATACCATCTTTTTATTATTATTAAGAGTAAATTGGGGAAGAACTCGACATTTCAGGTGCAAAAGAAAACAAGTAAAAAATATATATACTCCCTACTTGTTGAACCTGGTACACCACAAAGGGGTAAAACGGGTCGTAGTAAAAAGGAGAAGACCCTTCTTAAAAAAAAAGAAAGGCAGAAGAGGGTTCTAATAAAAAAACAAAAAGAAAAAGGAAGAAAGACGTGGTGGTATGTATTAGGGCTTTAGGCCCATTTAGTAGTCCTGCCCAAAATAAAACGGAACAGGCCACGATGGGCCGGACGATGCTTTGCCCATGATTACTTCACTCGTGGGCCGTATCTGTCTGTCTTGTGACTTGTGAGGACTGAGGATCGATGCCTCTTCTTCTTTATTTGGGAGTAATAATATAAGTACTATTATTATTACTAGGCAGACTGTTGATTGCTGATCATCAAACAAAGAAAATCGAACCATCAGCATGTATTGTTTGATGAACATTGATAATGAAGTCTCACATATAGGAATAGAGTCAACAATATAGATATAATGCCACACGATCATAATAGAATACAACCATTTTCCTCGAACACACACACAACACACATCATAAACGACATACATGCCACAGGAATATAATGACGACTACGCATGGTATCACGAAACAAGCGCGCGGTAATTAAGCTGTTCATCATCTGCAGCATTGGGCTCGCAGTAATTCTTATTTGTTATTACAATACCTCGGTAGTTGCATGCATTATATTGCTGCTTGCTTGCGTTGGTGGTGCATGAACTAGCTAGCTAGTAACTTGCATTGGCGTGCATGCAGTACGTGCTCGCCGTGGAGGAGCAGCACCCATGGCGGCGCGCAATGCAGCTAGCTAGCAGCAGGCAGCGCTGGCTGTGGATGACGATGCTAGCCAAGACGGAGGTCGTGGGAGCCATAGGCCATGCCGTGCAGGTTGGGCTGACTGGGCACCACGCGGAAGGCGTACATGTCCGGGGCGCCGCCGCCCAGCGCCGCCGCGGCGCCGTCCCAACCGCCGGCGCCAGTGTTGTCCACGAACCCGAACGCCGGGTCCTCGCGCATGCCCTGCACGCACGTGTGCAGTAATGGATTAATTCAGATGCATGATCAGTAGGTAAGTAAATTAATAGACACATCTACCAGCGCTAGCTGAGATTTATTTAGTGTAGTGTAATAATGCATGATCACGCACCAGCTCCTGCTGCAGGTTCTTGTACGCCTCGTACGAGTGCTTCACCTGCATGTATATGTATATGCACACACAGGACAACATACGAGCAGTGTAATTAATTTAGCAACAATGCAAGGTCTGCAGAATCAATGTATATATATAGTACTAACAAAATGGAAAATCATTAAGCTAGCTAGGCCATGTTATGTGTATAATACTTCCTCCGTCCAATTTTTAGAGCTGTCTGAGTCTAAGTCAAACTTTTTAAATTTTAACCAATTTTAAGTAAAAGATTATCACTACATCTAGACCCAAAAAAAAGTAAGGTATGGGAATATATTTCATCTTATATCTAACTGTACTAATTTCATGTCACAAACATTAGTATTTTTCTATACAATTCGATCAAACTTTTTTTTTTGGCTAATTAGGGACCAAGAGAGTAATGAATAGAGAAAGTGAAAAATATATACTGCCTCTCTTCTTTGCAGTTTCTAGGAAGAAGAAGAAGCAACCACCATCTAGCAAATGTCATTTGCTGGGATATATGAAGCAGCTCAGTTCATGAGGAATAGCTAGCTTAAACAAGATCATCTTTGTTTGCTCGATGATGATATATATTTGGATGCATTCTCCCTTGACTATGCTACTAAACACCAGCCATATATGTTTTCGCTCAGCATTTCTAGCTAGTGTGGTACTATTATATACATGGTCGTGTATATGTGTTGGTGCCTTGGTGGTCATATTTGCCTGCTGGTGAAGTGGTGAGTGGTGACTACTCGGTCAAGAAAAGTCAAATGCATTACACACTACAAACAGAAGAGGAGAAGATAACAAATGCTGTATATAATAGCCTTCATGTCACCATATGACACCATATGGACATGCTGTAGGGAAAACACAATTCAACTTGAACTGTAATGGGCTAGCTGATCTAACAAAGTGAGGCCTGCTCCGATGCATAAAAAAATAATTAGGTGCTTTGTTTGACAATTAGTTTGATTCCCCATTGGAGAGTTTCTGTACAAAAGAAACAGAAATGCTTCCTTTCCTTGAAGAAAACTCTGAAAAAAATCAATTGTTTGTATTAATTATATTTATGACGTGAAAGAACACACATATCTCATGGCTCAAATAAAGAAAGATGTGCTTTCTGTCCAAAACAAAAAGGTGAACTATCTGTATCCGATCGACAACATATATATCCTTCACATGGTGGGGGCGAGGACGTGAGGTGCCAGAGAGAGATAAATATTTGGGTGATTTGGAGATGAGCTGGATGCATATGTTTCAGTCAATACACAGTACATACATGGCTGTGTACGTATTGAAAGACTACACATTCAGTAATCATCAAAGCCCAAGTACTTCCATACTAATGAGTTCCATTTCCATACTTCTGCAAATCATAAAGCCTACACTTTGGTCCTTATTTGTGGGTGTATCATGCCATGGTGCAATATCATAAAAATCAGTGCTTAACATGCTACTCCCAGATAGCAGGGGGACCAAATAATAAGCAAGATCTGTAGGCGGCAATCTTACCTAGCTAGCAGGCCGGCTTAACGAGAGAGACATGCATGCAGACGCATGCGTATGGATCAATGGATGCATGCTCCGATCCAACACCAGCTAGTGTCCTTGCTCGTGCTCAATTCATTCTAGCTTCTAAAAGACAGAGACCAATGCGCCTACTGATTGAATACAGCATTGCATACAATGTGTATGAGTGCGTGCATGCGAGCACATGAGATGGACCAAGATCTAGCAGTTCTACAACGTGGAGCTACTTTCAGTAGAGCCTCAGATTGACATGGAGAAGGAGTTGAGTGTGGAAATGCACAAACATATGTATGCTATTGTACACTGGACAATAGCTTGCAGATTTCAGTTTGAGGCTTGGTGGTGTCTGTCAGATATTTGCGTTCATCACTACTTGAAGAGTCAAATGTGCAAGTACAAAGTTTTGAAGGTGGATGTGGTTGCTTGAAGAGTCAAATTTGCAAGTACAAAGATTTGAGGATGGATGTGGCTCCATGTCTGCTCGGTTTTATTGGTAGATTTAAGGTGTTGACAGGGAGAGATTTGATAATAAGGAATTCATTAGTTATTTATATCTTATTGAAGCTGTAAATAATTTATTTTAAATAAGACATACTTAAATAAGATAAAAAGAAATCTGGATACCCTGATAAGGGATAAATTGGTGATTATAAAAGTATGGCCACCAGATAGACCTGATTTTGGAAACATTAGCATGTCCACTAGACCAAATTAAGAAACCAGTCACAAGTGACGGCAAAGAACTAAAGGAGGTGGAAGATCTAGGTATAGTTGCAGATAAATATATTTCTTGACAAATTGGGGGCAGCTAGCCCTCAAAATTGCCCAATTGACAACATATGAGATAATCTTTGTGCAGTGTAATACTAAAGAGATAATGCTTGGTTTTTCTTACCTTTTTCTTGTAAGTTTCAGTCTGTGTGGCGATCACATGGTACTGAAAATCGAATGATAAAAGCATCAGCAAAAGAGGTAGGGAAGATGAAAACAAGGACATGAGATGAAATATCTTAAAAATTAGAAGCAACATTTCTCTATCCGATCCCAATTTTTCTTTTTAGGACAAGAGCCTCTTGTAGACTAAATGAAATATCGAAGCAAAATTAAATGTTGTTTGTTTGAGGTAAAAAAAAAAGAAACCTGATAGCTTAGATGCATCGACACTGAAACTGAATTAGTGTACAAGAGATGCATCGATCTATCTCTCCCAGTAAAGTATCCTAAATCTTCAAAAAAAAAATTAACTTCATAAAGCACAAGAAAACAACCGCGAACAAATTAGCAAACACGCCAGAGAGATCTATGTAATAGTGAAAAAAATAAGATTCAAAACCAAATCAGGAAACATGCACAAAGATCTACAAACAAGGTGCATGAAATATGAGTAGATCTGAAGAGCGCATCAGTCTGCAGAAGAGATAGATCTAAGCCAGCTAGCTGCCTAAGTAGCTAGGTGCTGAAGCAAGAGATTAGGGTTTGTACGTGCCTTCCTATGGCGAACCTCCTTGAGAGCCGCATCAACATTTTGCTCAAGACCGCGCAGCTCGTCGAACTCCAGAGTGTCCAGATCCTCGCCCATCCTTTGCCTGATTTGATGGACACAGAAATCAAGCCTCAGACTCGATCGCGAATTAATCCCTCGCTCAGAAATCGAATAAATAAAACCGAAGAAAGGAAGAGGAAAGTGGTTCTATCGGCCGTGCTGATGACCTAATCTCTGTGCGCAGGTTGCGATTGATGTCCTTGAGATGGCTCAGCGTGCGCTGCATATTCTGCACAGAGACATGCATATAGTGAAATTTATATAAACCAAAAAAGCATGGAAATTTCTTAGAAATTTAGATCTCATCAATCATCTCATAGACGGACATGTCATGCATGTGAAGAGTAAAGCAGCGAGTGATGAGTGAGTGGTTTGCTTGAGTGAAACAAAAGAGATGAGATATGCAGCAGGCAAGCAACAAAGACGAAAAAGGAGACGAGTGAGTATGACTGACCTCATACTGCTCGTTCCATAGGCTGGTCCCGATGGCCTGCTGGTATCGGTCAAAGATGGTCTTGATGCTGCGGGCAATCACCGGCGCCCAAGAACATGGAAATCAGCCACCGACACCATCATCAGAAGCAAAATATAACCAAGCAATAAGTAGGAGATGGACACTATACGAAGATGAGGAAGGAAGCAAAGCAAGGAAGCAAGCAATTGCTGCAGTACTGACTCGGTCCCGGGGCTGCAGAACTCGTGGTACTTGCCGGTGGAGGAGAACATGATGATGGCGACCTGGGCGTCGCAGAGCACGGTGAGCTCGCGCGCCTTCTTCATGATCCCCGTGCGGCGCTTGGAGTAGGTCACCTGCCGGTTGGTGGCGTTCTCGATCCGCTTGATCTCGATCTTGCCGCGCCCCATCGTGGGTGGCGGCGGCGTCTCGGGACGGCGGCGGCGCGGATCCTCCTCCTCCGCCGTCGTCGGCTGCTGATGCTCGCCGCCGCGCTCCACCGTCGGTCTCGAGCTGCGGATCCCGGCCGCGCCGGCGGTGGATGGGTGGAGATCGAAGGAGGAGGAAGAAGAAGACGACGACGAAATGGAGAGGCAGATGAGCTGAGCACAGCACAAGAGAGAGCCGGTGGTGGTAATAAGCAGGAGGGGGTGGGCGGTGGTGCGGCAAGGGATGGAAGGACAAGGTGTGTGCGTGTGCAATTCGGGGTGGAGAGGACGAGGTGCGGTGCGCGGCGTGGACGGAGACAGCTACCGGATCCGTGAAAGGCGTGGGGCACCGTGCCGTGTGGTGCCGTGCACTGCCCGCCCGCCCCGGCCGTCGCTGCCTGCGACTGCCGGCCGCGCCCAGCCCCCTGCCCCGTGATCTGACGCGGCCGGCTCGCTCTGGGCGCGTGCGTTGCAATCCACCACCGTGCCGTGCCATGCATCCGTCGACGATCGGTCTGGTCGTGGTCGGTCGGTCGGTCTGCCGTGGCGGCTTTTGGCACAACGGTTAGCACGGTTTTGGCTTCCGGATCCTCTTCTTGGGCACTGCTTCTTCTCGATCTTGTTGGCCTCCACACTGATGCATGCATGCACCCCTTTAATTTGCACTGGACTGAAAGCAAAGCATGCACCGTAGTAGCCTGCTAGCTAGCTAGCTCTCTTATTTGTTTATACCTACATCGTCACGTCACTGGCCCCGTCCACTCTACACAACACCATATATTATTGGGTCATCATTTATATTGCCTCTTAAGTTTGTAGAAGAAATATATATGAATAATTGTTGTTGTCAAGTAATGTAGTGGGTATATTTTATAATGGAATCTAATTAAACGAAATTAGATTGTACATGTTTCATGCATGTATTTTTATTTAACTTTGTTCCAAACAAGGTCTGGACCACAGCTTACATGCATTACAAATGAATTTAGACTTCATTATTAAGTCGCTTTACTTAAAGTTGTTGCAGCCGCGCGCAGCTATAGTTACAACTTTAGACGTAAATAATTTTCTTTATAGGGGCTCCCAAGCTCCTCCAGTCTCTTCAAAAATAAAACAACTTTAGACATACTGAACACACAGTTTGAGTTCATAAATCCCCTGATTCATTGCTTTGGAAAAGATGGTTCTAGAGTGTGCCTTAGAAGAAACTAAGATTCCACAACATTGTTTTTTTAAAGAAGAAGAAGAATCTGAGGTAGTTTGGAGTTGTTTTCAAGAGATCATATTTTGAGGTCCCCCACTTTGGGCTATTACATGTCACAAGCCAATCTAGAATTGACTTTTCAAAAGCTATAACAGAGAATCAGTTTTTCCTAAATAAAGCCACACTCTCCAAGATCAGCTTTCCAAGCTATACTTTAGAATCAGTTTCTCTAAATCCACATTCTAGCACCACTTTTTTTTTTCCAAAAGCAAAATCTGATAGGACTTGAGGCGACTAAGCCTTTGGTTGTACGTCCACGCTAGCTAGATGGACTATCAAAAACTTGAGGCACATTCTCTTCCTAGCCCTAACACCACCAAATTGACTGTTGACTAATACTAGTAATACTCTGCTAGCTTATACCTTAAAAATAACTCATCTTCTACAAATAAAGCATGTTTCTATTCCATTTATGAACATGTGAGGCGAGGGACAAACAAGAAGTAGCACTAGCTTAGCTACACGTTCTCTCAAGTCTGAAGCAAGATGCATATGGAATTATTGATCGACCTTCCAACCGACTAAAAACCGAAGAACTCCCATTGTCCATAGTACAAAACAGCAAGGATCGGAACAGCAGCATCTGTACGGCTAACCACTCCTAGCTAGGCTGTAGCTCTCGATCAGTTTATAGCTCACATGACTAGTCACCTCCATCTAATTAAACACCTTTCGTTAATTATCAGCGGAACAAACACGGTAACCATTGGTGAGAAATGGCTGCCGGCCTGTTCGATCTTTACGCGACATGTACGCGTAACTCCGGGTTCTGAATTCTGATCGGACAGGACGAGATCGAGTGAACGATCGAGACGATGGCTGCTTCTTCCAGCTGGTTGCTGCTGTGCTGCAGTGGTGGCTCGGTCAATCATGCGCCTCTTGAGTAGAAGAGGAAACCCTTCGTGCGACTTTCTAGTTCCAGGCATGAGTTATTGGGCTCACGTTGCCATTTCTGGTGCTTTGTAAGTGACATGTCATTGCACTGACTACAGAGAAGAGGGCCAGCTTGCCTTTATCGAATTTACTGCTTCTTTTTATTTTTATTTATTCCCAGCCCTTGTTTAAATCACCTCAAAATTCAAAAACTTTTCAAGATTCGCCGTCACAATGAATCTTACGGCACATGTATGGAGCACTAAAAATATAGACAAAAATAAAATTTAATTACACCTGTAATTTACGAGACGAATCTTTTGAGCCTATTGTTGGATAATAATTGTCAAATACAAACGAAAGCGCTAAGTATCAAAATCAAAAAACTTTTCGAAACTAAACAAGACCCTAAGTTTAGTTTCCAAAAATTTTCAAGATTTTCTGTCACAACGAATCTTGCGGCGATTCGATGTGACGGGGAATCTTGAAAAGTTTTTTGGTTTCTGGGGTGAACTAAACAAGGCCTTAGTTTAGTTTTCAAAATTTTTTAAGATCTTCCGTCACATCGAATCTTGCGGCACATGCATGAAACATTAAATATAAATAAATAAAATAATTAATTGTATAATTTACTTATAATTTATGAGATGAATATTTTGAGCCCAGTTAGTCCATGGTTCAACAATAATTATCAAATACAAACGAGAGACCTACAGTAGCCAAAATCAAAAAAAAAATGCCAATTAAACAAGGCCTGAATTGTTGGGAGAAAAAAATGCGTATATTTGACAGTAAAAAAAATGCATACATATTTTTGGTCAATGGCACTTCAAAATTCAAATGTCAACAATTCTGTGCGTTAAAATACATTTTTTTACCTCTAACAGTTCCATTTTGTACCGAAATTCAATTTTCGGTTCATTTTTAACCTCTAGGTGGTTCAACTGATATAAAAACTGGTTTTCTATATTTTTAAATATCACTAATAAAATATAGTTTAAATTAAAATCAAGACTAATTTATTTTAATTTAGAAAACATGAAGCTAAATACTATGTTTATGAATATTTTATCTATTTATTGGTGTAGACTCTCCTAAATTAATTTTAGAAAAAAAACACAATTATTTATAGAGGTAAGTTCTCCCTCAAAAAAATCTAGCGAACTTTAGAGATAGTTGGTCAATTTATGGAGGCCGCTAATATACTATGAAATCTCTCTCTATGTCTATGTGTGTGCATCCTCCAACCTGCTACCACCCACATGTGGTGGTGGTGGCATGGGTCGACATTAGTGGTAAAGGTATCTCCACCTCCTTCAAATGGCAGTGGAAAATCCGACCGTCTTCCCAGTTTGGGACGTCATCAATGTGCTCCTCTGTTTCATGTACATCAACCATAGCGACATAGTTGAGGGTTGCTACTACTATAGGAGCTACAACAACGAGGTTGCAGCAGTAGATGGCAGTAACCATAAGGAGGTCTCCAATGCACGTTGTACGCCCAAAGGAGCGTCATAGGGGGCATTGGCCCCCTGTCATGTCGCTAGGAGGAGAGGGGCGGCACTAGAGACTGATTTTATTCAAGTCCTGTGTTGCATGGTAGGACAACACCAACTATGAATGAGAGATGACAGTATACACATTGGAAGCAACAATGAGCTCATCGATGTGTGGCTTGGTAGTGGGCCCTATGATGGGTGGTAATGTTTTTAAAATGTACAAATACAACCACTATAGTCCGCCTATGCCAGTGGCGAACACAATAGTGGCCTCTGAGGATTGATTTTATAGTAGGAAGAATTATTCAGAATATATATATTTATGTTCTTATTGTTTTACCTCCCATGTATTCAACCATAAGAACATAAAAATAAAATTAAAAACATCTTCAGAAATAGCAACAACAAATGTACACTTTTAGAAGAATTGATATTAGATTCATATTCTATTTTTAAGTATTTTTTGTATGAAATAAACGTTTTGTTATATTTAGAAAATTGAAAAGTACCTTTGAAACCAATTAGAGGACCAATTTTGTCCACTTTCAACTTATGGAGGAATTTTGGTACCTAATTCCGTAATCACGGTTGAAAATCAGACTGCCACCGTGTAATTATTTGAAGGTTAAAAATAAGCTTTTTACTTGAAGAATATTCACACCTTGAATTGCCCAATTACTATCTTCCTTTAGACAATGGAAAACTCACCTGTTAATTATTTTTCTTTTGATTTTATGCAAAGATAACTTAATGTTTTATAATATGTGTTGCTATACCTTCTTTCTTCTCTTTTTCTTGGCCTTGTTTAGTCCGTGAAAATTTTTGGTTTTGGCTACATTAGCACTTTCATTTACATTTGACAATTATTATTCAATCATGGACTAATAAATGGTTCAAAGATTCATCTCTCAAATTACAGTCAAACTATACAATTAGCTTTTGTTTTCATCTATATTCAATGCTCCATACATACGACCAAAGATTCGATGTAACGAGAAATCTTTAAAAAAAATTGAACTAAACCAGGCCTTTATGTTTCTACTAGCTAGTACGTAGATGTGTACTGTGTTTGGTTATCAAAAGGATGTATCTGTTTTGTCTTTTGTGGCAATGCAATGGGACGCCTAAGGTGTTTAAGATGGTGTAGGCAAGAGTTTTTACGGCAACTGTTCATTACGGCTTTTCCTCCTCTCTGTCCTTTTGTTTCAGTGCCTGTCAAAAAAAAATGGAGTAGAGGCAGATGATGCGAAGGTGAAGAGCGTGAGGACCAGGAGGCGACGACGACGACTCGCCATGCATGCGATGGAAACCCCAGTCGCCCGCTTGTTAAGCAACGCTGCTCATGGAGGCCCCACATGTCATCCTCACGTTCGACCACCCCCCGACGCGCCGGGATCACCCCATGTTCCCGGGATTACGCGTCCCGTCACTTGTGTTGGCCAAAAAAAACGAGCAAAACCTAATTAGCCATTAACCCCACCACGTCCAAACTTTTTTTTTCTCTCTAATCATCAATCAACCACTCGACCGCGCGCGCGCGCGCCAGGCGACTCCCATCTGCTACCCCTGCATGCGGGATCGATCCATGGCCGGGGGCGGCGCCCGTGGCTCGCGCGCCGGCGGCGCGAAGCGCGGCGCCGCGTCGTCCTCGGCGTCGTCGGCCGCCGCCGCGTCCGCCTGCGTCTACTACGCCACCACGGCGCTGCTCGTCGCGCTGTGCGTCGCGGGGGCTTACTTCCTCACGTCCACCTCCTCCTCCTCCGCCGCCGCCGCCGACGGGGACGCCGCCACGGTCACCGCATACCGCCACACCACGCGCTCCTCCTTCGCGTACGAGGTCACCAGGGAGCGGGCCGCGCCGGCGCCGCCGCGCGGGGCGGAGGCCCGTGACAAGCCCGCCGCGGCGAAGGCCGTCGGGGCCGAGGAGGAGCCGCGGCCGGACGACCGGAGCGCCGTCGCCACGGTGGCAGCGATGGACGACCCGCACGCCAGGCCTGACGAGGAACGTGTGTTGGACGAGGCGGCGGGTGTGGAGGAGGAGCAAAGGGTCTCCGCGGCGGGCGTGGAGGATGTGAAGGGCGAGGACGGTGGCCACTTGGCCGCCGGAGACGACGAGGCCGCCAGCGCTCGCGGCGGAGAGGAGGAGGAGAAGGAGCGCGAAGCAGCCGTGATGGAAGAGAGCAGCCGCGAGCAACGAGAACAGGAGCAGGAGCCGCTGCTGGAGATGCCGCACGAGCGGGCCCGGGCCGCCGCCGCTGCCGTCGAGGAGAAGAACCTGGACGGGGGCATCGAGGAGGAGAGCAACGCGGGGCAGAGACAGCGAGAGGAGGAGCAGAGCGCGCTCGAGGAGCAACAGGCCGCTGCCGGGAACCAGCTGCGCCGGGAAGCGCAGGAGGACCCGCAGGCCGACGGCGGCGACGAAGGGATGGAGGAGGAACAACGCGGCAGGGAGCAGCCGCAGGGCGAAGAGGAGACGTCGACGCGCTCGTCGTCGGTGTCGGGGTCCAGCGGAGATGCCGACGGCGGCGATGGCGACAAGCCGGCCGTGTCGGAGTCGGAGCACACGGGGGGCGCGGACGGAAATGCCAGTCAGGACGACGGCCTCAGCGTCGAGGACTCGCTCGTCGCTGAAGACCGCGTGGAGGAGCAGAAGGCGTGGGCGACGCAGGCCGACGAGTCACACCGGGAGACGGACCGCCGGGAGGAGGGCGGCGAGAACGACGGCAACGGCGCGGAGAACGCCGGGTTCGAGGAGCACGAGTGGCGATTGTGCAACGTGAAGGCCGGCGCCGACTACATCCCGTGCCTGGACAACGAGAAGGCCATCAAGAAGCTGCGGCCGGAGAACTTCCGGCGGTACGAGCACCGGGAGCGGCACTGCCCCGACGAGGGCCCGACGTGCCTCGTCGCGCTCCCCAGCGGCTACCGCCGCCCCATCGAGTGGCCCAAGAGCCGAGACAGGGTACGTCCGTCCGTGTCTCTGAATCCTCATGCAGCAATCCATTGCTGACTCGTCGTCGTTCGTCGTGCCGGCGGCGACGTACGTGCAGGTATGGTACAGCAATGTCCCGCACACGAAGCTGGTGGAGGTGAAGGGCCACCAGAACTGGGTGAAGGTGAGTGGGCAGTACCTGACCTTCCCCGGCGGTGGCACGCAGTTCATCCATGGCGCGCTGCACTACATCGACTTCCTGCAGCAGGTACCATGCATCACCAATGGCCAGGCCATTGGTTTGTTTGTTTGTTTGTTTGTTTCGATCGCTCCGGTAGAAATTGTATGTAGGGTAAGGTGGTTACTCTGCGTTGTTTGGCCAGTCCGTCCGCGCCATCGCGTGGGGGAAGCACACGCGGGTGGTGCTCGACGTCGGCTGCGGCGTGGCCAGCTTCGGCGGCTACCTGTTCGAGCGCGACGTGGTGACCATGTCGTTCGCGCCCAAGGACGAGCACGAGGCGCAGGTGCAGATGGCGCTCGAGCGCGGGATCCCGGCCATCTCCGCCGTCATGGGCTCCAAGCGCCTGCCTTTCCCCAGCAAGTCGTTCGACCTCGTCCACTGCGCGCGCTGCCGCGTCCCATGGCACGCCGACGGTGCGCCGCGCCACCGCCCCCCCTTCTTCCACTGTGCGTCCTCCGAGTCCGAGATCCCTTGCTGACGATGCCGACATTGTTGTGTCCCCGTGCAGGTGGCGCTCTCCTCCTGGAGCTCAACCGCGTCCTGCGCCCCGGCGGTTTCTTCGTCTGGTCCGCCACGCCGGTGTACCAGAAGCTGACGGAGGACGTCGAGATCTGGAAAGGCACGTAAAGTTCCGACCATTCGCCGCCATGCTGACTGGACAGCTAAGCTAATGGAGTTTCTGTTCACCTGCACGTGCAGCAATGACGTCCCTGACGAAATCCCTGTGCTGGGAGCTGACGTCGATCAAGAAGGACCGGCTCAACGGCGTCGGGGTGGCCTTCTACCGGAAGCCGACGACGAACGAGTGCTACGAGGCCAGGAAGCGGCAGCAGCCGCCGATGTGCGCCGACGACGACGACGCGAACGCGGCGTGGTACATCCGGCTCAACTCGTGCGTGCACCGCGTGCCGACGGGCCCGTCGGAGCGCGGCGCGCGGTGGCCCGCCGAGTGGCCGCGGCGGGTGCGGACGCCGCCGTACTGGCTCAACGGCTCGCTGGCCGGGGTGTACGGGAAGCCGGCGCCGGAGGACTTCACGGTGGACCACGACCACTGGCGGCGCGTCGTCGACGGGTCCTACCTCAACGGCCTGGGCATCGACTGGTCCAGGGTCAGGAACGTCATGGACATGAGAGCTGCATACGGAGGGTAACCACTGTTGCTTGCCACTGGCCATGATCAGCTCTGATAATCGTGCTGACGCCATGGCTGCCTCTTCTCTCTGTCTCAGCTTCGCGGCTGCGCTCCGGGAGAAGAAGATCTGGGTGATGAACGTGGTGAACGTCGACGCGCCGGACACGCTGCCGGTCATCTTCGAGCGCGGGCTGCTGGGCATCTACCATGACTGGTGCGAGTCCTTCAGCACCTACCCGAGAACCTACGACCTCCTGCACGCCGATCACCTCTTCTCCAAGATCAAAGAGAGGTCAGTGGGCAGCAACACTAGTTAGTCTGTCTGTCTCCTTCGTATCCTCTTTCTAGCTTGATGACGCACATGGCCGTCTTCTTCAGATGCGCGGTTCTGCCGGTGGTGGTGGAGGTGGACAGGATCGTCAGGCCGGGGGGCAGCATCATCGTGCGCGACGAGGCCGGCGCCGTCGGGGAGGTGGAGAAGCTCCTGAGGTCGCTCCACTGGGACGTGCGGCTGACCTTCTCCAAGAACGACGAAGGGGTGATGTACGCCGAGAAGTCAGATTGGCGGCCGGAGCTGCTCGAAGAACCGTTGTTGTAATGACCACCATTTGCCCATTTCAAGTAGGGTTCTTCTCTTCTCGCCTCCATCAGCATTTCAGATCGGCAAGCAGTAGGGTTCTTCTCTTCTCGCCTACATCAGCATTGATAGTACTGTATGTACATGGTTTCGTCATTGCTGCAGCAGTAGTATTTTACAGGATGTTGATAAGCACCGATAGAGAGAATTCTAGATTATATATATACATACATACAGCAACCGGAGAGCCTGGTGATAGTTTACAGATTCCTGCTTGTGTACCTAAGCCAGAGGTTCTATGTAATATATGCGCAGCAAAACATGTGTGCAAACATGTTGGCCTGCATAAATGCGGTAACAGAGCTTTGTGAAGACTCCAAAGACAAATTCAATTGCAAATCCAAATTAAATGGTGTATTGGTGTATCAAAATTTACATGTCAGCTGTTACAACAATGAGGTGAGCCGTTGTATTGTAGCTGCTCAAAAATATACTAACTGAGTAACAATCAAGAGGTTTAATTGTAGTACAACAATATCTTCCAGTCTGTACTATAACAGGTCAAAAAACTTGGCACATCATGCTTCAGTTTACATCTATTGCTCCTCTCCAACTAAAATAAGATAGGCTGCAGATATCAAACCTGTCAGGCATTGCTAGAGGCTAGCCCATCTAACGTTGTCTCTAGTGCAGTCTCCTTTCTGTAAAGTGGTACTCTTCCACCGAGCTCCTTCAGCCTCATTACCATGTCATGCAACCATTCGAAGGTGAGTTTGTTCTGCTTATTGAGTTCCTCTCTCACTTCTGGATGCACCCTAAACCAGTCCCCTAACATCTTGTGGACATGGGATCTAACCATTCTCCATGGCACAGGGTACTGCTCACACAGCTTCAAATATTCAATCACTAGATCAGCCTGGTCCAAGCCGCTATCTCCGTTCTCATCACTATCTTCCTTCCATTCCTTTGTCCTGAAACCAGCAAAAAGTGCTGGATTTTCTAGAAGAGTTTCAGCTGAAAGCACACCATCAGCACCAGTATGTTCCAGGCAATTCTTCACATCCTCCATGTGGCGGATGTTTCCATTTGCAAGAACAGGTACTCTAAGTGCATCCTTCACAGCCTTGATGGCATCCCAGTCAGCTCGAAATTTCTTCCCATCTTTTTCATCTCTTGTCCGACCATGGACAGCCACAAGAGAAGCACCAGCTTCCTCAAGCATCTTCGCGTAGGCTAATGTGTCTTCCAGTCGTGGAAATACGCGAATCTTAACTGAGACTGGAACATGAAGATTAGCTGCTAGATTCTGCACAAGGGATTTTACAAGGGGAAGGTTGTCCATGAGAAATGCTCCATAGTTACCCCGTCTTGCAATACGCTGTGGGCAACTGCAGTGCAACATATTAATGTGATTCAGAAGAGTATGAACCATATTTTCAAGCAATACTATATATGGGGAAATGGTATATGTTAACTAGAAATATATACCCATGGAAGATTCAACGCTAGTGCTCTAAGCAAATCTAAGAAAGCAGTTAGCAGCATAGATAAACTAGCACAAAAATTTAAAGAAGCAGGTTTCAAGGCAGAGTGCACAGAGAATGGCCTAGCATGGTGGCTTATTCTTCATCACATTAACATCACCTGTGACCTTGTGTAGCACAGATATCACACTTGAGGCACCACTGATAAGGATACTCAATGACTTTACCCAGGAGCAGATTATTTTTGTAGAGGAGTATATGACGTTTATCAGTTTATGTTTGTAAACTATTTATGCCATTCCAAGTTTCCAATGGTGGAGTAATTTACAAACAAGCAATAGATAAGTAAATATGAATAAAAAAACAGTACAGCAGCATAAGGAATTGCGTATTACCCAAAATTGATATCAACATAGTCACAATGTGGTTCCACCATCTTTGCAGCTTGTAACAAAATGTCAGGATCATTGGCACAAAACTGAACAAAAAGTGGTCGATCCTCCTGTATAAGGTGCAACGGACATTACATTCCGTGCGAGACAAATAGTAGTACAACTCATAATAACTAAAAAAAAAGTGCTCTGCAACTGTCAAACAACACTAATGTTCAAACAATCGCTACCAATAATCACTTATCTAGTTCAAACATGGGCCTAATTCAGTAAATTTTGCTCACCCCGAACTGCCACTTAATCTGCAAGTGTATTGAAATCAAACTGCGAAACTGCCTAACCATATCTGAATCTACAGCAAAGCTATTATTGTACCAGTCTGTATTGCAATGGTGAATTAAGCTTAAGGCATACCACAACATCATCCAGTCTGTATTACAATGGTGAATTAAGCATAAGGCATACCACAACATCATCCAGTCTGTATTGCAATGGTGAATTAAGCATAAGGTACCTTATTATTAACTCAAAATCACACCCCAGACCCCCAGTTGTTACCGTAGCAGATCGGAAGCTCCTACGCACCAATTACCTTGCACGTGGTGAACTCCATGGACCTGTACTTCTCGTTCTCGGAGAAGATGCGGGAATGGAGCATGGGCGTGTACGCCGCGTCGGCGCCGTAGCGGCGGCACAGCATGCGGAAGGGGAGCTCGGAGTTGTCCACCATAGGGGCCACCAGCAGCCGCGGGGACCCCAGCCGTCTCCAGTGCGCCCATGCGCGCTCCACCCGCTCCTCCGCGGACACCGGCGGCGGCGGGAGCGGCGGAGCCAGCGCGAGGTCCTCCGCTTCTGACCCCGCGGCGCTCGCGCAGAGGTCCTCGTCGGGGTCGGCGGCCGTGGCCAGGTGAGCGGCGGCCGGGGACATGGTGGCGGGGCTAGGGTTTTGGGAGGAGCGCAGGCGGCGGCGCGGGCTCGCTAGGAGAGGCGCGAGGCGGCGCAGTGGCATGCGGTTACGGTGGCTCCTCGGATGTGGGCTGGGTTGGGTCGGGATTTTGTCTTTGGGGACACGTCCGGTTAGACACGACTAGCCTGCTTTTAAGTGGATTTGAATGCAGTTTTGTTTTTTTAAAAAAAATATTGTAACTATTTGGAACGGAGGAAGTAAGTTTTTTAAACCACAGAGAATATCTTTAAGTTTTACAAAGTTTCAAAAAGAAAGAAATAGATTGGGATACAACAAATCCAAATTAAGTATTTAGATCTCACGAAAATATATCTACCACCTTTCAAAATTTAAATTTAGCTCTATAAAAAATATTTTTAAAATGTCTATAAAATTCCCATAGCATTCTAATTGATGTCTAAATGCATTTGGCAAACTGTCCACAACAAAAAAAAATGTAAGACACAACAATGCATAGCATTAATGTATGTTGCATCTATGCTGATTGCATCTCATATTTCTGTCATGAGAAGTTTTTAAAACACATTTAAACATTGATTAGAATGTTGGAGGGATTTCCTAGTTCTTTCTAGATACCTTTTCCATTTTTCAAGAGCTAAACCTAATTTTCAATCTCTAAATATTTTATTTAATCTTAATCTACCTTTATTATTTTATTGGAAATGTTAGAATCTTAGAGACATTTGATGTGGTTTAAAAACCTTATTAAGTATTTATCGAATTTTTAACCAAAAGACACAAAACCGATAGTTAAACAATTGCGATTAAAATTGACTTTTTCCCTTTGTAAAGAAGTTAAATGTTATAGCCCATCTCAGATTCGTGTTTTTTTTAAGAGTACACAGGAGGAATAGCTTTTGAAGCGTGGCTCGATATGAAAGGCGAACTAAATTCGCCCAGGCTTCTAAAGAAAAGCGATTCCTTCTTTTTTAAAAGAAAGAGAAGAAAGACAGGTGATTCTAAAGTCCCAGACTGCACCTCACTCCGGCTTTCAGTTCCATCCATCCAGCCATTTTTTTCTGGTACACGAAAGCGAGGGCACTTTCTTTTGTGCACACATCACCGCCGTTGGAACCAAACCCATCTGGGCCCGTTCACAAAGACGTTACTCCTACCTTTGAATTCTCACGGCAAGGGTCTCCTGATCTCATCTCCTGGCAGCAAAACACAGCCAAGCGAGGCACATCTGCACAAAGAGCGCTATCGAGGTCGACACTAGGCCAACAGAAATTACATGAAGCATTAAATATAGATAAAGAAAATAACTAATTACACATTTTGCTTATAATTTGTGAGACACTAATTGACATGGTTGGCCAAATACAAACAAAAGTGCTGCAATATTAAAATCCAAAAACGTTTTGGATCTAAACCAGACCTCAGTCTATCACGCCACAGACGATTTCCCTGTGATGTCAGCTGCAACGCCAGATCCAGGATAAAAATCCACCTATCTCGGCAACGGCAGATGTGTACTGCATGCTTCAGTTAGGTTAGAATCGAATGAAGTGGTTATTGCTACTCCCGTGCAAGCAACAGCCTCTGCGTGACGAGCTGCACGAGAAGCATATTTTCTATGTGCTTCACAGTACCATTGAAAAGCAGGAGAGCAAGAGCAGGCGCAGCACAAAACGGCCAAATCATTTCAAGTGAAAAAACGATCTAGACATACTGACATCGCAACTACATCTCGGGGGTCAGAAGTTATCACTCAACCAAACTTGTTAAAGAGGAGCCCTAGGAAAAAAAAAACAATACGATTCTAAAAGAAATTACTACTGCACAACATACAGAACAATGACCAGTCGACTAACTAACTTCAGCAACCGGTCTGGTGCAGTCTTCCCATAGTCTGGTGTAGGGTCTGAATGCACGCACAAACTGCAAGGGTCCCAGGGCTCATAAGGATTTCCCAAGCTCAGAGGATGGCAGGTCCTAGACATTCATAACATCTGAGGAAACAAGGGAAAACAAAGGGAAGGAAATAAGTTACACGGCGAAAAACTGCAGAAAATGCAGCTATTACATAGCAAAGTAAAGTGCAATATTCTCTGATGAATAAGAAAAAAGAGCTTTTTGTTCAAAAGTTAGGGAACAGAAAAATTGAATAGTATACTTGTTATTGTCCCACAGCACCATATGCACGCAGTACGGCAACCTGAACCATGACTAGCGAACCATATAGATAAACTAATGGGAGAAATCAATAGACTTTGAAGCATTCGGGTGCTTCATTTCAGAAAAAAAAAATCCCATTTATCCAAAGTGGAATATGCCTGCAATTTTCATCATTTCAATATATACAACCCAGGTTCACTGCATAGTCAAATACTATATGTGGATGCGTGCAGAGTTCAAGCATCTAAAAACAGCATAAATCCATTATTTTATGTTTCCAACTAAACATTGTCTTCAGTTAAAGAACAAATCTCATGCCTTTGCTATTTACAAGTGCCAAGCACATAAATGTTAGCATAGCAAAAAAAAAAAAAAGCTATATATCAAGCATACCAGCATCTAAAATATAACACATTGATGAGTCCAATAAAGTTCAATTTATTCACTGTGGCTCCAAAAGATGGTAATGAATCTCAGTAGATTCAGCAGAGTACACATATTACAATGTGCATTGAAATGCTACATGTAAGATTTTTAATGCAGAAGTGCGGCTCTGGCCTAAAAAGCCCATCACAACTAGCATGGGAGTTTGTGAGTTTAGTACATGTTCTGATGAGTACATTCCCATCCAACATTACTTGTTTGGAAAACAAATAGAGATCTACAATGTTGTCTCGAACATCATATACTTGCTGGTGTGGTACGACCACACGACAATAAAGTGGGGATGGTGATATCTTTTTCATCCTCCAGACCAAATGGACGTGAATATGTAAGAAGTATGGCAAGAACAATGAGTATGCATGCTGAGAAAGGAAAACACAAAGAAGTGGGAGTACACACCTAATGGCATATTACTGAATCCAATATACAGAACATCATTTTTTGAAAGGGTCATACAGCACATCATCATCACTGGGAAATGGGAATCACCTGAAGAAATGGATCACATAGGCCTTGTTTAGATGCGAAATTTTTTTGGATTTCGCTACGGTAGCACTTTCGTTTGTTTGTGACAAATATTGTCCAATCATAGACTAACTAGAGTCAAAAGATTCGCCTCGTGATTTACAGGTAAACTGTGTAATTAGTTTTTGTTTTCGTCTATATTTAATATTTCATACATGTGCCGCAAGATTCGATGTGACGGGGAATCTTGAAAACTTTTTGGTTTTTGGGGTGAACTAAACAAGGCCTAATGCAATGTTACCGACTGCAGTCAAGAAGAACAGCAACAGTTGCAAGTAATAACAAACAACAATAGACATGAGCATGAATTTTGCCTTGAACATATGAAGAGTTCAAGATCAGAATCGAACTCCTAGCATTATTAGACAGTAAGTGATCTACTAACAATTTACTTGCCAATCATAATGCTTTGCTTGATGCTCTTATAAAAGAAAATGATTTGCTCAATGCAAGAAGAATAAAGACAGGTATCTAAATAAAATAGCATTCTTACCTGTGCATTCACAGCATCCTTTCCAGTACACCAATTTCGAAAATCTGGTGTGACAGTTGAAGAAGAAGCTGCTTGTGTGTTAGTCTGAAGATTGTCAGGAAAACTTGAGGCTTGCTAGTCTTGAGAACACATATGTTCTTGTAGAACATTATCCGTGTATTTATGTGAAGTATCACTTCTGTACAGCAAACATGTCCAGGTGTCATGGATTTTCCTCCCCCTCAAGACTACCATAGAAAGAATCTAAAAAAAAACTTACATGGATTCTAGATATTCTCCTGTATTTCTGCTGGCAGACTGCTGTGCATAATCATCTTCCAGATCAATTACAGGGATTGTTCGCCCATTGCCCATATTGTGAACTCTAGCTTGTCCATCTGCAGCCTCATCTAAAATAATTTGCCCATCCTTCAAATGGTGTATATCTCCTGCATGTTGGTCTGCATCATTATTCAGAAGTATTTGCTTGCTGCTCAGATAGTAGTCATCCAAATCATGAGAACCCAAAGGAAAAGCCATCGGATTTGGCTCCATTTGGTGATGATCATCTGCACCATGACCTAGCAGCAACTGTTCATCCTTCACATGGTGACTATCCAGAACTTGAACAGTATTGACTTGATCTATAAGCATCTGCTCGTTCTCCATCTGTTGCTCATCCACATTTTGCTTTAGAAGCATTTTCTCACTGTTCATATGGCAATTATCTGAAGTATGCGCAACCATACTATGACTTAGAAGTATCTCTGCACTGTTCACCAGGTGATTATCATCTGCATGCTCACCAGCCTCATTGTTCACATCATACTTCGTCAAATCATGCCCATCCTCCAGTAGGTGATTATCCTCTGCATTCTTGTCTTGAACTTGATTTTCTGAAGTATCATCCTGTGCATGTTCATCAACTTCGTTGTTCAAATCATAGTTACTCAAATCAGACTCATCCTCCAACATTTGATTGGTCCCTGCATGATCATCTTGACCTTGAATTTTTGAAGTATCATCGTTTGCTTGTTGGTTCGCCTGACCAACTAAATCAGGCACAGAATCACAAAGATCGTCTGCTGGATGACCGCAAGAGATCTCGGAAACCTCACAGCCCACTGGAGTTTCAATAACATTCAGATCGAAAATTTTGTACCAGGCTGGCAGCTCATGCTCATCCCTACTGAGATCACCGACAACAGTTTCAACTTCCGTTTGTGGAGTCTCTGTTTCATATCTTAATTCAGAATAACCATCGGTCACCATCAATTGTTGCGCTTGGTCATCTCCAAGACCACCAACACCAGTTTTGACCTCACCTTGCGGAGCCTTCATGTCATACCTTACTTCAGAGCAATTATTATTCTCTGCCAATAGTTGCTCTTGTTCATCTCTAACAAGATTACCAACACCAGTTTCCAATTCACTCTGTGGAGCCTCCATCTCATACTTTACTTCAGAGCAACCATTATCCTCTGTCAATGGTTGCTCTTGTTCATCTCTATAAAGATCACCAACAGCAGTTTCAGCTCCAGCTTGTGGAGCTTCCATTTCATACCTTGTTTCAGAGCAAACATTGTTCTCTGCCAATGGCTCTAACATACATGCATCCATGTGTGCAATGCCAGTTTCCATTCCCTCAGTATTGCTGAGCTGGGACTGTCTATGGACAGGTTCGTCAATAGATTCAGATATATGAACATGCACATCAGACGGTTTGCTCTGGGTGTCATCCATTTCATCACCATCTTCATCATTCAAGTCAGAGGCTGCAAACTCACCATCTTCGTCTTCAGAAATCTCTTCTGCAAACTCACCATCCTCACCTTCAGACATGTCTTGAGCATGATCCAGTCCAGCAGTCTCTGACTCCACCTGCTTATCTTCAATAGCCACAGCTTCAACAGCACCGTCATTCATCTCCATGACCACCACTGAACTAGGAACCTTCAGCTGTCTTGGTATTTCATCGACATCCGCATTGTGCACGCCTCCATCGCCACGAGCAGCAGGAACAACACCAGAGTCTGGCACCTTGGAGCGATCCAAATCGCGAGTGCCTGCCCGCAAATCTGGATCTCTCCTGTTGCCACTGTAGTAGCTCCTTGTCCTGCTCCTGCTCCTGCTTCTGCTTCTGCTTCTCCTCCTTCGATCTACTCTGCCATCAGCCAAAGCCCGGCGATCGTTATGCGAATAGGACCTTGACATTGGTGGTCTCTTCGGCTCATTGTAATCACGTGGCCGGCGGCCGCCCCGGTCAGCATCACCGCCAACGGCATCGTTGTACTTGCGCCTCCCGTCAAAGCTGTGGCTCCTCCGGTCCCACCCCGACCTCTTGGCTTCCCTGTCGTCGTCCCACTTTGAGACACGGCCCAGGTCCCCGGCTCCACTTCCACTCCGCCGCCACCTCGAGCCGTCGTCCTCGTCTCTCTTCCTCCCGAAGCTGGAGGGAGGCGGAGGCGGAGCCGGAGCAGGAGCGGGAGCGGGAACGGGAACGGGGGGCTCCGGGCGGTAACTGGTATTGTGATTTGGGTCCTCCCTTGCCAGGAGAACGTGCTCGGGGAGGAGTCCTTTGGCGACCAAGTAGTGAGCGGCCAGGCGGCCGGCCTCGAGCAGGATGTCGCCGCGCGAACGCCTCTCGGCTGCAGCGGCGGCGGCGGCCGCGAAGCCGTTGGGGAGGGGATTCGGATTCTCCTCGTATCGCCGCGGCGGCGGCAGCTCGGAGCTGCGCCTCTTCGGCTGGGGAGGGGGCGGGTCACGCGGGCGGCGCTGGTGGCGCGGTGACGGCGGGGCCGGGGATCGGCGACGGTAGCGTCCTCCCGGCGGCGGCGGCGGGTCACGGCCCCGAATGCGGGACCTCGGCTGCATGGATTCTCTCCGGCCCCTGGCCCGGAGGAGCTGCGCGTTCGGTGTGTCTGGTTAAATCCGGCGGGGCTCTGCCTCTCCCTTTTTCTGGGCGGTGCGATCGAGCAGCCAAGCCCCGCGTCCGTTCAGTGGCGTGCGTTCGGAGGCCGGCGAGTCGCAGATCCGGAGTCGGCGCGTCCTTTCGTGGTCCCCGCCAGCGGCGGCGGTGGCGGCGGCGCGCTTGGGGTCCCGGAGGCGGCGACGAGATTTGGTGCTGCGGCTGTGTGCGAGGGTTTGGTTGCGAGTGGAGAAGGGGGCCGACGACACAGATAAGAGGAAGGAGAGGACAGAGCAGCGGCCGGAGTGTGCCTCGGCCTCCTGTTTTTACTTTTTACTGCTGGATCCACTACCACCAGCCCACCCTCCCATTTTTACTGCGGGTCTTTAGTGTCGGAGAAAAAAGAAAAAAAACATACATATTCCCTCTGTCTTGTCATAAAATACGTATGTATCAAACTTTCGACTAGATTTATAAAAATATATATAACATTTATATCTCTAAATTAATTTATTATAAAATATATTCAATGATCTATCTAATGATATCAATTATATATTATAAATATTCATATTTTTTATATATAATTGATTAAGGTTAAAGAAATAATTTCTAAGGAAGCAAGAACGACTTCTATTTTGACACAAAAGAAGTATATAAAATTTTCAACTTAACCTACATCTTTTATACCTTTTACATATTTTTCTTTCTATGTTATTGTTGGTGTATCAAGAACCAAGAACCATCTATACGGGCATGTTTGGTTGCTCGCATATGTGTAGCCTGGTCCTTATCCATGGGCCTGGCTCACCTTAGTCAGGCTGACCACATGCATGCTCTTCAAATCACTTAATATTCACTAATTATATGCTAATAACATCATTAGCTACACTAAACCTGCATGTCGTGAGCCTAGCTCGCTGGATACGACTAATTCTGGCGTTCTTTTTGAGCCTGGCTTAGAGGCCTTCTTTGCATGCGATGGGCCTGGCTCGGCGGTGCATACAGGTAACCAAACACGGTGAAGCTGCATACGACGGGCCTAGCTGGAGGGCATGCGGGCAACCAAACGCCCCCTAAGTTTCTGTTGCTGTATCAAGAACGCTATTGTGTTGATAGTATAACAGCCAACATAAAACAACAAAAAAAACATATATAATTATAGATTTAAGAGATATACTTTATACTTTCTTTGTATACTTTTTCTTTCTATAAATCTAAAAGTTCCTAGGTATGTTGAAACAAGAAATGCTTTATAGTTTATGAACATTTGTTGTGCATATGAGGATTCTTTTTTGCTGTGAGGGTTTGCCTGCGGATGAGGAGACCTAACACATGTGAAGTACAAAAGTATGTGCCTCTTCTACTTTTTACTACTAGTGTATCTAGTGCCACTCTGATATTACTATTACTTGTATCAACATAGGATCCATTGTTTTAAACATAAAATCATATGTAAAATTGAAGATTTAATGGCCAATATACGCGTATAATAGATTATAAATAATTGTCTTTCATATACCACCGCATCCTATATGTCTCATGTATAAGGTACTCTTATTTATATTTCTCTCTCTCTCATGTTTAGAGTGGTAGAGGAGTTATGTCTCTCATGTATTATCATGCATAAAAAAATTGGTTCCTCGATCTTTTTCTGCTTGGTTCAAGTTTTTGATGCCTCTCTCATCTACAAGACACTATATATATCAGCTTAGATTTGGCCATCGGATATTTCTAAGTATTAGTTATAATAGTGGATAAATAAAATCCAAAACTCCTTCGCTTTGTAGATAAATGGAATAGGTGAAATTTCGTCGACAACAAGATACACGTATAATAGTCCTGTGAAGCTAATATTTTGTTGAGGTTAATAATAGGTGTGAATGTTGTGTGTGCCCTAGTCTACCTTTTGTAGATGTTTGTAAAAAAAATGGACAGGGCAAGGTATTGCTGGAAGAAAACCACAGTGTGATGGGAAATTTGGTTTGTCCTTGATCGCTAGTCTATAGTGTATATACAATACGAGTACTATAAGATTTATTTTACAAGAAATGGGCAAAGCAACCGGACCTATGGCTCTATGGACATAGAGCTTCCACATTCGGGCATCGTCTAAGGGCGTATTTGGCTAGACTTCTTTGCTTCTTACACCTCGTTATTGTACCAGAGAAGTTGGAGCCAGAGGAGCTACAAATCGTGGCTCCTCTCGGCTTTCAGGAGAGACAAAAACGGCTCTCATGAACAGGACGGCTCTCATGAACAGGACTGCTATAGTACTAGAAGGAGACGAAGTCACGAGAAATCATACCAAACACGCTCTAACATCTGTGTCATGCCATGTGTTCAGCGTCTGCGCGTGTCCGCTGAAAGCAAAAGGGAAAAGAAATGGAGAAGACCTGAGTTTTTTTTTTGGGTGGATTGAAAAGACCCGAGGTGGCATGTATGGGCACTGCTGGGCTTCCCACTATGCACGGCCCAAAACGGCTTCCCTTTGATGATGAGTTGAACGAAAGAAGAAATGAGGAATGTCTCAGGAGGATGATGGTACACTCCAAAGCTTCCAACTTGCAAGTTCCAAGCCGTCCATTTTATTCGGCTCTTTCCGCTACGCAAAAGCCAAATAAAGCGTTTCAAGGGTGTTTTCGTCACTACCGGTGTAGGTTCTTCCTCATCTGTATGTACTAATGTCATGAGTTGGCAACCAAGAAGTAAATATATGAAAAAAAACGCATCTCACATAATAGGCTGACAAATAAAATTTGCCAAACAGACATCTTGACACATGTTGCAGGAAAACACATTGGGCATGTGCTAACGGACGCATGACAGTGACACTGCAGAGAACCTTAGTGGGATGGATGGAGAATAGAACAAACATATAACTGCAACAAGGTGCCAAAAAAACTTTCATGGAAGGACAAGGAGAACAGCATGCATAAACTCCTATGTAGATCAGAGCTCTACTATGAACCACACAATATGGCGTACTTTAATTTCCTGGTCCTCACCTTTAACCTGGCCCGTCCTGCACAACAGAAATGGCAGGATATATGCAGCATTTGCACTTGTGTATTTCAAATGTCCAAAACCAAGTCAAACATACATGGTGGTTGCCAAAATGATAATTTGGTAAAAGGAGTCTAAAAGATGCACCAGCTAGACTGCCAATGAAAACGTTCCAATTCAACAATGAAAGCACAAGCTCTGAGATGGAGTATGGTTGCTTGAATTCTCTGTTTGTGTTTGATCCTGAAGACCTGAAACCCTTCACATTGTTACCGCACACAAGAAAAGGGGTTGCAACTTGCAAGAACACGGTATGTATGTAATTGCATATTCATGAAGGAACTAGTACAAATTCTGAGTGCTGATCATCTGGTCAGAAAAGAAAATATTATCTATACACCTGGCATTATTATGGTGGAAATATATATAAGAATCTTTGATGAAAGTTAATAATAGCAACAAACACATTTGATGCAATACAAGCCAGTGTCAGTCCACCACACAGCGACTAAAACTAGGACATGATTCAATCAAGGGACAAATTGAGCAAATGACGCTTCAAGGAGTTTACGAATTGGCTGCTGATTTTGACACTGGTTTGCAATCAGCTCCATGGGCCTCGAGGTGAGGCATGGCGGCCCGCAATGGAGGGAGGGAGGGAGGGATGCGGCCTCTTTCTCTTTGGGAGGACGGGCCCATAAGTCTGGAGGCCTACTTTGGTGTGCCCGTGCGATGCTGTGAGTTTTCGAGTGGGGGCCCACACCGTCCTGGGCTTGATACATACTACTGAGTACCTTGGCTCGGCCCAACCAAAAAAAGTTAAGCCCATTCTCTAAAATAACATGACAATACGTAGAAACAGGAGAGTGATTTTCCCTTTTATCAAGAGAGAGAGAGAGATTGATTTCTGTAAAGAAGAAAACGCAATAGGATCTTGTTGGACTTGCGTGCGTGGCCACGCTTAGGCCTTGTTTAGTTTACAATTTTTTTTGTTTTTGGCTACCGTAGTATTTTGTTTTTATTTGACAAACATTGTCCAATCACGGAGTAACTAGGCTTAAAAGATTCATCTCACAAATTACAGATAAACTGTGCAGTTAGTTTTTATTTTTGTCTATATTTAATGCTCTATGCATACGACTAAAGATTTGATGTGACGAAGAATTTTGAAAATTTTTGCGAACGCCGTTAGGTAGGCGAGCGAGCACGTTATGAGCGCCTGCTCACTTCCCGTGATGAAAAAAAAGACAAAATGTTTTTTTTCAGATCGATGGGACAGCAATTGCGTTTTCTATTGTGAGGATAAGTTAATAATGTAACATTTGGTAGGGCCATGTATACCTACCACTGCACTACCACATTACAATTCAGAGATTAGACAGTCGATGGGATTGTTTTGTATTATTAATAAGGCTTTATTTTTTAATTTTGATACTGCAGTAGTTTCGTTTTTATTTGATATACATTGTCCAATCATAAAGATTTACAGACAAATTGTGTAATCAATTTTTATTTTTATTTATATTTAATACTCCATACATGTATTGCAAGATTCGATATGACGAGAATTTTTTTTAAAAAATTGTTTTTGGAGTGAACTAAACAAGACCTAAACCAACTAGGATGTCCAGCTAGTACCAAATACTCCAGCTGCACCTGCATGGTGATCTACACAGCTCTAGCAGTCATGTCCAACAAAGCTGACATACAATGCTCCTAGTACAATTCTAGTAACATCCATCTGGGGAATAATTCTGCGGTCTCGAGACGATGAAGATAATAGCAACTTGGAGCTAGCAGAATAATAGTACTACACCACACAAACACACACACACATGAATAATACTCCTGCATCATTGCCCAAGTTGCGTTGTACTGGGGCATCTCATCTCATCTCAATTCTCATCAAGCAGCAGCTGAAAAACCTACTCTAATCTACTCTACTCATGCATCAAGTGCCCATATATATATATATGACAAACTATTCCTCGGCTTCGTCGATCCCGCTTGCGATGTGATCGGGATCATCATCTGAATCTTTCGGTTGATGACGACGATGGAGACTACCTAGCTAGAGCTGTTGTTGGCCCTGCTCGCATCTGCCTTTTCTAGCTTGCATGATCGAAGTCATGAAACACTCAAGTCCCACGCATCACATCCCCACTCAAGTTGACATGAAACACGCCGAAACGGTGCCACGAGCTATACTGTTTGTGTCCTCCGTCAAATCGTCGTATTTGAGTTATATTAGTTGGATCGTTTCGATCGAGTTAAAGCAAGTAGTGGTGCGAGTTGTGATAGTCGTCTGGATATTGTACTAGAGTCGTGTTAAGGATAAGTGGAATACTCTCCTTAGTTATATGATTTTTTGATCTAGTTTTTATTTAGAAAACTAGATGAATCTTATTTTTTTTTCTTTCTTCGTTTAATAGAAATCATGATAAAGCTTTTGTTATTTTTCTTCGTGGAGATGTAATATTTTTATTTTAGTTGATAATTAGTATTCAATCATGGTCTAATTAAACTTAAAAGATTTATTTCGTAAATTTCTCTATAGCTATATATTTTTATTTTGTAAATAATTTATATTTAGTACTCCTGGCCAAACATTCAAATTGATTTGATGGGCAGCCATGTCATGTCATGTTATCGCCGTGTTGCGGCTGGCGGCGGTTTCCTCCGGTCGACACATGCTTCCGAGTTCCGACGGCGGCGACCCAGCCGCCGTGGCCGACTGGCCGTGTCCGTCGTCTCCATCCCGTGTCGCTGCTGCGTACCTGCCTGCGTGTTTGCTTTGGGAGTGGTAGCTACTGCTAGAGCTAGCTACCAGGAGTGTTTTTTTTCATAATAAATTAGTCAATAATAATTTTAGCTATACCAGTAAACAAAATCAAACTTATTTGTTAGTATGGCTAAAATTATTATTAACTGATTTATTATGAGAGATAAATACTACCGATTGGTAAACCTAGGGCAAGCATAGCGACTAGCGAGTTCCAACCACTCCAACTTGGGCAGCGGCGGAGAGGGACGACGACACAGATGACGAGCTTGTTAGCTTGACCTTATCTGTTAAATTTATCTGTTATTTAGTAGAATTCTTTTCTTATAATAAATTAACGAATAATATTTTTAGTATTGTTTTTTAGCCAATCGAACATGCTCGAAGATGCGTGCTTTTGTTGCGTGCAGTGCTCCAGGCTAGGCAGCCACAGGCCTGACTTTAATTTGTTTTTTTTTTTTGACAATAGCCTGACTTCAATTTGTTGAGCTCGCGACGTGCATAGAGCATCGCAGTCGCAGCATCAGCATGCATGCTGCATGATGCAGCCGTCTTGAATTGGCATCCTGTTAGCTCCTCTGCCGATGTTTGGCAGCACCTTTAGATTTGATATATATATACTCTTCCCCTGTCCCGAAATAAGTCATTGTCTCAATCATAACTTTAACTGGATATATAAAAAATAAACTAATATTTATGATACCATAAATATCATTAAATTTATTAAGCCATATATTTCCATAACAAATCTATTTGAAGATATAAATTTTGATATTATTTTCTATGAATATAGTTAGAGTTGAAATCGAGTGACTTCTCGAAATATAAGGTGAAGACTTATTTCGAGACGGAACTCACGGAAGGGTATTTGTTATTTGTTTAGATCGGTCTGCAGTGTGGCTACTACCCACAATTATCGTGAAGTCTAATGTTTTTAAGTTTTTTTAATTATAGAATACATCACATTAAAATTATGTGGAGACATATATATATTATTTTTAATAAAATTTTAGCTTGTCTTAAATTTAGAATTGTATTTTTTTTCAAGGTGGAGTGAGCAGATAGAAGCATGGAATTCTGTTTGGAGGTAAACATGCATTCCGCGTAATGAAAATAGCGTGCAGTACAGCTGCGACTGTATGTGTGCATGTTTAGACGGCTGGCGCACGTACCAGTTCAGGTGTGTTAGGAGAGAAGAGCTTTCTTCAAGTATCCAAGGAGGTTCCTCTTAATACAAGAAACGTGCAGTCCAGGGTCTTATTCAATCTTGAAGGGGACAACAACACAACTGTCCTTGGAGATATTAATTTCAATGACTAAAAAACGAAACGAACTCCTCAGAGATATTTAGTTTGTTCACTTGTTGAAGGTAGCGTCCCGGTGGTAGGAAGCTCTGACTCCTGACCTCCGCATGTGCAGTTTTGTGTGTTGTAAAAAAAAACATCAAGCCTGTTCGTTTAAGCTTATGTGTTAAATTTATCAGTCACTTATCAATGTTTTTCTCTCACAACAACAAATTAGCGAATAGTACTTTCAGTTATGGTTTTCACACATACGAACAAGCTCGTTTGTCTCATAGGTATAGGATCTGGCTCAGTTTCACGCGGACTGCGGAACTGCTATGTATGGGTGGGATAGGTGTTAAGAAGTTTTCTTGATTGTGTGAGAATTTTTTTTCTTAATAAGAAAAATGCCTGAGGACTATCTAGCCTCGCGTGGGTCTGAGTTTTTTTTTAAGATTCACGCGATTTAGATGTTTTTAGTGGTTGCATTGCATGGTGAAGTACCGCTCACACCGAAAGTTTCTCTTTAGCAACCAGAGTTCAAATTGTTGTAAACTTCACTAGTGGTTTGGAACGTTGGATCTCATAGGAGTTATATAGGAATATGCTAAGGCCTCGTTTAGTTCCGAAAAGTGAAAAATTTTCGGTACCGTAGCACTTTCATTTTTTATGACAAATATTATCTAATCATAGACTAACTATGATCAAAAGATTCGTCTCGTGATTTACAGCTAAATTGTGTAATTAGTTTTTGTTTTCGTCTATATTTAATGTTTCATGCATGTGCCACAAGATTCGATGTTACGAGAAATCTTGAAAACTTTTTGGTTTTCAAGCTGAACTAAACATAAAAAAAAATCTCACGGCCGGGATCCAATTCTTCATATGCCTGTGTACTTCCTAGGTTCTAAAAAAAGACATTTTTAATGAGTCAACAATCCCAAGTTTGACTAATTTTATAGAAAATTATATCCACATTTATATCTTTAATAAGTTTATTATAAAAATGTATTTCATAATTAATCTAGTGATACTACTTATGTGTCGTAAATATTAGTAAAGCGAGACTTATTACTCTTTGTTTATAGTCGCCAGCAGAAGCTCTTATAATATATATGTTCTGACTTGCATAGTTCTCAAATCAAGTCCAATGCAACACCTCTCCTAGAACATTGGACGCCTACTCGAACATGCGTGAAGGTGCCTACATGTAATACATCGTAAGCAGGCAACCAAACACAAACTTACCCAACATAACTTCTGTGTAGCCCAACCAAACAATAAGACATTCCATACATTTATGTTATTTTGGATGTATTGTGTAAGATCTAATGCAGGATAAAAGTAATGCAAGCAACCAATCATACTCTATTGGATCCAACCATCCATATTACTATTTTGATATTATTAACTTGACCAACCAAATTAAACATCTTATAATCCAGGGATTCAAACAACTGAACTATTTATATATTAGTAGATTCTAGAGTGTCTATTTAAAGGGCCTATTGGATCTCACTTTTTTTATTATTAGAATCTAGATTACGAATATTATAATAATTTGGATTGTTTAAATCCATAAATTATAGAAGCTGGATTATTGTCCCATCTACCCTATTAGTAGATTTGAGATGGATTATATGATTACTCCCTCCGTATAGGATTTAGAAGACGCTTTGGACAAAGTTTAGGTCAAACATTATTAGAAATATAAATCATCAATAACTTAAATTGTTGAGTTTGCAACTGTGAAAATTATATGGATAGATTTTTGTTAAAAAATACTTTCATAAAAGTATACACATATTATTTTTTCCTAAATATTTTTTATAAAAATAAGAGGTCGAAGTTATGTTTTGGAGCCCGTATCGTTGTCCTAAACGACTTCTAAATTCTATACGAAGAGACTACAATAATATGTTGGTAGTATTATAATCCAACTTATAATATATATATATATATATATAATGTTTGAATCACCTAGACATTATTTTTTTGAGTATACTACAATCAAATAGACCCTAAATTCTTACAATCTGTTTGACATCCAAAGTTGCCTTAGAGCATCTCCAACGGTTTTGCAATTTTTGTTTCGCAAAACAAAGAGTTTGCCAAGTCTTAAATCAATATGGCAAGTCAAAAAATTGAGTGTCTCCAATGGTTTAGGCAAAATTGAGTTGGCAAAACTAAATGGTGGACCCGGTCGTTATTTTTTCACGCGCTTTTTCTCTTCGCGCCGTCCACTCCATCGCGCGGGAAGTCTCGCACGTTCTCCCACGCGTTGTGTTGTGCCGCCGCCTCCTTTAGTTTGCGCTGGTGCGTTCGCTTCAAGGAAAAAAAGTGGGAGACGAGGTGTGCGGCGCGTGTGGCGGGGTTTCTTCGCAAGGCGGACGACAGTGCGTGGTGAGACTTTGTGTCCCGAAGAAGAGTCGGAGGCCGATCAGAACTTTGTGTCGCGATATGTCGCGATGGAAGTTTCCCTTATATGGCGCGAAGAGGAGTCGGAGACGCGCGGGAGACCGAAAACCGCGTGGGGGAGAGACCGATCTGCCTTTGCCAAGTCGTCCGGGGTTTGACAAAAATGCCAAGTTTCCTCACTCATTTGCCAACTTTGCCAAAATACAAAACTCAAATGCAAAACCATTGAATACCTCAATTTGAGCTTTTGACAAATTAGTCAAATGCAAATCTCAATTGCAAAACCGTTGGAGATGCTTTACTCTGTCAGACACATTGTTGCACAAGTTGGAGACCGAGGCAACTTCACTTGGTATCTCTATACAATCTAGCAGTCGGTTTGAACCAAACGCATTTTCGTTAATGAATGGCCCTTGTACAATATAACAGGGATCATATGCCTTACTTTGCTCTGCCAAGACTAGATATAACATTGCCGGCCATTTGCATTGTGTTCAGAAAGTAATTAGTAAATTGGTGAAAGATCAAATAGGTTGTCAGACAAAACACTTTGAAAAAGGGGAGGACATATCCAAACTCCTTAATTAATCTCAAACTGGCCCCTGATTTGTGTTCAGACAACAAGAAAAGAATCTCGCAATCCAGCTCCCTGGGTGCTCGATCGCAAATCCATACCGTTTGGTTTTCTATTTCTACCAGGATAGTATTATTAGTATGGGAGGAGCAGTATTCTCGTGTCAATCAGAATCTGATGCAGCTATCCTATTATTTACTCCTAAAAAATTAGCTTGTGCAGCGATCGATCTACCATGACAGGCACACTAAGAAAGAACAAGATTGGAAAGAACGATAATTGTTGACGAGGTTCTAATCAAAGTCAACTTGAGATTCGTCTAAAAAAAGTCAACTTGAGATTGGTAATTCAAAGCTTTTTGTCACCTCAAGATCAAGGAGCGAGGTGGCATACATAACATACATGACACAACAAAAGTTTACAATACGGTAATGACGATATTACCTCATGATCAAGCCATGACATAAACTGCAGTAAACTTAATTAACTTGGATTAAGCGCCTCTAGCTACTAGTGGTAACTGGTAAGTATATATGCAGTAACAACAGCAATAAGCTCACACACACGCACGGGCAAGTACACACAGGCCGGACCGGACTGATACAGTAGAGACAGCTCAGAAGCACCAGAAAGTCGACGCCGGCGCCGGCCGCGCCTTCTTGGCCGGCGGCGGGTGCGGGAACTCCGGCACCGCGAACACGTCGCTGTCGCTGTCGGAGTTCCAGCTCATCTCCCTCACGAACCCTTGCGTCGGGACGGCCACGACGGACGCCGGCGTCGCCTTGTCGAAGCCCAGCGCTCCGGCGCCGGTCGACCACACGCCGCCGCGCTTCCCCGGCCGGCCGCCGGCCACCACGTCGAACAGATCGGCGTCCAGGGACGGCACCTGCTCGTGGCCGTCGTCGCTGTAGCCGCTGGCCTTCTGCTTCCAATAACGAACCACACCGTGAGGTCGATCTGTTAGCTAGCGTGATCCGTCTGCGAGTAGAATAGAGCACGGAGTGGGCACGTACCGATGCCGCTGAGAACGCGGGGTCGTCGAAGAGGAGGTCGTCGACGCGCCAGCCGGGGCAGATGTTGGTGAGGTAGTCGGAGATGCTGCTGCCGCCGCCTACGCTGCCGGACTCAAGAGCCGAGGCCTTGGCCGCGCAGGAGCCCTGCGCGCCGAGGGCGGGCACAGCGTCGGGCTCGGCGGCGGCTCTGGTGTCGCGGCCGCAGGCGTCGTCGTCGTCGTCGTCGTCGTCAGGGGAGGCGGGCGCCTGGTCGACGAGCTCGGCGGAGAGCTTGGCCCCGACGAGGAGGAAGCGGGTGTGCTTGGCGGTGAGGTCGTTGGCGCTGTGGATGGGGTCGTCGCAGTCGGGGCACAGGATGGCGCGGTCCTCCACGCAGAACACGAGGCCCCTCCGCTCCTGCAAGGGCGCACCAACCATGTCAGCAGCCAGCAGCTGCGAATCCGATCCTCTCCCTCTCCGGCCGAAGCATGGACCGGACCGAAAACCTCACCTTGCAGACGTCGCAGAGCGGCGCGGCGGCATCGGCGTCGGCGTCGGAGACGTTGCCGGAGGCGGGCTGGACGAGCGGGATGCGGCGGTGCTTGTGGACGAGCTTGTTGGCGCGGTGGACGCGGCGGTCGCAGGCGGAGCAGAGCGCGGCCTCGTCGGCCCAGCAGAGCACGGCGGCCGGCGCGGCGCCGCAGAAGTCGCAGCGCACCTGCATAGCAAAGCCTATGGGAGACCAGAGCAGAGCAGCGCTCAGGAATCTGGTTGGCGCTAAGCTTGCTCTCAAGCTACAGCGTCAAAGGTTGAAAAAGGAGAGGAGGCTGGAGATGAGAGAGACTGAGAGGACATGGCGGGATGGGTGCAGCGAGGATAATAAAACAGAGCAGGAGGGGGTGGTGAGATTAAATTATCCGCCATGACAGGGAGAGGCGAGATCTTGTTTGGGGAAGAGAGGAGAAGAGAGGAGATGAGGGCCAAGCCAAGTTGGCCACCTTGGTTTTGTGCCTCTTTTGTTTTGTTATAAGCTAGATTAAGGTCTATTTGATATTTTGATTGATCCCACGGCCTAACAGAAGGTAGCTATACTTCAGTCTATTCAAGCAGAAAAGCTTACGATTTTTATTCGCTAGTTGTTAGTCTATTAATCAAACACGACTAGCTAACAAAAGCTAAGCTAATAGTTCATTGTAGGAGATGTATGCGAATTTTTACCAAGAACACGAAAAAACTGTTTGGCTGGCTAATTTTTTCGGCTGATGTTAATTTTTTGAGAGAAAAACACTATTATATGGCTAAAAAGTAGTGCTAATAAGTTCAAACGAATAGTTAGTTAATTTTTAGCTATGACAAACATTTAGTCATAGTCGGTCCAAACAGGCTTAGAATCAACCGGATAGATTTTGTCCATCTTTACTTAATAGCTTTGCTTACTTTATTACCTACTTATTATTAAGAGTTCTGGTGGGCGTGCACAATCAAAAAGCATGCCTGCAAGATATTTAGTTTTTTAATATTTTTTTTTGTGATGCAAGTGGTTGTTGATGGTTATTGTTTGTTCCTTCCAACATTTGTGTTAAAGTGGCGGTGAGTTTTTTTTAAAGTCCAATTGGGTCCTCCATTTATAGTCCCCATGTTGCAATAATATTATTTCTATCACATGCATAGGAGGCATAAGATGATATAAGAGCCATGTACATCTTTGTGTAGTTGTATTATTAACATTTTTACTATATAGATGTAGTGTTGATCCTTGGTCAATCTCCTGAGTACAATTTCGACTAAATTATATAGTGTTAAGCCTGCGACAAGGGATCACCACTCCCAACAGAAACATGATAGGCCACTTAGAGTCTTAGCATTCACTCAAGAATATGCTAGAGAGGGTAAGCAACCTCCTACGTACGGTTGCCCAATTAGCTTCCTTGATGTGGAACTTGCTGAGTCAAATTTAGAGTCTAACTAAATACGTACACTAATATTATATTAAATAAATAGTGATCATGATTACGAGCAATAAAACATTATCAATAGGTATCGTCCAAATCACTCTAAATTAACCACCAATAGATATTGTTTTGTGAAAAATGGTACAACTTTTGTATTTTTATTTAAAATAAATTAATTATAAGTTTTAGAGATGTAAACATTTTTTTTTGAAAAATGCATATGTATGCAAAACCACCTTTAAAACAAGTTGAGGGCTAAAGTTGTCTAGTTTAGTAGTTCAATGGCCAAAGTCGTTTTGATGGTCATTGAAGCTTGATGGCCACAATCAGACTCGAAATGTTCTTCGAGGAGTGAAAACGAGTTTACCTATAGTGGCAATAATGGTAATTTTTCCAATCTCAAACCTAGCTGTGCCTTGTCTATCAAAAATGTTTATGAGTTAGACTTTGCAGACGTGTATTCATAAAAGTAAGTATGTGTTCGAGTATGCTAGAGTTTGCATCTATAATAATATGCCCTAGATTAGTTGTTATTATTGTGCAAAAGGTACTCTGATCCTTTTGTTATGGAATAAAGGAATCCAAGTTTGTGCTAAGTCAATTATGTTAAGTTTGATCAAATTTATAGAGACGAAAATCAACATATACCACATCAAAGAGGTGTGTGTGTGTATTCAATTAAGCTAATTTGAAGTCCTATATGTTTTTCTTCTTTTTTTCCATAAACTTAATCAAAGTTACTATAATTTGACTTAGAACAAAACTGAATCCTTTATATTTTAGGAGAGAGTACGATGATAGAAGGCTATCGCATCATAATAAAATATATTTCTAACATTCACAAAAAATGAGTAAAATCTCGTTATTATAGAGGATAATATCCCATCTACATGCATTGCCAATGCCATAGATAATTGGTTAAGGTTGTTAAAGTTTAACAGGTACTGTAACATTTTCGTTTTATTTGGTAATTAGTGTTTAATTATAGACTAATTATGTTTAAAAAATTCATCTCACAAATTACGTTCTAGTTATGTTTTTATGTTTTTAGTTTTATAAATAGTCTATATTTAATACTCTATGCATATGTCCAAACATTTGATGTGATGGATGATAAAATTTAACAGAAGTAATCAAATAGGCCTCAGTTTAGGTCTTGTTTAGTTCACCCCGAAAACCAAAAATTTTTCAAGATTTATCGTCACATCGAATCTTTCGACACATGTATGAAACATTAAATATAGACGAAAATAAAAACAGTTTACCTGTAAATCACGAGACGAATCTTTTGATCCTAGACAATATTTGCCACAAACAAACGAAAGTGCTACGGTAGCGAAATTCAAAATCTTTTCGCATCCAAACAAAGCCTTATTTGCACTCGAAAAATCTCTCTCCCTGCACTGCGCACACAGTGTGCGAACTGGGCCTAGCAAAGTCAATGCTGCACGCCTCGGATCACGGCTTGCTGGTACTATCAAACCAAACGAGAACTGTGACTGTGAGTGGCATGGTCCATGTGAGAAAAAAAGATACGCATGGCATGTTCTGGATGTGTACGTAATACGTACGGGCCCAATTAATCGACGCGTGGACCACCACTGTACGTGGCACTGTGTGCAGCGTGCTTAATCTGCGTGATGAGCGCGTTGTACAGTTCATCGATCGTTTCATCAATCTCTACTCGACAAACTCCCATCGACGGATCTCAACTGTTGCTAATCCGGCCGGCCGGGCCGGCTTAATTATTATTGTTGTTTGCTGGTGGTCAACCAAGCTAAGTACAGGACAACAACTAACAAGCACTGAAGCACAGTGATCTGGTTGCCATGGCGACGACTTCTTGCTCCTCTTAAAACATATGTGTCGACCAAGGATCGATTGCCCAGATACTACTATCGTCAATTTTTACCTGCGTGCATTATTGCAATAAAGAATAAACTGAACTTTAAGTCAGAGATGCTTGCATGCTTAGCCTTTATTTTGAGGCCACTGGTACCTCAATTAGACCTGACGATTAACTGAAAAAAATGTCGGGCCAAAAAATTTAGTTCAGGGGTGTTTATTTTTCTTAAAAAAATTTGGGTTTGATCCATCATTTTGTAAAACGGAACTAAACACTATGCAAAATTTTTGGCAAAAAGGTGGTTATTCTCTATTTTGGATTTTGGCATCAGGAGGCAAAAAAAAAAAACCCAAAATGATCCTCAAGAGGCTCTCATGAGACAATAAATTCTGCATTTTGGATAGAACTAAACATGACCCTAAAATTTTTGGCATTTTACATTCCACCATTCCAAAATAGTTGGCTTTTTGCATTTTGTATCTTTTTGAGCTAAACACCCCCTCAATCCCATCTGACGGATCAATCTATTTTTCTCTCTTTTTTAGTTCTTACGTAGAGATTGTTTTTTTTTTGGGGGGGGGGGGGGGGGGTTAGGTTGGATCTCATGGTTCGAGCCCACCTGATGCATTGTTCAGGTCGAGTCGAGTGAAGTAAGATTTTTAAGGGCAGGTCAGGTCGATCGGATGCCTATGTTAACGACATTCATCATCCTTAATCCATCAGTTCATCGTGGCCCTGTGAAAAAAGATCAGATTATTCGGTTATCTCTGAAGGAAATCCGACAACAGGGAGTAGGAAACGATGGTAATGGTAAATAAAATGGTGATCACAACCACGAGGTCTCTGGCTACCAGAACGGCGTGTTCTGGATATATATAGGGCCACGCTGGGGCTAGCTGGTCCACCCTTAGCAGCCGGGGTACGGGAACATGGGTACGTTCCCCGTTCCGGGAACTTCGTCCCGAAACGTGGAACGGGAACATCATGGAACATCGTTCCCAAATGCGGTGGAACACGAATCATATATAGGAGCAATCATAGGAACGTCAGTCTCAAGCGACTATAGAACTTCGTGGTGTGTGTGCATACTGCGCCGTGCCCGTCCGTGAGCGGTCGGCGAAAAATCTATATGGTGATTGACTCATTGGCCTAGACCTACAATGAGCCTTAAGGTTGGAGTTGGACAGCCCTAAATAAAACAAAAATATAATAGTAAATTATATCACGCTAGGAATCGAACTCATTTGGTTCAAAACAACACGTAAAACTACCTGAGCCAACCACTACGTCCCAAACACGTTCCTTTAGAAAGTGGAACGCGTTCCGCAACTTAAAGGAACGAGACGAAGCTATATACCCCCTACGTTCTATAGTTTATGAGAATGTCGTACCGCGTACCACGTTCCCGTACCACGTACCCTATGTTCCGGGAACTTGGCTGCTAAGGGTCCACCCCACCGCCAGGATGGTTCAAGATCAGTGTAGTAGTAGATGGCTCCTTTGTACTGCAATTAATCTGGTGGAGTTGATATGATGTTGGGGTTTATAATTGCTAGAGCAGTTTCAGCCATCCTTGCTGTTGCTGAGCGCCAGCCGCCAGGGGGAAGGATATAATATAATTAACCTCAGCTCAGAGCATGTCCACCAAGAAGCAAAAGAGGACAGTACGTAGTTGGTTGGAAAGGCACATCGTGGCTTGGGCGATGAAGTGACGATTAGTGAAACATCGGTAGTCAGGTGTCAGGTCCATCAGATCAGATCAGGCAGCTATTGCAATGGTTGTCGATCAGCTAGCTAGGTCAGAAAAAACAGTGTTTCAGATGGAGCACCTTTTGCCCTCTAGCTAGATTCACATGTTTGTTTAATTAAGGCATTGTTTAGATCAAAAGGTTTTTGGATTTTGACAATATAGCACTTTCGTTTTTATTTGATAAACATTGTTCAATTATGGAGTAATTAGGCTTAAAAGATTCGTTTCGTGATTTATAGTCAAACTGTATAATTAGTTTTTGTTTTTATCTATATTTAATGCTCTCTATATATATGTGCTGTAAGATTCGATGTGACGAAGAATCTTGTAAAGTTTTTGGTTTTTGGCATGAACTAAACAAGACATATTTAAGTTGGAGTTTACGGAGCAAGCTAAGGCTGATATGATGAGGTGTTTGACCTGAAAAGGGGGGGGGGGGGGGGGGGGGGGGGGTTTGGGAATTGGCAGGTGTACGTTACGCACAGCAGCCATCCGTGACGATTCCGAGGGAGGCTAGAGTTGTTTCCATCTCCACGGTTCGCGTGCAGTCGTTCTCAGCAGTAGACACTATATAGCACTCTTTCAGCGAAGCCACCTTTGGCTCTTGAATTTCCGAGATGGATGGATAGACGATGGCGTCCCGTCCGTCCGGCCGTCCTTGCACGCATGGGTTTTCCTGGGTGCCATTAACTCCTGGATGTTGATTGAGATAATATATACATAGTACTAATATAGTATATATATATATATATACTTATATAGTAGTACTATATATATACTCACAACTTGACAGCCAGCCTAACAGTGTAGTGTAGCTAGGAGCACATACAGCTAGGTAGCTATACTATAATTCGTTCGTTTGCTGTTTGCATATTATACGTTAGGTAGAGATACGATGAGATCCAGAGCGCAGCTAGGCATCGATGAAGGTGCTATATATATATATACTACTCCATGTTACGTACGGTGTATATGAATCTATCTATCTATATCTATCCGACGCAAGTCGCTCACTCTCGCGCCGGCCCGCCCGCGTGCATCCGCATCCGCGCGCTCGCCTCAAAAGGCGTCGTTGGCATCGGGCATGCATCTGCAGGTGATCGAGGAACACGCCCTCCCGCTCCCGCACGCGCGCACACACACACCGCGGCCACGTGCCTCCGTGCGTGTCGGCAAGTCGATCGAGCGGTCGTTCGCTGGCGCTGCCTTTTTGCCGCGGCCGGCCAATATGCATGCATGGCGCCCGATGATGGATATGATATGATATGATCATATCGGACGCGCGCGCGGACCACGCCGAAGCGGACCCATACCATATACGCGCGCCGCCGTCGCTTTCGTCTTCCTCGCGGGACACATGCAATGCACGGGAGATCCATGGACTAGATGGATGATGATCGTGGGCGCGGTCCCGTCTCATGGCCGGAACTAAGCTAGGCCTTGTTCAGTTCCACCCAAAGCCAAAACCAAAAACTTTTAAGATTTTTCGTCATGTCAAATTTTACGGTATATGCATGATTGTATGAAGTACTAAATATAGACGAAAACAAAAACTAATTACACAGTTTTGCTGTAATTTACAAGACGAATCTTTTAAACCTAGTTAGTCCATGATTAGACAATATTTTTTCAAATACAAACGAAATTACTACATGAATCAAACCCAAAAAATTTTTTGAACTAAACAAGGCCTAAGTCGATCGGGGAGTGTCGTCGTTGGTCCATCCCTCGCCGGCGGCTCTCGCTCGCTGCACATTCCTAGAATCCTACCCTAGCCGCTAGAGACATCCATCCTTCCCACAACTACGCGCATCTATCCGATCCATCACGACCATACATGCATTGCATTTGCATGCATAATGTCATGCCATGCTACCTCCGTTGTCTCTAGACTTGACGAGAACCTTCAAGATTACGGCACGTCGTCGTCCGGCGGGCGGCCGGCGGCCTTCTGCATGTTTTATTTCCCCAGCAAGTATTTTTATTTTATTTTTTAACATACTTACACCAAACTTGCTAAACCGCTGCAAAAGTCAAATTAAAGAACCCAAGAAGCCAAACTAAGTCACCAAGTTTGCACCAGCAGCCGTATGTGTGTGTGTTTGTGTGTGTTTTTTTTCATCTCCTCACTTGCTTGCGTGGTCCAATAAATTAATGGATCAAACTTTTTTTCCCTTTAAAGTTAGCTAAAATTTAGACAATATTACCTGTTTGGAGCAGCAAGAGTTAAAATAGTCTAAAATTTAGTGACTGAATTTATAGACCATCAGATCTAAATAAAACCTTACCTGTAGTCTGCAGAGTGAGACGCACACACCACACTCCTATCCCCCTAAAAAAAGCACGCAGCTGGCGGCCAACGGAAAACAACGTCAGCTTCAGGTGACGACTTTTCGTTGCTTTCAACCAGGAATGGCAACTTGCCAAGTACACGACAAGTCGAGAAACCGAAAAAGATTTTACAACAACTCTTTTTTTTTTGGTAAACAGCCCTGTTCAGCAGCAACTATGTAAGAGAAGAGAGAGAGCTAACATCAACTGCAAAAAAAAAAAAAAAAAAAAGGTTAGCGAAGGGCGAAGAGGCCCAGTTGGGATGTTCTAGCTAGCCCAATCCAAAAGTGAATCGATAACTGAAGAACCATTTTTGTAGGCACTTATAACTGTAGTTTGTTGCTTCGACATCGACAGCTGCGTGTATAATATCTACAGCTAGTTGCCTAGTTTGTTGCGTCGACATCGACCGCTGCGTGCATAATATAGTGCCTTCATCACAAATTACAATACATTCCAAGAAAAGTTTGATCAAAATTATAAAAAAAAATTATAAAGATTTGTAATATCAAATAGATATACTATAAATACGATTAATAAAAAGTCTAATAATACTTAGTTAAGATTATAAATGTTATATAAATTTGATCAAACTTAAAATACTTTGACTCTTTAAGATTTTTCGAATGCTTTGTAATTCAGGACGAAGGGCATGGGTTCAGGAACAAGCGGAGAGCAATAGGGACGTGTGCCTCGTTTTTATTTAGCTTCAGGCAGGCTGCGATGCTTTTCCGTTTCCGTGCACGGTCGCTCTCCATGAGACCAGAGGCGTGCTCTGCTCAATAGTTCCAGAACCATGGCGTGCCTCTGGATGGATATTGGAGTGGACTCCCCTAGTCTGATAGCGTCCTACATTCCAGCTTTCGGCTTCGGGAGTGCTGCTACTTGTACATTTCAGCCCCTTGTTCTTCGGAAGATACACGTCGCTGTCGACGATTTGAAGAGACTTTCACAACAAAATTGCAGCAATGGAGAAAGAAGCTAGTACGTACTAATAATAAAGGATTATGGGTGGCTGTAGTGGGACAAAACCGGGGCCTTGGATGCTGCTTCATGTCATGGCATAACTGCAAGATGACCACCACATATAATACAGCTAACTGCTAACATATTACTAAACACAAATCAAATCAAACGTCTGGGCTGAACTGATAACGGCCAGATGGTAGAGCCCAAACTGGTGGCTATGGCTCCAACACAAGACGAGTCTAACACAGTTCAGAGTCCTGCAGTATAGGTGGCTTCAGCAGGGCTGGAGAAGCCGCATGTTAAGGTACACCTGATCACAGATTCACAGGTAAAGAATCATTTCTGTATGCATTTCTTCCACGGGCCATCTATTTTACAAGTTTGAGCAACATCCCCCTACTACCAGGTGTTACAACATTTCCCCCTTGAGCACGTCTTGTCCCCTCTAAAAACTAGGAACAGAATCAGAACCTATCCTCTTCTAGCGGGTTTCCACGCACGATGAATATGGGTAAACGAAAGAACGTATTTGCTTGCTGTGCTGCCTTCACATCACGATGCGGAGGACGGCGAGGCCGACGGCTGAGATCGAAACAATGGTACCTATGCAGTACTTGATGACATCGTACTTTGCTGCCTCCAACTGGGCCTTCAGTGAGTGAATTTCCTGCATATGGCGGCAAGACATTTCGGTTGGTCTCCAATGTAAACGATGATACAGAAAGCACATACAGGAAGCCTTAGTTTATTGCCACTCACCTTGTCAAGCTTTGTGGTAAGCTCAGTAGTTTCCTCATTCTGCTTGGCAAGTTCATCACGTATGCGCCTGGAGCAATGTTTCAATCAGGGGTCATAATCACACACATGACAGTTTGAGCACCAAGGCATAATACTAAAAAAACATCTATCGTTGTTCAGTCATTCAGAACTATGACATTACTGCAAAGTGTAACTCATCAGAAGATACTATAAAAATTCCTTCAAAAGGCTCAAAGGAGACTGGATAAGAGCAAGAACATTCTGCCTGTTAGTAGTGGCATTCATCTGGAATTGTTCTATAAAAATGAGTTTTTTCCGTTACATTAAGACCGCATGCAATGATGCAAGACACCACTAGAAAATATAGTGGACATGCCAACCTGACAATGTGTGTTCAAGATCTGAACATTCTGTATACTGCTGACCAACTGATGGTTGCATCTAAGAGAGAACTATGAGCATCTCAACCAAAGGCATAAGGCCAAACTACTATAATTTGAAAACATAAGAATTATAGATGGATCCACAAACCTTAAAACCTGAACATGAATGCCTTTTCATACGCAAAGGTGAGCAATGATAACTAAAATAAGCAGGCCAAGCCAAATTTGGTTCAGATCCAGCCGCTATAACGTTTTTTTATAATGAGCAAGTTAATCATTCTTGATTCTGTTTGTTCCATACACAAATTTGTAGAAAGTATTGATTCTTATGTTTTAGTGATCAAGTGCAGCTGGTAGCCAGATAATAGCAAAAGAACTGAACAGTACAGAGAGCATATCTAAATAGAGACAAATGATCTTACCCTCTTTCAAGGTTCAGATCCAGCCGCTGCCCTGCAGTGACCTTGTCAATCTCATACCTGTTTCACATAATGAACAATTAGACTGAGTATGTTCATTCAGATTCCTGATATAAACAGCTCTTGAACTTAATACTGACTTTAGTTCACTCCTCATCTTATCAATGTCTCCACGAAGTTTCTCAGTCTCCCGCTGTAACAAAGAGAAATGGTTTTCCTACAAAAAGGAAAGGACCTTTTTAAGCGAAATAATCATTACAAATAAGAATAAGTACATGACGAAGTACTCAAGACAACAGTTTTGAATACTGAAAATGTAAAGAGATAAGCAGCAAGACGAGGACATGTGAACTGCAATCCATGCAAAGACAGTGCAGAGAAAAAGCAAGAACTATTTTTAGGTTAGTGGTTTCAATCATCAAATTGAAATCTGCAATTCTGTATCATTAAGTACGGCTAAAACATTGTGGAGCACACAACAACGACAAGCCTTTTAGTCCCAACTCCCAAACTGGGATCACAGTGAGAAAAATCCAGCATCATGCATACAAACTATAGTATTAGATATGTAGCACCTGGCTTTTAAATCATAGACAGAATTTCTGAAACTCCACTCTCTGAAAAAGAGTTATGAGTAGGTTCTATCAAAAAATGCATCAGAATCGTCCTCCAAACTAGATAATGGATAGTATATTGCAAACATGACGGTAGCTGAAACAATGACACTTATAATAGTTAAATATGATTGCAGATGAGCAGAACAAAACGATTCCACTATAAATCTAGGAGATCAAAGTCTTAGTCTATCTCAAAAATAATGTATCATAAGATGAGCAAAACATTAGATAAGATAAGTCCAGCCAATGAGCACAATCAGCAAGACATCTTGAAGTTCAGGGAACACAATAACATAATAAAATATCAGCTACTCAATTGGACGGGGAGTAGGGATTAACTTAACCAAGCACTAATATTTCTCAAGTTTATTTTCCAAAACATTATTAAAAAAACAGTAGACTGCGATTTGCAGTGTCTGTGGCTAAAAATTGAAGATTCTATTGCCGATAGCTAAGCATTCGTTATACACTTATACTTGACATCGGGGCTGTTTGAAAGTACAAATAAATATTTCGTTAGATAAGAATAGAATGTATGAGAACAGAATTCTCTTCTGCTTGAAAGTACAAATAAATATTTCATTAGCTAAGAATAGAATGTATGAGAACAGAATTCTCTTCTGCATAGCAAAGGCATTCTACGGAAGTATAAATGACATGGTAGGAAACTCTAAAAATGCAGGCACTAGCTTCTGGAAGCGCCTATGAACGAACAGGCCACAAGCTTGAAACTAACTGTTGAAAATAAGAAAAAGCGGCGATGCCTAGCAATCTTAATTAATTCAAATGCACATATCCCATGTTGTAGTACTAATAACAGTTTTCGAAATGGAAGATTATTTTATTCCTCCCCAGACCCCAGCTTTACTGCTGGTCTCAAAGATAAGGCATTTCTCTCCAAAGGCTCAGAGAGGTAGCATATGTCCATCCCTTGTCGTGGGTACCACACTAACATTTTATATGGATGTAGGCTGATTTGAGAAAGGGTGCTGTAACCGATACAAGGCAAGCAGCACATCTGATAAGCCTGGACTAATGTAACTTGATGATTTGAGAATAACTTCTACAAAGCAAGCTCAGACCAGTAATGTTAACTCAAAACAAAAAGGTCAAGTGTTAAGACATGTGAGCAAAATGTACAAATCTCACTGTACTTAAGATGATAAAAATAGTCAAGACATAACACCCACAATAATCTGATACCCATAAAAGCACAGATATATGGTTATTTAAAATGAGTGATCTCAACCCATAATCCCCATTCGCACACATCTATTCCACAAACTATATCCCCATTGTGTTAATAAGCAGCTCTAAATCAGGTTGTACAAACCTTCATCCAATCACCCCTGTACTGCTCAAATGAACAATCTAAAACAAACCAGAGAGGAAGCAATGCTAAGTGCCTCCGCACCCAAAAGGCCTAAAAAAATTACAGAGTAAGAGCTGCAATCAAGTCCAATTTTAAGCCAGCAACCATTTATGTGGATCATGTACAAGGTCCCAAATTAAGTTCAACGAAAATCCAGGGACAGACATTTCTCATTATCTAACATTTAAACTTCCAACCATACCTGCGAGCTCTGTACTTGCGACTTGAACTTGGAGATATTGGACTCCTGCAGCATCTCACTCTGCAAAAGCCAAGCAAGACCACAAAATGAGGAATACAATTAACCAACACTAAGAAACAACCGATCACGCAATGTCAAAGCCGCTACCTTCTGCATCTCGGCCTTGGAGACGAAGGACTCGGAGATGCTCTCGAGGCTGTCGTTGAGGACCTCCGTGATCGCGGAAGTGATCGCCTCCGCCTGTTTGGTCGGCACGCCCTGCGACTCCAGCTTCCTGACCTGCAGCGACACGACCATCCCAGCGAGCAGGCGTACCCGCGTCAGCAACTCGACGGAGCATTCCGCCGAACACCTCTCGGGCGCGCCCCGAGCATCGGCGGAAGCAGAAAGGGAACGGAAGTATGGTAAGAGGGGAGCCCGGGCGTTTTGGCTTACCAGGGCGAGGGTGTCGACGAGGAAGGCGCGGCGGCCGTTTGTCTTGACGAGCTGCGAGATGGTGCGGGGGCAGGGCGCGGCCGCCGCCCACCGCTGCGGCCACTGCTGGTGCCCGTGCAGGAGCAGCGCGCGCCTGCAGGCGACGGCGGCGGCGGCCATCTCCTCCTCCTCCTCCTACCCCCACGCGACGCGGCGGTGGACCGGGAGGCGGCGGCGGCGGCGGCAGCGGCGGAGGCGGAGGGGTCGGGGACGCGAGCCGGTGGGGAGCGGTCCGGGGGCCGGGCTATACGGCTGGGCGGGTGGGTGGTGGGCGATTCGGGCGGCTCGGCTTCGTTCCCGGAGAAATTGGAGGAGGTGGCCGTGGCGCTAATTTGGGAAAGGCGAGGGGGGGCGGCGGTGCCTATATGCGGAGGCGTGTAGGCGAGGGCCGAAACCTTGGGGAGGAAGAAGACGCGAAGCAAGGGTAAAAGAGGAAGAAAAGGGAGACGGTTTTTCTTTTCTCTTTGGATAATTTTGGATTTGGATTTGGATTTGGACTTGGAAAAATACGAAATTTGGAATGGATTCCCCTAATCCCCTTTGCCGCGTTGTGTGTGTGTGTGTGTGTATGGAACCAGTAGGCAGTAGGTACACGGGATCACGTGTAATTTCTTCGTCAGTTCTGAGGCCAAGTAACCGTGTACTTGTAGTCGTAGAATCAATGAATCATGGTCACAGTTAGGTAGAGAATTCGATACCAAGCACTTGCGACATGGATGATCTACTACCTTTTGTTTTTGTTATTTATATGTAAACTAAAATGTAGTATTTGCAATTTACAAACAGATACAAAAAGAGCAGAAGAAAAAAAGGTCTGGGCCTTGGCTTGCTCTGGGCGTGGCGAATCAAGAGGCGATGGAGTCCCCAGCCTGGTCCACGCTGGGAAGCGGACCCGACGCGAACCATTCCAATCTGGCAGTTGCATGCAATCACCAGCCCACCAGACGCGCACGCAAACGCAAACGCCGGGCGATGGATTCGCTGGATAGAGATCGGGTTTGGATTGCGTCGCGCAGGCGTGGGCGGTGGCATCCAGACCGACCAGCCGGGCGCGGGCCATGCGGTTCACGTTTCCGATCCCATTCCCAGCAAACGAGGCGCGCCTGCTGACCGCCGTCGTCTTTTGCCTCGCCGGGCGGCGGAACGCGGAAACGCGGCGCAGCAATAGGCCTTGTTTAGTTCCTAAAAAATTTTGCAAAATTTTTCAGATTCCCCGTCACATCGAATCTTTAGACGCATGTATGAAATATTAAATATATACGAAAATAAAAACTAATTACACAGTTTGGTCGAAATTGACGAGACGAATCTTTTGAGTCTAATTAGTCTATGATTGGACAATATTTATCAAATACAAACGAAAATGCTACAGTGTCGATTTTGCAAAATTTTTTGGAACTAAACAAGGCCCAAGACGCGGCCCATGGCCCAAGACAAGATTCTCGGCCTCCCCTTGTCCCAACCCTGCCGTTGCGTTCGCCGAGCGGGGACGTGGGAGGACACACGTGTCCATCCGATTCACGACACGGTACTATTATCGAAAATGAACCATTCGAATTGATAGGTGTCCATGTATGTACCGACACTATAAATCGGACGAACAATTTACCAAAGTTTGCAATCCATTTGTCAAGTGAGGCCTTGTTTAGTTCGCAAAATTTTTTGTTTTTGGTACTGTAGTATTTCGTTTTTATTTGACAAATATTGTCCAATCACGAAGTAACTAGACTTAAAAGATTCATCTCACAAATTACAGATAAACTGTGCAGTTAATTTTTATTTTCGTCTATATTTAATGCTCCATGCATGCGACCAAAGATTCGATGTAACGGGGAATCTTGAAAAATTTTACGAACTAAACAAGGCCCTGAGTTGGATTGTCAAGCAGTAGTGTTGTCAAGTGAGCCATGCAAATACTCCCTCCGTCCCTGAATACTGTTATTTCTAGGAGAAAATTTTGTCCACAAATACTGCTATTTCTACTAGCATATTCAGTCCACCAACCCATTTAATTCTCCTCGGAACTTGCGTGGTCCACCAACTCATTTAATTTCTTCTAAGGAGTAGTACTTTGGCGCATGGTAATTGGTTGAGTCTGTTCAGTTGACATTAAATGCAGCTCGTTGGAACCAGAGAATCATGACTTAACGTGCATGATTAAATGATGCAACCTAAATTAATTAAGGGTAGAATGGTCTTTTGTTTGTCACACTAATCTGTCTGAAATCTGCTAGAAATAGCAGTATTTGGTGTGGGGGTACAAACCCCTATACCCTTACGGCTAGACTTGGGCCAGGAGGCTTGGCCCATTACGAGACGAGTTCAAGGCTTGATCCGACAACCTGGAGTTTCGCGCAAGGAAACAAGATGTGGAGATCAAGCAGGATTCTAGTCGGTTAGAATAGGAATTGATATCGAATTATCCATGGCAATTGTAACCGACTAGGATTAGTTTCCAGATCTGTAACCCTGCCCTCCGGACTATATAAGGAGGGGCCGAGTTGGCGTAATACCTACGTCCTGCGTCGAGTTGGCGCATGGTATCAAGCTCTTGGAAGACATACACGCTGGATCCTGCGGCAACCACGCCGCATCTAGAACGCTGGTCGGAAAGGCTTTCCGAGCAGGTTTTTATTGGCCAACCGCGGTCGGCGACGCAGAAAAACTGGTTCGGCTTTCCTCCACCCTGGCGGCCTCTTCGGACTCGGCGAGCTCCTCATGACCGATAAAGTGATCCCCGCGTTGGCGCCACACATACACGTGTTGGCGGCCATCACGGGGACGACCCTCGATCTCTTCTACCTCGTCGTCGGAGGCCGCCCTGGTTTCCTCCTCCTGGGCTGCGTCACCCCCGGTGGTGGTCCCAGGCGCCACCGTCCCTTGGACCAGACCTGGGGAGCCCGCAGCCGGAGAGGCTCCTGCTCGGGGCGGCAGGGGGACTTCACTCCCCCCGGCAGGAGGAGCGGTCGGAGACTTTCCCTTCTCCGAGGAGTCAGTTGGGGGAGCCTCCCCAGCCCTGGTCGGGCTGCTTGTTGTAGTAGGCGCCGCGCTCGGGAGCCCCTCCGTGCTCCCAGGCGCGACTGCAGCTGTTGGCTGCTCTGTGGTCTGGGGGGCCGCATCCCCAGAACCGCGGGCAGGCTCGCCCGTTCCCTGGCCAGCAGTTTGGCCAGGGTCGACATCCGATGCCGCACTACAGGAACAAAAGTTAAAAAAAAAAAGAAAAAAAAAAGAGAGAGGAGTCCAAAATACGTAAGTTGAACACTTACAGGTCTGACCGCCGATGGGTCGCGGTGAACCTCCTCCTCGCCCGGCCGGTCGGCGCCTGTGCCCCCACCTCGGCAACTTGCGGGGCAGCCGCGTCGCTGGCCACTCGATCAGTGGCGACCGGCGCAGCGTTTGGGCGGTCCCGAGGCCGTCGGACCAGCGACGGCGCAGCCTCCTCGTCGTCCTCGTCGTCGTCGACGATCCGCACGAGCCGACGACGCTTCGGCGCTTGGCTGCTCTCCGCCGGTAGGTCTGCCGGCAGCTCCGGCGTTGGCAAGGGATTCGCCGGCAATGGCCTTTTCCCCGCTACCCTCTCCTCGGAGGTCAGGACGGGGCGGGCTCGGTCTTCTTCCGACGGGACCTCTCCCACAGGATCTTCCATCCCCGGTGCCAGTGATGCGTACACTACGCACCGGTCGACATCACCGACCTGCAAAAGCAACAGAGGTGAGCTAACTGCAGACGACATAAGAATGATCAAACGGGCTATGCTACATACCTTTGGTGCTGGTCGTCCTAGTTTGAAGGCTTGCACCCGATCACTGCTACGGGTGAAGCCCCCATCGGCAAAGTTAAACAGCTCGTTCAGCAGCTGTTGTACCTCCGCCTTCTCCAGGATCTCCGACCGCATCCTGGTCGGGTCTGCGCTTCCGGCATATTCATACGCCGAGTGTACCCTCTTCTGGCAGGGCATCACCCGGCGGCAAATGAAGTTGCCGGCCACGCTAAACCCGTCCAGGCGCGACCAGTCGATCAGCTTCATCAGCTCCGCCACTTGACCGTCGTACTCCGGGCGGTCGCTCCAGCTCGCCCTCTTCTCGGGAACGTACCCCACGTCGCAGAACGTGGAGCTGCCCGGTTCCTCCCTGACGTAGAACCACCTCCTGTACCATTCGGTCAAAGAGGTGTTCCATGGGCAGTGTAGGTAGCGGTTCTTCATCCCATCACGAAGGTTGAGGTATACTCCACCTGCAACCTTGGAGCCTCCAACTGCTCCCTTCTTCCTCAGACAGAAAAGGTACCGGAAAAGATCAAAGTGCGGCTCTATGCCAACATAGGCCTCGCACAGATGGATGAAGGTGGAAATAAGGAGAATCGAGTTCGGGTGCAGATTGCAAATCCCGATCTCATAGTACAAAAGAAGACCCTGTAGAAAGGGATGAACAGGAACACCAAAGCCTCTCTTGATGAAGTCTTCAAAAACGACGATCTCACCGGCGCGAGGGTCGGGGTAGCTCTCCCCTTCCGGCGCCCTCCAGCCGCCGAGCTCTGCGTCGTGCAGAAGCCCCATGTCGACGAGGTCACCAAGAGACTTTGTGGTGCTGCGAGATTTTTTCCACTCCTTGGCCATCAGTTCGGCCCTCTTCCTGGAATCGCTCTTCGCCATTAGAGGTGCGAGTGCGCGCTGGGCTAGGAAAGTGCAGGAGATTGGAGAAGATGAGAGCGGAAGATTTGACGGCAATTGCAGGAGAAGCGGTACAGGAGGTCCTATTAGGCCCTTATAAACCCGCGACCCCACCTCTCCCACTTCCTGTATTCTCGGGAAGTGGGCAGGCCATGCGGCGGACGCGGCGTTTCAGTTTACAATGATTATAGGCAATTAATGCGGCGGAGTTTTCGTACCAATTGATGGTTTCCTTTTCTCAAACCATGCAAAGAGCGGTTGTACAGTTGCCAGGCGCGGCTTTTCATGCATCCGTCTGACATATCGTCAGGAGACCCCGTCATGTCAATTTTAATGGGAAAGACTTTTTCAAAAGTAAGAAGACACATACGCCAGTGAGTCAGCAATCCGGGGACTGCACCGACCACCGAGCACTCGACGCTCGGGGACTGGTCGCCCAGTCTATCAGCTCGGAACTTCAGGGACTGCACCGACCACCGAGCACTCGACGCTCGGGGACTGGTCGCCCAGTTTATCAGCTCGGAACTTCAAGGACTGCACCGACCACCGAGCACTCGACGCTCGGGGACTGGTCGCCCAGTTTATCAGCTCGGAACTTCAAGGACTGCATCGACCACCGAGTACTCGACGCTCGGGGACTGGTCGCCCAGTCTATCATCTTGGAACCTCAAGGACTGTACCGACCACCGAGTACTCGACGCTCGGGGACTGGTCGCTCAGTCTATCGGTTCAAGGCTTTAAGGCACGTACCGACCACCGAGCGTGATATGCTCGGAGACTGGTCAATTAGTCTATTCAATCGCAGACGAGCATGATATGCTCGGGGACTGGTAAAATCAATTTTTTAGACCTTGCTACAAGGCTCATACTTCGCCTTCCAGCAAGCTCGGGGACTACATCGGTACGATGCATCTTGCGATGCATCTCAGTCTCAAAACTACTTTGGGGAATTTTCTTTTGACCCTGGCACCACGTGCCTACGTCACCTACTACCAGGCTCGGGGACTAAGTGGGCACACTTCACCTTGCGGTGAATATGCTTGCTTTTTAAAAGACTATACTTTTTAGAAAAGTAAAGTGGGCACACTTCACCAAGAAAGAAATTTTTTTTAATCAAGAGCACCATGCATTCTTCGAACAACCTGCTTCTTCGATGTCAATGTTGATCAACTGTCTTTTGAGTTGGTCAAAATACCGTTGCAACTGTTCGGGCGACTTTCCTGCTTATTGAAGACGTCAAGCCTCACTGATCGAAGAAGCTCAAGACGGCGTGTTACATCACAATACATGGTGCTCGGGGACTAGCTGTGGGGGTACAAACCCCTATACCCTTACGGCTAGACTTGGGCCAGGAGGCTTGGCCCATTACGAGACGAGTTCAAGGCTTGATCCGACAACCTGGAGTTTCGCGCAAGGAAACAAGATGTGGAGATCAAGCAGGATTCTAGTCGGTTAGAATAGGAATTGATATCGAATTATCCATGGCAATTGTAACCGACTAGGATTAGTTTCCAGATCTGTAACCCTGCCCTCCGGACTATATAAGGAGGGGCAAGGGACCCCCCTAGGACACATCATAATCTCTCAACACAATCCAATACAACCCGACGCAGGACGTAGGTATTACGCCAACTCGGCGGCCGAACCTGGATAAAAAGCTTGTCCGTGTCCTGCGTCACCATCGAGTTCGTAGTTTGCGCACCGTCTACCGATAAACTACTACCGTGGGTATACCCCAAGGTAGACTGCCGACCAGCTTTCGTCGACATTTGGGGACGGAGGGAGTACTGTTGAGGAAGTCCATGTACTCACACTAGAAGCATCAACTCGTGGATTCCCATACCAAATACTGTATACGTACTGACGCCGCCACATTTTTTCCAAACCAAAACGTGAATTGGGACGAAAGAGGCTGGCTGTCCCGGCTGTGTCCGGGTAGGATTCCGGGCAGATGAAATTAACCTGCCGATAGATTCCCAGCTAGAGTTAGGCCTTGTTTAGTTTACAAAATTTTGGTTTTTTTGCTACTGTAGCATTTTCGTTTTTATTTGACAAAGATTGTCCAATCACGGTGTAATTAGGCTCAAAAGATTCATCTCACAAATTTCAGATAAACTGTGTAATTAGTTTTTATTTTTGTCTTTATTTAATGCTCCATGCATGCGACCAAAGATTCGATGTGATTGGAAATCTTTAAAATTTTTGCGAACTAAACAAGGCCTTAGAATTCGACATGGAACCATGCATGCATCCTTGGAGCACTCATATAGGAGTACTCTCCTTTTGCAATGCAATAACGAAACACGGCGGCGCAAGATCCATCATGCTCAGCGCCACCAAGAGCAACAGCGTGGAGGAGGAGGAGGCGGCGGCGGCGGCAGTGATTCAGGTTGCGGAGGAAGAAGAGGGGGAGGAGGCATATGTTGGTGCGGCGGCGCAGGACGCGGATGCCGTAGCCGATGTGGAGGAGGCCGACGGCGTCGCCGCCGCCGCCGACGATCCGACGGTGATGAGTTGGACGGAGTACGTGGTGGCCTACAAGAGGCTATCCGAGTCCGAGATCAACTACTTCCTGTCGCGGCCACGGAAGCCCTTCGAGTCCACGCCTCTGTACAAGGACATGGTCGCCGACAGCTCCACGACCAAGGAAGACCTCGAGCGCGAGGCCGCGGACCACGAGTACGCCGAGGACGCCTTATCCGAGACGCAGGGAAGGGTGCGCGGGGAGTACGCGGACAAGGGGTTCGTCGCGGTGGACGACGACATGATCGCCGAGAGGCTCGAATTGGAGCAGCATTTCAAGGAAACCTGGGCGGCGATGTTCGATGAGCTTGGTCTGGATCACTCTATGTTCGCCGAAGAGTGAGTCGAGTCACCAAGATGATAACTTCCTCAACAGCAACAGCGAACACAAGGCAGATGTGGAGGTTTCTATGTAATCTATCTACCCAGTTGGGGTGATTAACTGATTACAGACTATCTATCTTTATTTGTCTGCTATGGATGGGATTGTCTTTTTTTTTCTTGTTCAGTGTCCAAAATTCTCTGCTAGGAGATCCTGAACTGTATTACGCTGTTTGAACCCTCAGTGCAAATGCGCATGTCTGAATGTGTTTGGTTAGCAATTTAATTTTAGCAGTAATCGTTGATTCCTTAGGCTTCTATAGACTGTTTTAGGGAGATACTATTTCGAGTCATTGTTTGCATATATATAAATCGCTATCAGATTGACACCTATGTTGTGGAGGCCACGAATTCAATCCCATAGTACATATATTCTGTCATTTGTTGAGGGTACAAATATATGATAAAAATTCCCACGCAACAATGTTTTATTCCAAACCCAAAACAGAACATGAAATGAAAGGTGCATGAAAACAGAAGTGTAGCTGACAACTTGTCTTTTTCCATGGTGCACTTGTTTTGTTCATCCTTTGAATAGCTCCTGCAGCATCTTCTCCAGCTCCTGAGGAGTGATCCTATTGTTATCCTCCAAGTATTCCGTAAAGCCTGGAACGACTCTCTCGATGATAGCTTGACGCAGCCTTTCCCTCAGCTCAGGGCCCGGGACTTTCTGGAGCTTTTGCGCAGCGTAGGTCGACTGAAACAAATTCAGCCACGACGTGCGGGCAAAAAAAAAAGGACAAGGTGAGCACGACGTTCTGTTGCTCTCACAACAAATCAGGCAACACTACTTTCTACCATAAGGCCTTGTTTAGTTCACCCTAAAAACCAAAAAGTTTTCAAGATTCCCCGTCACATCGAATCTTATAGCACATGCATGAAACATTAAATATAGACAAAAACAAAAACTAATTACACAGTTTAGCTGTAAATCACAAAATGAATCTTTTGATCCTAGTTAGTCTATGATTAGATAATATTTATCACAAACAAACGAAAGTGCTACAGTACCGAAATTTTTTCACCTTTCGGAACTAAACAAGGCCTAAGTCAGTTTCTCGTGAAGCAACAGAACGTGGGCGAGTCTCTCGTGAAGCAACAGAACGTGGGATTGTGCAGGCATTTCAGTACTGGTACCTGTCGATTCTGTTCTGAGGCGGCGGAAACAGCATGGCGCACATCTAGTAGCAGTGCCCGGACCTTGTCAGCTGCGGCCAACATACTGCTGCTAGAGAAAACATGCTGATGTTGGCACCACCAGCATTCAGAGGATCGAGAGCAGCAATGGGGTCAACAAAGTTGAGCATCTTCAGCAAGGTTGCCTCGACAAACTGTGCAAATTCAGAAGCTGGCGCAGCTGGTGGATCATCGTCGCCGTGAAGTCCACTCAAGCATTTCCATACGGATGTGCTGATCGCCTGCAGAGCCAGGATCTCATTTTCTTTGGCCTTGTTTAGTTCGGAACTGTATCACTTTCGTTTTTATTTGATAAATATTATCCAATTATGAAATAACTAGGCTTAAAAGATTCATCTCGTAATTTACAGGTAAACTGTACAATTAGTTTTTATTTTTATCTATATTTAATACTACATACATGTGCCGTAAGATTCGATGTAACGGAAAATCTTGAAAAGATTTTGGTTTTTAGGGCGAACAAGGCCTTTGTCTCCTTTTACGTTTGTTGAAGATGTTTCTTTTCACCCTGCTCCCCTACCTTCCTTTTGTAATCTATTTGTAATGTTTTCTCTTAAATAAAATTCCAGTAGAGGCCTTGCGCCTCTCCTGTTACCTCAAAAAAGGATCCAACTCTGCATCTCTCGCGAGAGCAAGCCCCTCTGCACGGACGCGTCAAGCTCTGCAAGACGGAGAAGCCAGGCGACGCGCAGCTCCCAGAGCCACCTGTCCGGGGCAGTGGCGTTGCCGTCGGCACTTCCTTCCTCCTGCCCTGTGCGGCTGCCTGTTAGCAGCTATTTCAGCTCCTGCTGATCTGCATTGCTGAGACTGAGGTACTGTTGGATGGCTGAGAGCTGCTGGGGCCACCATTTCACATCTCGCTTATCACCAAAAAAAAAAGGAACCACCAAAAGTAAATAAAAAAAAGACCAACCGATAACACAAATGAGAATACACGGCAAATAAATAACATTGTTGAACACACACAAGACTTAAGAACACAGAAACATGACGAATCAAGAAACTATTATTCCCAAAGACCAGCTCATCTATGCAACCAAACCAGCACAGCAAAATTGCAACCCCACTGTTTATATTCTTCACAAGCAAAAAACTAAACTCAGGTCCCATATTAGTGAATTTGTTACAGGATGGTAGCAGAAATGGAAACACAAAACATGTTCAGACCCAGCATGGAGCGGGCGTCCAGAGGCACCATTCACATTTATTCTCAGCATAGACAAGCAGCGGGATGGACAGCGACCAAGGCCATTGGGATGCTATGGAAAGCAGAAAAATCTCTACTGGGTCTTGAACATGTGGCGGATCAGGTCGACAACACGGTTGCTGTAGCCCCACTCGTTGTCGTACCACGAGACAAGCTTGATGAAGTTGTCGTTCAGGGCAATACCAGCCTTGGCATCGAAGATGCTCGACCTAAGTGGGAAGCACCAAAGTGACAAATGAATACGGAGATTACACAAACAGATGAATCAGAGGACACCATCAGAATTCGACATAACAGTGTGCCATAATAATCAGTTATGTTGCCTCCCAATTGGTACAAAGCAAAGGCATACCTGCTGTCACCAACGAAGTCGGTGGAAACCAAATCCTCCTCCACATAGCCCATGATACCCTTGAGTGGTCCCTCAGAAGCAGCCCTGTAAAGCAATAGCAATTAAGTAAATGTTGCCATCAATCCTTACCAAAAAAGATGGATAATAAACTACTATAAGTTCAAGATAGATGCAGGAAACATAAAAAGTGAACATCGAATGTGATAGTAAGAGATAATTCCAACAAGGAGTGATACTACATTCATATGCATTGGTTAAAAAAGAACAATGCACTCACATTCACTGAATATTAAAAAAATAAATGGACTAATCACTTACTTAATAGCTTTCTTGATATCCCCATAGGAGGCACCCTTCTCGATTCGGACAGTGAGGTCAACAACTGACACATCCACGGTGGGAACCCGGAAGGACATACCAGTGAGCTTGCCATTCAAATCAGGAAGAACCTTACCAACAGCCTGCAATTCATACCAAAAGTCAATATACAGCATTCCATCTATAATCATCAGAATAGAATGGATGTCGACTTTAAACTAGAAAAATGAGGTGAACAACAACCCAAACTAAAGAGGAAGTATAGGTTCAGTTAGAACTAAAATGGCAATCAACCAGGCCTGTTAATGCTTAATGCTCATTTAGCTGTGTGTATATGCCCATATGGCTATGTAAATTAGCTATATAATAACTCATGCAGCAACAGGCAGCTACATAAAATGCACATACATTGGCATTAAAAATTTATTCATGAAGCTACATGAAACCAAAACACAGCAAAACAATAATTTAGTACAATCAGCAGGCCAAGTCAGTGTGAAAAAATGACCAATACTTACAAAAAGAAAATTATATTAGCTCACTCCATCCAACATTGTGAATTACTGAATTTATTATATACCTTGGCAGCTCCAGTGCTGCTGGGGATGATGTTAAAGCTAGCAGCCCTGCCACCTCTCCAGTCCTTGGCTGAGGGTCCATCAACAGTCTTCTGGGTGGCTGACAGATAAGTACCACACAGTCATTATACAGCCATCTAAATGTATCTTCTCAATAATACTAAGAGGGGAGATAGCTCGACAGCCAAAGAAAACTTACCAGTGATGGCATGAACAGTTGTCATCAGACCCTCGATGATACCAAAGTTGTCATGGATGACCTAATTAATGGCATTAGACACCATTAGTAAATCAAACTGCATCAGAAGAGCAGACAACTAAAAAGAGCACCCAAATAAGAGGCGGGAAAACACACCTTGGCAAGGGGAGCCAGGCAGTTTGTTGTGCAGCTAGCATTGGAAACAATGTTAATATCTGAGGTGTACTTGTCCTCGTTGACACCAACAACGAACATGGGCGCATCTTTGCTTGGGGCAGAGATAACAACTTTCTTGGCACCACCCTATATAATAATTCAAAAAAAGGAAAATACAGCTATCAGCAACATCCAAATTAACAGGGAAATTTACAAGGATCAAGGCAATCTGCCAAGAAAGCATAGTACATGGGTGTATTCCTAGTCACGACACTAAATCATCCTGTCTGTCAATTTCTAGATTCTCTATAAAGACTCCAGTAACTCTTATATAACAAAACTAACATTAGGCAACTACTACGAAAAACCAAGACATCGAGTTGTTACAGCTTATCAGAAGCATAGAACCAATTGAATTTACTAAAGGTTAGTGTACTAGTAATCCCAGCTCTGCCTGGTTGCAGATTGTGAGTTTGCCAGCTGTACTAATAAGAAAGTTTTCTGGTGAAAAATAGGACACAATGTGCTAAGCCCAAACACTAGATAGCCATCACTCAATTTGTCCACCGCATGTAAATGATCAAACAAATGCTTATAGTCAGGAATAATGATACGCAAACAACCTGCAAACATTCTGAAACAGCCATAGGATCATGAAGCAGCAATTATACCTTCAAGTGAGCCGCAGCCTTATCCTTGTCAGTGAAGACACCAGTGGACTCCACGACATAGTCAGCACCAGCCTCGCCCCACGGGATCTCCTCAGGGTTCCTGTAGAATTGCAGCAGTTGAAACATTAGCTCACAGCTTGAAGACAAACTCAAACCCATCCATGATAGAAGCAGGAGAGGGTAGTTAGTACCTGATGCCAAAGACGGTGACCGGCTTCTGACCGAAGAGAAGGGTCTTGGAGTCCTTGAGGGTGATGTCACTGTGCTTCCAGTGGCCGTGCACCGTGTCATACTTGAACATGTAGGTCTACGCAAGATGGGGAGCAGATAAACCATGAGCACGGCACACAGATTTCAAAATCCAGAAACTGAAGTAAGCACCAAATCCACAACACCTCAAGCTGATACTGATACTGATACTGACAGTATAATATATTGTAGTAGAGCAACAGAGCCAGTAGAACCCCCAGATCTACGGAGAGACCCAGTACAGAATTGAAGTCAAACGACTCCGAACGCCACGATTAACTGAATCGAGCATGCTTAGCTGACGGATCGGTGCTAAACCCACCCTAAACCTTCTAAACCACCAGATCTATCATGTGGCACGGAACAAACGCAACAGATCGAGGCGCGTACCATGTAGTCCGTGGTGATGAAGGGGTCGTTGACGGCGACCAGCTCGACATCCTCGCTCTGAAGCGCGACCCTGGCCACGAGCCTGCCGATCCTTCCGAAACCTGAGCGAAACCACACACACGCAGACGCAGGGAGAACCAGTCAGAAGACTTCCAGACCCAACAAACCGAGCAGGAAGAACTAGTTTGGGGTATAAACTCACCGTTGATTCCGATCTTAATCTTGCCTGCATCCAGAAATCCATCCAGGAAAAATAAAATAAAAAAGTCAGCAAACCCCCTTTGGTCAGATCTGAGCACGGAGCAGGAGGGAACAGCAGCAACTAGACTGAGAAACCCAGAAACCCGACGCGGCAGGGAGAGAGGAAGTACCCATGGCGAGTTGAAGAACGAGGACGACGGAGATAGGAGATGCTCGAGATGAAGGAAGCGGATATGGGTGGTGGAGAGGGTTTTAGCCCTTGTGTCCTTTTAAAGCCGACGATACACGAGAGAGATGAGAAAAAGCAGATTTATTGCTATAATTGTAAGTAAATAAATAAATAAAGGAGAGTGAGCGAAATGCAACTAGAGAAAGTGATCTGAAGAAAGATGATGAGGTGCGGGGGTGACCTGTCCGTCCGCCTTTCTCTAGAAGGCGCAGGCAAGGTGAGGTGTCGTCGATGACGTGTAGGCCCAGTCATTGCTATGGCCCACGTGTCATTGAAAGCGATGGCCGCTACAGCGGGTGCTTTTGGCTGCTTGGTGTTGTCCGCGCGTGGTTTGTGACGCCAGAAGTAGAAAGGCATATTCCCCGCTTCCTTTCTTGGGGAACAATGCCGGCAAAGAATTGTAACTGCTATTTCAGCTTTTTTAGTAGTGTGTTTAGAAATTTAGCTAATAAAGTGATTAAAATTTGGCTAGCTAAAATTTAGCAAAGAGAACCAAACAAATTCTTATATTTAAAAAGAAAAAAAAAAAGAAATCGAAGGCCTTGTTTAGTTACAAAAATTTTGCAAAATGACTAAAATTTAGCTTGCTAAAATTTAGCAAGGAGAACCAAACAAACCCTTATATTTAAAAAGAAAAAAGAAAAGAAATCCAAAGCCTTGTTTATTTATAAAAATTTTGAAAAATGAACACTGTAGCATTTTCGTTTGTATTTGATAAATATTGTTCATTCATGAATTAACTAAGTTCAAAAGATTCATCTCATAAATTATAGATAATTGTACAATTAGCTATTTTTTTATTTTTAACGTGGCTTTATTTGGCTCTAGCTTTTTCTATGATGCACCGAAGAAATAGAGCCGATGAAATGGAAGGAGCCGAGAACAAATAAAATGGCTCGTTGCTATAATGGAGTTACAGAATACAGAGGAGCCGAAGTTAGATATAGCTCTAGCCAAACACAAAGCCTTGAAATGTGTCAATATTTACATTCGTATTTGGGGGAATGAGAACCGAATTAAGATTGAAGAAATACGGGATATTTGCAGTGGTGAGGAACAGAAGAGGTTACTAACGAGTTTGTGTGCCCACGATGAAATAGCGGCTCCTGCAAGAGTTTGGGAAAGAGGCTTGTGATACCCGTTTTACGTGAGTTAAAAGTAAGACTAAGAGCTTGTTTAGTTCCTCTTGCTAAATTTTAGTTAGTTAAAACTATTTTAGTTAATCTTAGGTGACTAATAAGATTAAACTATTTTAATTTCTTTTTAATCAGTATTTGGCTACTAAAATGACTAAAGGGAAACCAAATAGACCTTAACTAAACATCTAGACAACTAAACAATTCAACCTTGCATTTCATGGATCAGGCCTTGTTTACTTCCCAAAAATTTTTGCAAAATTTTTCAGATTTCCCGTCACATCGAATCTTTAGACATGTGCATGGAGTATTAAATATAGACAAAAATAAAAACTAATTGTATAGTTTGGTCGAAATTGACGAGACGAATCTTTTGAGCCTAGTTAGTGCATGATTGGACAATATTTGTCAAATACAAACGAAAGTGCTACAGTACCTGTTTTGCAAATTTTTTTGGAACTAAACAAGGCCTCAATCATGCGAGCTGATCTACAGCCAACAAATCACAGTGTGAGACGGTGAGGTGGTGGAGCCGCGCTTTTGCTCGTCCGTTATAGAATCATCTTTTTGTTAGGTAAGGTAACAACAAGCTTGCATTGCAGTCTTATTCAGCAGGGCTCGTACCGTTTCTATAGCTATTAGCTAAACCATTGGACTTGTAGCACGGAGTGTAAAGCTACATTTTAGGCCTTGTTTAGTTTACCCAAAAAAACTAAAAACTTTTTAAGATTTCTCGTCACATTTTGCGGCACATACATGGAATATTAAATATAAATGAAAACAAAACTAATTGCACATTTTGTCTATAAATCGCGAGACGAATCTTTTAAGCCTAGTTACTTCATAATTAGACAATGTTTATCAAATAAAAACGAAAGTGCTACAATGTGAAAATCCAAAAACTTTTTGGATTTAAACAAGACCTTAGTACTGTGGGTGCTCTTACACGTTAGAGACAGATCACTCGTGTTCTTCCCTTTGCCAAGTTGCCAAGATCCTTTTTCGGAGATAGAAGCACCCTCATGCGTAATGATTGTCGCAATTAGTTATTTTTTATCTATATTTAATGTTTCATGCATGTGCTGTAAAATTTAATGTTATAAAAAAACTTATTTTTTTTTAATTTTAGGTGAAACTAAACAAGGCTCAAGCTGCCAAGGCTTTTTTTCGGAGATCAGGAGCACTCCTATGTAACGACGGCGACAGTCCACGTGAAAACCACGTCGGGCCAGGCGCGCGTGGTGCGCCCCCGGGGCATCCCGTGCTTTGTCGACCGCCAGCCAGGCAGTGGCGGATCTAGAATTTTAATCATGAGGGTACGAACGAAAACGATATAGTTCATCGATATGAACATAACATAATTAGATCACTAAACGGTAATAAAATAGTTGTGAATATAGAGTGTTAAGGTTGTTATATAAGCTGAGTAGACTAGCAATTATGTATAACAATGTATTATACATATATATATTATTAAAAAGTATACATATTAAATGTTTTTCAAAAAAATTTGGGGGGACAGCTGTCCCCCCATGCTACTACTCTAGAACCGCCACTGCAGCCAGGGAGCAACAGCTTATCCAATTATGGACTAGCTAGAATTAAAAAAAAATTATCTCGCGATTTCTAGACAAATTGTATAATTATTTTTTTATTTTTTTTACTATACTTAATACCCTATGCATATATCGTAAGATTTAATATGACAAAAATCTTTTAAGTTTTTAGTTTTTAGGGTCAGGGCCTGTTTAGTTTCTATTGCTAAACTTAAGCTAACTAAAATTTAATCACTTTAGTAGCTAAAATTTTAAATACACTAACTAAAAAGAAACTAAAATAATTTTAGTACTATTAGTCACCAAGAGTAGCTAAAATAATTTTAGCTAGATAAAATTTAGCAAAGCCCCAAACTGGCCTTGTTTAGTTGCAAAATATTTTGCAAAATATGAATAGTATCAATTTCGTTTGTATTTGATAAATATTGTCCAATCATGGACTAACTAGGCTCAAAAGATTCGTCTCGTCAATTTCGACCAAACTGTGTAATTATTTTTTATTTTTATCTATATTTAATACTTCATACATACGTATAAAGATTTGATGTGACGGAGAATCTGAAAAATTTTAAAAAATTTTCTCGGAACTAAACAAGGCCTAAACACGGCCCGAAAAAACGAGATGTGCCCGTTGGTCCTCGGCTTCAGATTTCCGATAAACGTTGGCCACTTGACCCCTTTTGTACTGGATGCTTCTTCCCTTCCTCGGCTGGCGGCTGCACCCAACTCGCAAGTCGCAAGTGGCGAATGAAAGCAGCAGCCGCCCCGCACGGCCTGTGTCGACGACCGTACCCCGAGTTTGGAAAACGTCCACGTCGTGGCTCGTCAGAGGCTTCAAATCCTGTCGACGGCAGCAGCTGCGGCGGCTCTCGCGCTCGCCGCCGGCCGGATTTGGATTGCCTCACGCAGGCGGTGGCATCCAGACAACCGGGGCGCGGGCCCCCATGCAGTTCACGTTTGCGATCCCGGCATTCCCTTTCCCAGCAAGCTCACGAGGCGCTGATTGAACTTTATATAAAAATTCCTGTTTACAACAATGCGCTATTAATATTCCGAGAGTGAGAGATCAAAATTCTATATATGGTGTTATTTGTGCAGCGCTCTGTTTTCAACAATGCGCTGTTCATTCTTCAATGAAAGATCTAGTAGTAATTAAGCTTACATGAATTGGCCTTTGCTCAGACTTGCTGCTAGAAAACAATGATAAAGTTCTGGTAAGGTAAACATTTTTAGTATAATTGCTTGGTTATTAAAATATTTTTACAATGGTTGGAGAGACGATGAAAAGTGATTCATGTGTCTATAGTCGGTAGAATGAAAGCGATTGGAGCAAGACAATGGGAAGTGATAGGTGTGTCTATAATAAGTGGACCATAAACGTCATTAGAACTCTAAATATAGAAATGGTAATTTCTTTTTTCATATTTCTGTTTTTAATGAAAGATAAAAGGGTAAATTTATAATTATAAAAATAATATTTTAAATAGTATAGTTAAGGTGTATGATTCACATACTATAGTTAGTTAAAAAATCTTCTTTTAAGTTTTTTAAAATCTTCTTAGGGTTCCACCCATCGGCGTCCACTAGTGCATGCTATATGAAGCCGTCGTCGCCGATGATAGGGATTAAAGTTTAAGAGAAGCTTGTAAAAAGAACCACCAAAAGTAAATAAAAAGACCAACTGATAACATAAATGAGAATACACGGCGAATAACATTGAACACACGAAGGACTTAAGAACACAGAAACATGACGAATCAAGAAACTATTATTCCCAAAGACCAGCTCATCTATGCAACCAAACCAGCACAGCAAAATTGCAACCCCACTGTTTATATTCTTCACAAGCAAAAAACTAAACTCAGGTCCCATATTAGTGAATTTGTTACAGGATGGTAGCAGAAATGGAAACACAAAACATGTTCAGACCCAGCATGGAGCGGGCGTCCAGAGGCACCATTCACATTTATTCTCAGCATAGACAAGCAGCGGGATGGACAGCGACCAAGGCCATTGGGATGCTATGGAAAGCAGAAAAATCTCTACTGGGTCTTGAACATGTGGCGGATCAGGTCGACAACACGGTTGCTGTAGCCCCACTCGTTGTCGTACCACGAGACAAGCTTGATGAAGTTGTCGTTCAGGGCAATACCAGCCTTGGCATCAAAGATGCTCGACCTAAGTGGGAAGCAGCAAAGTGACATGAATACGGAGATTACACAAACAGATGAATCAGAGAACACCATCAAAATTCAACATAACAGTGTGCCATAATAATGTTATGTTGGCTCCTAATAATTGGTACAAAGCAAAGGCATACCTGCTGTCACCAACGAAGTCTGTGGAAACCAAATCCTCCTCCACGTAGCCCATGATACCCTTGAGTGGGCCCTCAGAAGCAGCCCTGTAAAGCAATATCAATTAAGTAAATGTTGCCATCAATCCTTACCAAAAAAGATGGATGGATAATAAACTACTATAAGATCAAGATAGATGCAGGAAACATAAAAAGTGAACATCAAATGTGATAGTAAGAGATAATTCCAACAATGAGTGATACTACATTCATATGCATTGGTTTAAAAAAGAACAATACTCACATTCACTGAATATTAAAAAAAAATGGACTAATCACTTACTTAATAGCTTTCTTGATATCCTCATAGGAGGCACCCTTCTCGATTCTGACAGTAAGGTCAACAACTGACACATCCACGGTGGGAACCCGGAAGGACATACCAGTGAGCTTGCCATTCAAATCAGGAAGAACCTTACCAACAGCCTGCAATTCATCAATACCGAAGTCAATATACAGATGTCGACTTTACACTAGAAAAATGAGGTGAACAACAACCCAAACTAAAGAGGAAGTATAGGTTCAGCTAGAACTAAAATGGCAATCAACCAGGCCTGTTAATGCTTAATGCTCATTTAGCTGTGTATATGCTCATATGCCTATGTAAATTAGCTATATAATAACTCATGTAGCAACAGGAAGCTACATAAAATGCACATACATTGGCATTAAAAATTTATTCATGAAGCTACATGAAACCAAAACACAGCAGAACAATAATTTAGTACAATCAGCAGGCCCAAGTCAGTATGAAAAAATGATCAACACTTACAGAAATAACAAATATTAACTCACTCCATCCAACATTGTGAATTACTGAATTTATTATATACCTTGGCAGCTCCAGTGCTGCTGGGGATGATGTTAAAGCTAGCAGCCCTGCCACCTCTCCAGTCCTTGGCTGAGGGTCCATCAACAGTCTTCTGGGTGGCTGACAGATAAGTACCACACAGTCATTATACAGCCATCTAAATGTATCTTCTCAATAATACTAAGAGGGGAGATAGCTCGACAGCCAAAGAAAACTTACCAGTGATGGCATGAACAGTTGTCATCAGACCCTCGATGATACCAAAGTTGTCATGGATGACCTAATTAATGGCATTAGACACCATTAGTAAATCAAACTGCATCAGAAGACCAGACAACTAAAAAGAACACCCAAATAAGAGGGGGGAAAACACACCTTGGCAAGGGGAGCCAGGCAGTTTGTTGTGCAGCTAGCATTGGAAACAATGTTAATATCTGAGGTGTACTTGTCCTCGTTGACACCAACAACGAACATGGGCGCATCTTTGCTTGGGGCAGAGATAACAACTTTCTTGGCACCACCCTATATAATAATTCAAAAAAAGGAAAATACAGCTATCAGCAACATCCAAATTAACAGGGAAATTTACAAGGATCAAGGCAATCTGCCAAGAAAGCATAGTACATGGGTGTATTCCTAGTCACGACACTAAATCATCCTGTCTGTCAATTTCTAGATTCTCTATAAAGACTCCAGTAACTCTTATATAACAAAACTAACATTAGACAACTGCCTTGTTTAGTCCCGAAAAGTGAAAACTTTTCGGTACTGTAGCACTTTCGTTTGTTTGTGACAAATATTATCCAATTATGTACTAACTAGGATCAAAAGGTTTGTCTCATGATTTACAGCTAAACTGTGTAATTAGTTTTTGTTTTCGTCTATATTTAATGTTTCATGCATGTGCCACAAGATTTGATGTGACGGAAAATCTTGAAAACTTTTTGGTTTTCAGGGTGAACTAAACAAGGCCCTACTACGAAAAACCAAGACATCGAGTTGTTACAGCTTATCAGAAGCGTAGAACCAATTGAATTTACTAAAGGTTAGTGTACTAGTAATCCCAGCTCTGCCTGGTTGCAGATTGTGAGTTTGCCAGCTATACTAATAAGAAAGTTTTCTGGTGAAAAATAGGACACAATGTGCTAAGCCCAAACACTAGATAGCCATCACTCAATTTGTCCACCGCATGTAAATGATCAAACAAATGCTTATAGTCAGGAATAATGATACGCAAACAACCTGCACACATTCTGAAACAGCCATAGGATCATGAAGCAGCAATTATACCTTCAAGTGAGCCGCAGCCTTATCCTTGTCAGTGAAGACACCAGTGGACTCCACGACATAGTCAGCACCAGCCTCGCCCCACGGGATCTCCTCAGGGTTCCTGTAGAATTGCAGCAGTTGAAACATTAGCTCACAGCTTGAAGACAAACTCAAACCCATCCATGATAGAAGCAGGAGAGGGTAGTTAGTACCTGATGCCAAAGACGGTGACCGGCTTCTGACCGAAGAGAAGGGTCTTGGAGTCCTTGAGGGTGATGTCACTGTGCTTCCAGTGGCCGTGCACCGTGTCATACTTGAACATGTAGGTCTACGCAAGATGGGGAGCAGATAAACCATGAGCACGGCACACAGATTTCAAAATTCAGAAAATGAAGTAAGCACCAAATCCACAACACCTCAAGCTGATACTGATACTGACAGTATAATATATTGTAATAGAGCAACAGAGCCAGTAGAACCCCCAGATCTACGGAGAGACCCAGTAAAGAATTGAAGTCAAACGACTCCGAACGCCACGATTAACTGAATCGAGCATGCTTGGCTGACGGATCGTTGCTAAACCCACCCTAACACATTGTAAACCACCAGATCTACTCATGTGGCACGGAACAAACGCAACAGATCGAGGGCGCATACCATGTAGTCCGTGGTGATGAAGGGGTCGTTGACGGCGACCAGCTCGACATCCTCGCTCTGAAGCGCGACCCTGGCCACGAGCCTGCCGATCCTTCCGAAACCTGAGCGAAACCACACACACAGACGCAGGGACAACCAGTCAGAAGACTTCCAGACCCAATAAACCGAGCAGGAAGAACTAGATTGGGGGGGCGGGGGGGTTATAAACTCACCGTTGATTCCGATCTTAATTTTGCCTGCATCCAGAAATCCGTCCAGAAAAAATCAAAAAAAAAAGTCAGCAAAACCCCTTTGGTCAGATCTGAGCACGGAGCAGGAGGGAGCAGCAGCAACTCGACGCGGGATCCGGGAGCGAGGAAGTACCCATGGCGAGTTGAGGAGCGACGACGACGGAGATAGGGGATGCTCGAGATGAAGGAAGCGGATATGGGTGGTGGAGAGGGTTTTAGCTCTTCGTCCTTTTAAAGCCGACGATACACGGGACGGGAGAGATGAGAGCAAAGGCAGATTTATCTATTGCAATAAATAAATAAATAAAGGAGAGAAAGCGAAATGCAACTAGAGAAAGTGATTTGAAGAAAAATAAACTACGGCGGCAAATACTTCTGGAATGAGGTGCGGGGGTGACCTGTCCGTTCGCCTTTCTCTAGAAGGCGCAGGCCAGGTGAGGTGTCGTCGATGACGTGTAGGCCCAGTCAATGCTATGGCCCACGTGTCATTGAAAGCCACGACCGCTCCAGTGGGTGCTTTTGGCTGCTTGGTGTTGTCCGCGCGACGCAAGAAGTAGAAAGGCATATTCCCCGCTTCCTTTCTTGGGGAACAATGCCGGTAAAGAAGTCCAACTGAGAGTTTATTTATATTCAAAAAGAAAAAGAAAAGAAATCCAACTGGAAAAGAAATGTATGTTTGAAAAGCATCGAACAAAAGTTACCGTCGTCGTGTCGTGGTATAAGAATGTCGTGGTAATTTAAATTAGAGCCGGTCCAAATTTAAATTACCCATCGGACCAAACTAATAAGTGTTTCTATAGCTACATTGTGCACATACATTGAATTAAATAGCTACGCCATATATAGAGTCATCTTTTTAGGTAATAAGGTAACAACAAGATTGCATTTGCAGTTGTACTCAGCAGGGCTCGTACTGTTTTTTTTTAAGAGAATATCTCTGCTTTTAAGAAAGCACCACGTTTGGGATACATCGACTGGGGAAACCAGTGTCTCAAGCAAGCAAACATCAAACTAAACCTATTACAAAGATATGTAAAATGAAGCCCAGAAGGGACTCAAATCTCAACAATGTCTGTAGGCATGACCAAGCTTGGCTCAAAACTCCTCATCCAACTTAGAAGCATAGCATTCGCCTGGTCCACCTTTTCCTTGTCCACCGCCTTCAAGAGCAAAGACCACCTCTGTAACAAAGACAAGGCGTCATACAGAATGTTAGCAGGTGCCTTAGGATAACACTTCTCAATCGCCATCTTGTTTCTTGTTACCCACAAGGTCCAAGCAAAGCCTGCAAAAAGAAACATAATATTTCGTGTTTGCAAGGGCCCCTTACCCCACAGGCACCCCTCAGACAACTCCTGTATTGAGTGAGGAATATCCATCATATAAAACACTTCCTTTATGACAGCCCAAAACCATTTAGCAAGGACACATTCAAAGAGCAGGTGATTTATCGTTTCCAACACCCCACATAGACAGCATTTGCCATCTCCTTTCCAACCCCTTTTCATCAGCTCCGAACCCACTGGCAGTTTGTTATTAAAGATTTGCCAAAGAAAAAATTTTATTTTTAATGGAACCCTGCCTTTCCAAATTACCCCCGCAACTCTATTTGGCATGCCCCTACTGGATAAGAATCTGTATAACGATTTAGTAGTGAACATTTTAGTTTTCTCCAAGGCCCAGTAGACTTTATCAGGATTGGACCCATCTATCCTGATGTGTTGGAGTTCCTCATAAAGGAGAGTCCATCTTTGGAACTCAACATTTGAAAGAGGTCTTCTAAACTCAACAAACCAATCTTGGTTAACCCAACAATCAGCAACAGAACAATCAGGGTGTCTAACCATTTTATAAAGATCTTCATAATAGATTTTCAAAGGCACACTATGCAACCAACAATCCTGCCAAAAAAGACAATTATTCCCATTGCCAATTGTAAAAGTAGCCCCCCATTTGAAGAAATCTTTGACTTTGTGAAGCCCCTGCCAAAACTGAGAACCTTTTTTGGACTTAGAAGAGAAAAAATTAGTGTTTGCCATATATTTGGCTTTCAACAATTTGAACCATAGATCATCCGGTTCCAGAAGGATTTTCCAAATCCATTTGACCAGCAAACAATCATTCATCAGTCTAGTATTAATTATGCCTAAACCCCCCTGATCTTTAGGCCTAGAGACCATTTCCCATTTTGCCATATGGTATTTAAATTTGTCCTCAGTCCCCCGCCATAAGAAGTTGGCTCTAATGCTATCCATCTTTTTGTGCACACCATCCTGAAGCCAATAAAAACCCATGCAGTAAAGAGGGATGCTGCTAAGACAGGAGTTAGTAAGAATTTGTCTACCCCCAGAGGTTAGATGCTTGCCCTTCCAAGGATCAAGCCTCTTGTAGAGTTTTTGATGTAAAAAGGAGAAGGCATTTATATTGAGATGTTTATCGCTAATTGGAATTCCCAAGTATTTCATAGGCATTTCACCCAGGACACAATTTAGCATATTAGCCATCTTTTCCTTTTCATCTTGATGAGCTCCAAAAACAAAGACTTCACTTTTATGATAGTTAATTCGAAGCCCAGATAGCCATTCAAAATAATACAAGATAAGTTTAAGGTTCCTGATAGACTGTTCTGTCCCATCAATCAAAATTACTGTGTCATCTGCATATTGTATATGTGATATGCCCCCAGGTAAGAGATTATTCAAGACCCCTCGGATATGACCTTTGTTAACAGCCTTATCCAATAAAATACCCAACACATCTGCAACAAGATTGAAAAGGATGGGTGATAAGGGATCCCCTTGTCTTAAACCTCTGAAAGTTTTAAAGTATGAGCTTCTCTCTCCATTAACATTAATGCAAACTTGTCCACCCCTGACAGTGCTCATAACCCACTGGATCCATTTCGCAGGAAAAGCTTTCCTTTCCATCACTTGCTCCAGAAAACTCCATCGAACTCTATCATAAGCTTTTTCAAAATCAATTTTAAGAATAAGCCCTGTTTGATTAGAGGATTGTAGTTCATGGATGACTTCATGTAACACCACTATCCCATCTAGGATATTTCTCCCTTTGATAAAACCAGTCTGATTTTTTCCTACCACCCTTTGGGCAATCGGGACTAATCTATTAGTGAGAACCTTAGTAAAGCATTTGAAATCTACATTCAGAAGGCAAATCGGTCTATATTGTTTGATATTGTTGGCTCCCTTGATTTTTGGAACTAAGGTGATGACCCCAAAATTTAGTCTTTTGATATCTAACTTGCCTGCCCAAAAGTCCTCAAACATACCCATAATCTCTCCACTAATAGTACCCCAAAACTTCTGGAAAAAAACAGGACTAAACCCATTTGGTCCAGGAGCTGAATTGACTCTCATGTCCATAATAGCCCCCTTAATTTCCTCTAAATCAAAAGGTTTTATAAGAGCAGTACTCTCTTCCCCAATCAATTTCCTCTCCAAAGGCCAGAAATTTTCCCCCATATTGATGAAACAATGATCACTGGGGCCAAAGAGAATCTTGTAAAAACTTACTATATGATCAGTTATGTCTTTTTGGCCTCTAATATCCCCAGAATCAGATTCTAAAAAAGAAATCATGTTCTTCCTTCTCCTACCATTAGCAAACTGATGGAAAAAATGAGTGTTGGCATCCCCTTCCAACAGCCATTTGAGTCCAGCTTTTTGCTTCCAGTAAATCTCCTCAGACCTTTGCAAGCCGTCTAATCTATTTTCAATCTCAATCCTTTCTTCCCATTCCTGATTAGTCAACAACCTCAATTCAGCCATCTTATCTATTTCCAAAATCCTCTGTGTCATACTAGCTTTTTCTCTCTTTTGCTCTCCCAGAAATTGTAAATGCCACCCTCTCAAGTATTTTCTCATGGATTGAAGGCACCCTTGCCATCTATCCATAGAATATCTATGATTATCTTTAAAGAACAGCCATCTATTATGAACCATATCATGAAAACCCTCTTTATTCAGCCACTGCTCATCAAAGAAAAAATATCTAGATTTGGTGTCACCATTTTCCCCAGTATTGATGACCAAAGGACAATGATCAGAACCCACTCTAGCTTTTACCCAAGCAAAACAAGTAGGATAATGCATTTCCCAACTGGTAGAAACAAGGATCCTATCCAATTTAACTAAAATAGGGTTTTTTTGTTTATTAGACCAGGTGAACCTGTTACCATTACAGAAAATTTCCCTTAGTTGACAATGACCAATGAAATTATTAAAAAGATCCATAAGTTTTTGATCTCCAGTCCCCTGATTTCTTTCTTTATTATTCCTGATTAGATTGAAATCCCCCCCATCAGAACAGGTAGGCATAGGCTAGAGCAAAAAGAAGAGAGCTCCTGAAGGAAAATATTAGAAAAATTATGTTGAGCAGGACCATAAACATTGATAACCCAATATCTGTGGTTAGTATTTCTGTTCCTTACAAGAACTCCCATAAAATAGGTTTCATAAACCTGATCCTCCACCTCCAGATTCCCTAAATTGATGCCAATCATCATTCCCCCTGAGTGACCTTTGGAAGGGGACCAAAACCAAGAAAAATCCTGGTTTCCAGCTAATTCCCTAAGCTCCCAATCTTCAAAGTTTTGCTTGATGGTCTCTTGAAGAGCCACGACCTCCAAACTATCAGAAATGATATGGTCTTTCACTAAGGATCTCCTACTCGACTTCCCCAGCCCCCTAACATTCCAGAACATGATCTTCATTTTTGGGTTTGTGTAAGATGGGTTCCTACTTGCTCACAGGGATTCACACCATCATCTCTCCCCTTGAGAGATTCTAGTTTGAAATCCCTTCGGGAATTAGAAATCACTCCCATAGTGAGATCCAATTCATCCTCCACTGTTTTAGGGGCAGTTTTCTGTTTTTGTTTCTCCAAAAAGCTATTATATTTGGCTTCAGCAATTTTAGCTCTAGCAATCTCCTCGGCCTTAAAAGCATCTAAACATTCATCAACATTACCCAAATCTAAATCTAAATCATCAATCACATTCTGCAGAACAGGATTTGGACAGTTATTTAAAATTGTAAATGGGTTATTGGTAATACCTGTGATTGTGTTTTTCTCCATAGCCTTTTGTGCAGCTTTCTCTGCAATAGGAATCCCATCCCTTGGAATCCTGGCACTTGTTCTTGTTGCCATCACTACTTTCTTAGTGTGGGGGTATAAACCCCTATACCCTCATGGGCCTATATGGGCCGCACCATCAGAGGTGGCTCGGCCCACAGGATGAAGACGTGCGGCGCACGACTGGTCGGCGTGCACCGCAAGGCTACAAGATATTGTACCAAATAGGATACTTTGCTTGTAACTCTGTCCCTTCAGGATATATAAGGAGGGGCAGGGGTCCCCTAGAGGACAGGTCATACACACGATATTCTCTCAGCACAAATCAATACAACCAGACGCAGGACGTAGGTATTACGCCAACTCGGTGTCGACGAAAGCTGGTCGGCAGTCTACCTTGGGGTATACCCACGGTAGTAGTTTATCGGTAGACGGTGCGCAAACTACGAACTCGATGGTGACGCAGGACACGGACAAGCTTTTTATCCAGGTTCGGCCGCCGAGTTGGCGTAATACCTACGTCCTGCGTCGGGTTGTATTGGATTGTGTTGAGAGATTATGATGTGTTCTAGGGGGGTCCCTTGCCCCTCCTTATATAGTCCGGAGGGCAGGGTTACAGATCTGGAAACTAATCCTAGTCGGTTACAATTGCCATGGATAATTCGATATCAATTCCTATTCTAACCGACTAGAATCCTGCTTGATCTCCACATCTTGTTTCCTTGCGCGAAACTCCAGGTTGTCGGATCAAGCCTTGAACTCGTCTCGTAATGGGCCAAGCCTCCTGGCCCAAGTCTAGCCGTAAGGGTATAGGGGTTTGTACCCCCACAGCTAGTCCCCGAGCACCATGTATTGTGATGTAACACGCCGTCTTGAGCTTCTTCGATCAGTGAGGCTTGACGTCTTCAATAAGCAGGAAAGTCGCCCGAACAGTTGCAACGGTATTTTGACCAACTCAAAAGACAGTTGATCAACATTGACATCGAAGAAGCAGGTTGTTCGAAGAATGCATGGTGCTCTTGATTAAAAAAAATTTCTTTCTTGGTGAAGTGTGCCCACTTTACTTTTCTAAAAAGTATAGTCTTTTAAAAAGCAAGCATATTCACCGCAAGGTGAAGTGTGCCCACTTAGTCCCCGAGCCTGGTAGTAGGTGACGTAGGCACGTGGTGCCAGGGTCAAAAGAAAATTCCCCAAAGTAGTTTTGAGACTGAGATGCATCGCAAGATGCATCGTACCGATGTAGTCCCCGAGCTTGCTGGAAGGCGAAGTATGAGCCTTGTAGCAAGGTCTAAAAAATTGATTTTACCAGTCCCCGAGCATATCATGCTCGTCTGCGATTGAATAGACTAATTGACCAGTCTCCGAGCATATCACGCTCGGTGGTCGGTACGTGCCTTAAAGCCTTGAACCGATAGACTGAGCGACCAGTCCCCGAGCGTCGAGTACTCGGTGGTCGGTACAGTCCTTGAGGTTCCAAGATGATAGACTGGGCGACCAGTCCCCGAGCGTCGAGTACTCGGTGGTCGATGCAGTCCTTGAAGTTCCGAGCTGATAAACTGGGCGACCAGTCCCCGAGCGTCGAGTGCTCGGTGGTCGGTGCAGTCCTTGAAGTTCCGAGCTGATAAACTGGGCGACCAGTCCCCGAGCGTCGAGTGCTCGGTGGTCGGTGCAGTCCCTGAAGTTCCGAGCTGATAGACTGGGCGACCAGTCCCCGAGCGTCGAGTGCTCGGTGGTCGGTGCAGTCCCTGAAGTTCCGAGCTGATAGACTGGGCGACCAGTCCCCGAGCGTCGAGTGCTCGGTGGTCGGTGCAGTCCCCGGATTGCTGACTCACTGGCGTATGTGTCTTCTTACTTTTGAAAAAGTCTTTCCCATTAAAATTGACATGACGGGGTCTCCTGACGATATGTCAGACGGATGCATGAAAAGCCGCGCCTGGCAACTGTACAACCGCTCTTTGCATGGTTTGAGAAAAGGAAACCATCAATTGGTACGAAAACTCCGCCGCATTAATTGCCTATAATCATTGTAAACTGAAACGCCGCGTCCGCCGCATGGCCTGCCCACTTCCCGAGAATACAGGAAGTGGGAGAGGTGGGGTCGCGGGTTTATAAGGGCCTAATAGGACCTCCTGTACCGCTTCTCCTGCAATTGCCGTCAAATCTTCCGCTCTCATCTTCTCCAATCTCCTGCACTTTCCTAGCCCAGCGCGCACTCGCACCTCTAATGGCGAAGAGCGATTCCAGGAAGAGGGCCGAACTGATGGCCAAGGAGTGGAAAAAATCTCGCAGCACCACAAAGTCTCTTGGTGACCTCGTCGACATGGGGCTTCTGCACGACGCAGAGCTCGGCGGCTGGAGGGCGCCGGAAGGGGAGAGCTACCCCGACCCTCGCGCCGGTGAGATCGTCGTTTTTGAAGACTTCATCAAGAGAGGCTTTGGTGTTCCTGTTCATCCCTTTCTACAGGGTCTTCTTTTGTACTATGAGATCGGGATTTGCAATCTGCACCCGAACTCGATTCTCCTTATTTCCACCTTCATCCATCTGTGCGAGGCCTATGTTGGCATAGAGCCGCACTTTGATCTTTTCCGGTACCTTTTCTGTCTGAGGAAGAAGGGAGCAGTTGGAGGCTCCAAGGTTGCAGGTGGAGTATACCTCAACCTTCGTGATGGGATGAAGAACCGCTACCTACACTGCCCATGGAACACCTCTTTGACCGAATGGTACAGGAGGTGGTTCTACGTCAGGGAGGAACCGGGCAGCTCCACGTTCTGCGACGTGGGGTACGTTCCCGAGAAGAGGGCGAGCTGGAGCGACCGCCCGGAGTACGACGGTCAAGTGGCGGAGCTGATGAAGCTGATCGACTGGTCGCGCCTGGACGGGTTTAGCGTGGTCGGCAACTTCATTTGCCGCCGGGTGATGCCCTGCCAGAAGAGGGTGCACTCGGCGTATGAATATGCCGGAAGCGCAGACCCGACCAGGATGCGGTCGGAGATCCTGGAGAAGGCGGAGGTACAACAGCTGCTGAACGAGCTGTTTAACTTTGCCGATGGGGGCTTCACCCGTAGCAGTGATCGGGTGCAAGCCTTCAAACTAGGACGACCAGCACCAAAGGTATGTAGCATAGCCCGTTTGATCATTCTTATGTCGTCTGCAGTTGGCTCACCTCTGTTGCTTTTGCAGGTCGGTGATGTCGACCGGTGCGTAGTGTACGCATCACTGGCACCGGGGATGGAAGATCCTGTGGGAGAGGTCCCGTCGGAAGAAGACCGAGCCCGCCCCGTCCTGACCTCCGAGGAGAGGGTAGCGGGGAAAAGGCCATTGCCGGCGAATCCCTTGCCAACGCCGGAGCTGCCGGCAGACCTACCGGCGGAGAGCAGCCAAGCGCCGAAGCGTCGTCGGCTCGTGCGGATCGTCGACGACGACGAGGACGACGAGGAGGCTGCGCCGTCGCTGGTCCGACGGCCTCGGGACCGCCCAAACGCTGCGCCGGTCGCCACTGATCGAGTGGCCAGCGACGCGGCTGCCCCGCAAGTTGCCGAGGTGGGGGCACAGGCGCCGACCGGCCGGGCGAGGAGGAGGTTCACCGCGACCCATCGGCGGTCAGACCTGTAAGTGTTCAACTTACGTATTTTGGACTCCTCTCTCTTTTTTTTTTTCTTTTTTTTTAACTTTTGTTCCTGTAGTGCGGCATCGGATGTCGACCCTGGCCAAACTGCTGGCCAGGGAACGGGCGAGCCTGCCCGCGGTTCTGGGGATGCGGCCCCCCAGACCACAGAGCAGCCAACAGCTGCAGTCGCGCCTGGGAGCACGGAGGGGCTCCCGAGCGCGGCGCCTACTACAACAAGCAGCCCGACCAGGGCTGGGGAGGCTCCCCCAACTGACTCCTCGGAGAAGGGAAAGTCTCCGACCGCTCCTCCTGCCGGGGGGAGTGAAGTCCCCCTGCCGCCCCGAGCAGGAGCCTCTCCGGCTGCGGGCTCCCCAGGTCTGGTCCAAGGGACGGTGGCGCCTGGGACCACCACCGGGGGTGACGCAGCCCAGGAGGAGGAAACCAGGGCGGCCTCCGACGACGAGGTAGAAGAGATCGAGGGTCGTCCCCGTGATGGCCGCCAACACGTGTATGTGTGGCGCCAACGCGGGGATCACTTTATCGGTCATGAGGAGCTCGCCGAGTCCGAAGAGGCCGCCAGGGTGGAGCGCGCGGCTAAGCGCCTTGTCGACGAGGTCAAGGTAAGCGGCGTTTTGAGCTGCCGCGCGATCTTTTGCCTTGTCTTCTGCGCATTCTTATATGCTTGCTTTGTAGGACGTTATGAAAACGGCGAAGTACCGGAAACGGTGCTTTGACCAGATAGAAGGCGTCATGGCCGAGAACAAGGCCCTTGCCGCGGAGGTAGACCGGTTGCGGGCGGAGGTCGGAGAGAAGGTGGTCGAGATGAGCGCCGAAAAGGAGCGTCGTCTCGACCTCTCTCGTCGCCTGGCCGACCAGTACCGGCTGCAGGAAGGTTAGTCACACGCTCCGAGCAGTTTCACATACTTGTATAGTTTGCTTTGCTGACCAGTTAATCGATTCACGCAGACTTGGAGGAGGAGGTGGCGAGCCTCCAACAAGAGAAGGAGCAGCTCGGCCAACAGCTCGCCAGTGCACAGGAGTCCGGGCGGCGAGCGGAAGAGGAGTTGGGCCGAAAAGACCGGGAGTTAGCTGGTAATGAGTGCCGCCTTGTTGATTGCTGCCTGCCCTGTGCTTGTCTGGTAACGTTTCATTTCGTTTGCAGTGCTCAAGGTGAACACCAAGAAGCACCTGGATGAGCTGATCAGGGACCGGGACTCCTGGAAGGGCAACTGTTGCAAGATCTGGAAGGGAGTGTCCCCGGTCCTGGACCTGATCAGTCCCGAGCTCCCGGAGAGCCAGCCCCGCGCGCCGCAGTTGACCCCAGTCGGGAAGGCGCAACGGGCGTGGGACTGGCTCCAGCAGTTTGTGAAGGACGCCGGAGAGTTTGCCGGCGCGCACGTCCTCAGCATGGTGCGCGCCCACTACCCCCTGGTTGACTTGAGCAGGCTGGAGAAGGGGTACCCGAAGGAAGTCGGCCCACAGGAAGCGGACGAACTTCGGGGTAGTCTGCTGGATTTGTCGTCGACGGTGATCGGCGACATCAACCTGTGCGGAACGGCCACTCCTCCAGACCAGCCGAGCTCAGATAGGTCGGCCAGGGAGTTGTCGGGCGCGTCCGTTGCTGGAGATGGGCGGTCGACGCCTGCGGTCTCGACCAGCCAGGCGCCGGTGGCCCCGACCCCTTCGTCCGGGCAGCAAGGCCAGGCGGGTGATCAGCCCGAGCAGCTAGGCCAATAAAGTAGTCTGTAGGAATAGACTAGTATCTGCCCGTCAGGGTGTTTATTGTAAACTTTGTATGTAAAGTTTGTAATAAAGTTTTCTTTTTTGTCATGACTGTTGTTTTGAGCGCTGTAAGAATGTCTGAGTGACGTGTCACCGTATTTGTCTTGGTTGTCGCCAAGAGCATCCATTGCAGGAGTTTTGCTGGGTGCTGCGTACGACAAGGTATAGGCGAGAAATATAGAATCTTATTATCAAAAATTATAAGATACTTACAAAAGAAAGCCATTAAAACGTTATGGATAGAATCGTCGCAGTTTGTCGATGTGCCAAGAGTTAGGCACTCGTGTTCCGTCTGGGTATGCCAATCTGTAGGACGTAGGTCGTGTGACCTTGGTCACCACGAAGGGTCCTTCCCAGGGAGTGGATAACTTGTGCATTCCCTCCTGGTTCGTTTTCCATCGAAGCACCAGATCGCCGACCACAAAGGAACGGTCCTTGACGTTCCTGTTGTAGTATCGCCTGACTGCCGCGAGATATTTTGCTGTTCGGAGACATGAAACTAAACGATTTTCCTCCATGCAATTGACTTCGAGTTCCCTGGCGTTGTCGGCAGTCGCCTCGTCGTAGTGCTCGATTCTAGGAGATCTGAAGTGTATGTCGGCCGGCAGGACCGCCTCTGCACCGTATACCATGAAGTAGGGAGACACCCCTGTGTTTCGACTGGTCTGGGTTCGGAGGCCCCAGACTACTGCCGGCAATTCTCTCATCCATCGACCGGGTGCTCTGTCGTTTTCGGTGTACAGCCTCTTCTTTAGGGCATCAACGATCATTCCATTAGCACGTTCGACTTGACCGTTAGCACGTGGGTGTGCTACTGACACATATTTTATGACTATGCCTCTGTCATCGCAGAAATCCCAAAAAGTGGTGCCAGTAAACTGAGTGCCCAGGTCGGTGATTATGCTGTTCGGGATGCCGAATCTGTGTATGATTTGATTGAGAAACTCCACGGCCTTCTCGGAGGTTGCCTTGACCAAGGGCATGTATTCGATCCACTTGGAGAACTTGTCGATTAGCACGAAGACAAACTTGAAGTTGCCCGGGGCTGGTTTAAATGGTCCGATCATGTCAAGCCCCCAGCAAGCAAAGGGCCAAGACGACGGGATAGTCTGAATTTCATGGGCGGGTACGTGGGTCCTCTTAGCGAAAAACTGACATCCTTCGCAATGCCGAACCAGTTTTTCTGCGTCGCCGACCGCGGTTGGCCAATAAAAACCTGCTCGGAAAGCCTTTCCGACCAGCGTTCTAGATGCGGCGTGGTTGCCGCAGGATCCAGCGTGTATGTCTTCCAAGAGCTTGATACCATCGTCTTGGGGTATGCACTTGAGCAGTACTTCGGAGCTTGCGTTTTTCCGCATGAGTTTTCCGTCGACCAGGATGTAGTTCTTTGACCGTCGGATGAGGCGCTCGTTCTCTGTTTTGTCCTGATAGCCTGTTCCGTCTGATATGTATTTGATGAACGGGGTGCGCCAGTCACGCCCACCGGTTGCCGGAGTGGCGTCATCTATGAGCATTGCCTCGGTGGGTTGCTTGTCGACCAGGGGAGGGCTTACGCTTGGCTCATGGATGTCCTGGACAAAAATACCCCGCGGGATCTGGGCCCGAGATGAGCCTAACTTTGACAACGCATCTGCTGCTTGGTTCTTGTCCCGGACCACGTGGATGTACTCTATGCCATAGAAGTGAGTTTCCCATTTGCGAATTTCTTTGCAGTAGAGATCCATCTTCTCGTGGGTTGCGTCCCACTCCTTGTTGAGCTGGTTGATGACCAAGGCAGAGTCGCCGTAGACATAGAGGCGCTTGACCCCCAGTTCAACGGCTAGTCGTATGCCGTGTAAGCATGCTTCGTATTCGGCGACGTTGTTTGACGCCGGGAAAAGGATCCTAAGGACGTAGCGGAGTTTGTCCTTGTTGGGTGATACGAACAGTATCCCAGCGCCTGCACCGTTGATGTTCAAGGACCCATCGAAGAACATAGACCAGTGGTCTGAGACATCGGGAACGGAAGGTTCGTTGAGATCCGTCCATTCGGCAATGAAATCGACCAGGGCTTGGGACTTGACAGTGGTGCGACTCTGGAACTCCAGGGAAAATGGACATAACTCCATTGCCCATTTCACGATTCTGCCATTGGCGTCTTTATTGCGCAGGATGTCACCGAGAGGAAAGCTGGTTGTCACCAGGACTCGATGGCCGTCGAAGTAATGCTTCAGTTTTCTTGACGTTATCAGGATGGCGTATATAAGCTTCTGTATTTGTGGGTACCTGGCCTTGGATTCGTTTAAAACTTCGCTTATGAAGTAAACGGGTCTCTGGACCTTGAAGACGTGACCTGGTTCATCTCGCTCGACCACTATTGCCGTGGAAACAACCCTGTCGGTTGCGGCAATGTAAAGGAGCAGGTCTTCATTAGGCTGAGGCGCTGTGAGGACAGGCGGTGAAGTGAGGAAGATCTTAAGCTGAGTGAACGCGGCGTTGGCTTCTTCGGTCCAGGAGAATTTTTCTGACGCTTTCAATAGTTTGAAGAAAGGGAGGCCTTTTTCTCCCAGCCTTGAAATGAAACGGCTGAGGGCGGCCATGCATCCGGTTAGCTTCTGAATGTCCTTGACGTTCTTCGGTGGTCGCATGTCGAGTACGGCTTTGACTTTTGAAGGGTTTGGTCGTATGCCGTCGCGACTGACGACGTTGCCGAGCAGTAGACCGGAAGGAACGCCGAAAATGCATTTCTTGGGGTTGAGCTTCCACTTGTACCTATTGAGTGCCTTGAAGGTTCGGTCTAAGTTGTCGATCAGGGTGCTCGCGTCCCTTGTTTTTACGACCACGTCGTCCACGTAGGCCTCGACGAGGTCATCGCGAATCTCGTCGTGGAGGCATTGCTGGATGGCCCTTTGATAAGTGGCCCCGGCGTTTTTAAGTCCGAAAGACATGGTAGTGTAACAATATGCGCCGAAGGGTGTGATGAAGGATGTTTTGATCTGATCTTCTTCCTTTAACGAGATCTGGTGATAACCAGAGTAGCAATCTAGAAAGGAGAGGAGTTCGCATCCGGCCGTTGAGTCGACCACCTCGTCGATGCGAGGAAGACCAAAAGGATCTTTAGGACAGTGCTTGTTGAGATCGGTGTAATCAACGCACATTCTCCATTCATTATTCTTTTTGCGTACAAGAACCGGATTGGCGAGCCAATCGGGATGATACACCTCTTTTATGAATCCGGCTGCTAGAAGCCGTGTTATCTCTGTCCTAATAGCCTCCTTTTTGTCACGAGCGAACCGTCGTAGTTTTTGCTTGATTGGTCTTGCGGTCTTCGAGACGTTTAAGGAGTGCTCGATCAGGTTTCGTGGGACACCGGGCATGTCTGCGGGTTTCCATGCGAAAACGCTCACGTTGTCCTTTAGAAACCTGACGAGCGCGTCTTCCTATTTTGGATCCAGGTTAGCCCCGATGAGGGCTGTCTTCTCGGGGTTACCTTCGACCAGCTGCACTTCTTTGTACTCCTTGGATTTCGAATTCTTTCTGGCTGTCTCTTGCTCGGGTAATCGGAGCTGGTCGGGGGGCAGCTGTGCGGCTTGGGTTGCTGTTTCCGCCATGCGGATTGAGAGGTCAATTGCCTCGGTGATCTTGAAACTTTCTTCTTCGCAGGTGTACGCAGTATAGACGTTGCCTCTGACGGTCAGGACGCCCTTCTCCGTGGGCATCTTAAGCACCAGGTATGAGTAGTGCGGGACTGCCATGAACTTTGTCAGTGATGGGCGGCCCAGTATGGCGTGGTAGGTCCCGTCGAAGTCCGCGACTACGAAGTTGATGAACTCCGTCCGGAAGTGATCGGGTGTGCCGAATTGGACAGGCAATGTTATCTGTCCGAGGGGCACCGAACTTTGACCTGGCAAAACCCCCCAGAATTGGGCGTCGTAAGGTTTTAGTTGCGCCGGTGATATCTTGAGGGCGGGCAGGCTGTTGCGGAAGAGGATGTCGATGGAGCTTCCCCCGTCCACGAGCACGCGCTCGAATCTGATGCTATTGATGCAGGGATCAAGAATCAGTGGGAAACGACCCGGCTCTGGGATAGTGGCCCACTGGTCCTTCCTGCTGAACGCGATCTCCCTGTGGGACCAGGCGGGAAATTTCGGATCTGCGATCAGCCTGTCCGTGCTGTCTATGTTGAGGCAGGCTCTCTTTAACAGTTTTCTTTCTCGCTTGGACTCAGTGGAGACCTTGCCCCCGAAAATGGAGTGAACCACGTCGGTAGGGCTGACATATTGGTGTCGGGGGTCCCTGTCTTGGTCCTCATCCTCATCTTCGTGGTCGTGCCCGTCGCGTTTGCTGCTTTTCTTGGCGGTGTCTTCTTGGGCGGCCCGCCGTGTATAGATACTTTTGAGGACGCGGCACTCTTCCATGGTATGGTTAGACTTCGGGTGTAGCTGGCACGGTCCCTTCAACGTTTTGTTGTAGTCGTCTTGGTAGTCCCGTCGTCCATTGGGACGTTTGACCGTGTTTACTTCGTGGTCGTACTCGCGAGGGCGCTTTCCTCTGAAGTCGTCGCGGCTGTCGCGCCGCCGATCCCAACCCTCTCGGTGATCGCGGTTGTCGGAGCGGCGATGATTTCTGTTGTCGTAGCGACCACGACCGTCGTCTCGCCGGGAGGGCTGGTCGGTGCCTCTCGCATCGTCTCGGATTAGTTTTTCTGCGTCATCAGCATCGGCGTAATTTTTAGCCGTGGCGAGGAGCTCCGCTACCGTTGATGGGCGCTTACGCAATAGCTTGTTCCTCAGCGCTTCATGGAAACGCAAACCCTTGATAAAGGCTGATATGGCCTCGTCATGAGAAATCCTCGGGATTTTGAGACGCATATCCGAGAATCGTCGGATGTAATCGCGCAGAGGTTCATTCTTCCTGTCTCTTATCCTTTCAAGGTCATACTTGTTTCCGGGCTGCTCGCATGTGGCGATGAAGTTGTCGATGAAAGCCTGACGCAGCTCCTCCCAAGAGTCGAAGGAGTCCTCGGGCAAGCCGAGAAGCCACTGATGACCAGCCTGGTCGAGGACTACGGGGAAGTAATTAGCCATGACGTGCTCATCTCCTGCCGCTGATCGGACGGCGATTTCGTAGAGAGTGATCCAGTTCTCTGGATTTTCCTTGCCGTCGTATTTTTTAAGTTTTTCGAGCTTGAAATTGCGGGGCCACACGACTTGGCGGAGGTGTGAAGAGAACTGCCTTAGGCCCGGAGGACCGTGGGTCGCGTCGTACTCGATGCGGCGCAGGTTCTCATGGACTGCTCTTTCTGCGGCGCGCCTGTTGATGCGGTCCCGGGCATCTTTGGTGGGGATGTTGTGGCGGAGATCCCTGTGTTGATCTTCTTCTTCTTGGCCGCGTACGCGGTCCTGCTGGCGGCGGCCATCGGCGTCCCGACCACCATCATCGCGCCGTGAGTCCCCTCGACGGTTGTCGGGGGAGCGGCTGCGGCGACGCCTGCTGGGTGAGGCCCGGCTACGATGAGTCTGGTCGGAGGCGGCTTCCGTATAAGAGGCGTCCTGGACTCTCTTGAGCAGAGCGGCTGTCTGTCCCATTGCGGCGATCAGGTGTGCTCGGATACTGGTCCGGACTCCCTGGCATTCGGGGGTGTCAGGAAGCCGATCCAGATTGGCCATGGCGACAGCCACGTTGGCGCTTGGCGTTTTGTAGACCGGCTGGTCCCCGACCATGTCGAAGGCATCGTTGAGGTTGCCTGGCGGCGTCTGTTGTTGCTCGTCTGCACGCCGTCGGGCGCGCTCGGCGTTACGCTGTTCACGGAGTTGCCTCTGGTCGTCTGTTTCTCCGTCAACGGCTGGTTCGTCGGCGCTGACATTGAATACAATATCCCCTCGCCGGGGGGGGAATATCGGGAATCGGTCGAAACCCGGAGGGTGTGAAGGAAAATCCAGGTCATAGTCCTCGTCTTCGGTGTTCACAACCTCGGTGGGGACGGAGCCGGTGCTTGAGTTGGTGCTGGAAACCTGGCCGTCCCGTAGCTCTCGGATGGTCACCATGTTGACATGGTGGCGATTGTTCCTTGTCGGCGACCAGCCCGCTTTGCTGAAAACGGATTGGACATGCCGTGAATAAACAGAGGCCGAGTTGTTCAGGCCGCAAGGATAGTCTTCCTTTTTGAGCTCGACGGATCGTCCTGAGGGGGTTGAGGTTATCGTCAGGGATGTTCCCAGCCGTTCGTGTGTGGTGACACGAGTTGGCCGGCGGAATTTCGAAGAATCCGCTCGAGCGGCTTGGTCGGGCCGGCGCAGAACTCCATCTATTAGTTGGGAGACTTCGAATAGCTTGGAGTCAGCGCGATCGAGCGCTTGGAGGAGGTCCGAGCAGTCGATCTCCCTTCCCTTGTAGAGCGGGAGCGGTGGTCGGGAGCTTGGTGTCGTCACGCGCGTGGTCGGAGACGACGTGGTCTCAGATTGGATCTGGATCTCTTTCGGAACCGTGGTCGCGAAACCGCCGCTGCGCGTCGTCCACGTGATTTGGCCGACGGTGAACGTGAGGCCTTCGGGCACGGTCGCGGAAGCTGGGATCGTGACCATCTTGTTCGCCGGAAAAGTTGCACGCACACCCCCTACCTGGCGCGCCACTGTCGACGAAAGCTGGTCGGCAGTCTACCTTGGGGTATACCCACGGTAGTAGTTTATCGGTAGACGGTGCGCAAACTACGAACTCGATGGTGACGCAGGACACGGACAAGCTTTTTATCCAGGTTCGGCCGCCGAGTTGGCGTAATACCTACGTCCTGCGTCGGGTTGTATTGGATTGTGTTGAGAGATTATGATGTGTTCTAGGGGGGTCCCTTGCCCCTCCTTATATAGTCCGGAGGGTAGGGTTACAGATCTGGAAACTAATCCTAGTCGGTTACAATTGCCATGGATAATTCGATATCAATTCCTATTCTAACCGACTAGAATCCTGCTTGATCTCCACATCTTGTTTCCTTGCGCGAAACTCCAGGTTGTCGGATCAAGCCTTGAACTCGTCTCGTAATGGGCCAAGCCTCCTGGCCCAAGTCTAGCCGTAAGGGTATAGGGGTTTGTACCCCCACACTCGGCGGCCGAACCTGGATAAAAAGCTTGTCCGTGTCTTGCGTCACCATCAAGTTCGTAGTTTGCGCACCGTCTACCGATAAACTACTACCGTGGGCATACCCCAAGGTAGACTGCCGACTAGCTTTCGTCGACAGTGGCGCGCCAGGTAGGGGGTGTGCGTACAGCTCTCCCGACGAACAAGATGGTCATCATCCCCAACTTCGCGGCCATGGCGGGCGACTTCACGTTCACCGTCAGCTTCAACAGCTTCACCGCCATGACCACGGAGGAGGTGTAGATCCGATCTGCGCCAACCACTTCTTCATCGACGTCGGCCGCGGCTCCAACCACGCTGGCTACGACTCCAACTACTCCAGCAACGTCTCCGACCACGCCGACAACGCGTCACCCGCTTCTCTGCTACAAAGGGAGGCAGATCGACGACACCGACCTGCTCAGGCTATCGACCAAGTTGTTTGGCCTACTTGCTCTGACCACGAGTCGCAATAATAATCGCCGCGAAGAACGGCGCTACGACAGCCGCGACCACCATCACGACAACAAGTCAAGCAACTCTCCCGACCAGACTTTCGTCCAAAGATAAGTACACTTCTAATATTTTATTTATTTTTGGCATAATATTTTTAATATTATTATTCTTCAAAACAATTTTTTTAGCCGACTAGTTTTTTCTCCTACACGAGCTTTCCAGAGCCGGTACTGTCTCCGACTCCTCCCTACACGTGCACGAGATCCGCCCTCTGCGTTCCGGGTGGTCGGCAGTAGCTCTCTGACGTGGCTGACAATCCTACGCGTGCCTAGGTTCCGCACCTCATGCTGATTGTTGGCTAGACCAGAGCTGGTACAAGCTCTAGGACGAATTAACTACTCGTGCTAATTTTATAACAAAAAATCTAAAACTTATCTCAGTACTGATTTTTTTTATCTAGAGTTTATTTATACATCATGTACTACCTGTTCTCTATATTTATTTTTCAGGAGTTTGGTCCAGTCGACAAGCTACGCTCGGGGACTCGTCGACTATTCCCTACGCTGTGTCCGGGGACTGCTCCGACCACCGAGCACGTTTACGTTCCCAACCACGCTCGGGGACTTGTCGACTACTCTTTACGCTGTGCTTGAAGACTGTGCCGACCACCGAGCACGTTTACGTTCCCAACCACGCTCGGGGACTTGTCTACCAGTCTCTACGCCGTGCTCGGGGATTGTGCCGACCACCGAGCACGTTTACGTTCCCAACCACGCTCGGGGACTGGCCGATCAGTCTCTATGTCGTGCTCGGAGACTGTGACTACCGATCGTGCTCGGAGACTCATCAATCACTCCCTGCGCTGTGCTCGGGACTTGCTTCGATCACTCTCCGACCACAGCTCGGGGACTGCTTTTCTCAGTTACATATGAATTGGACTGGATAACTTGAATTTTTTAGACCTTGCTACAAGGCTCATACTTCGCCTTCCAGCAAGCTCGGGGACTACATCGGTACGATGCATCTGGCGATGCATCTCAGTTTCAGAATTTCTTTGAGAACTTTTCTTTTGATCCTGGCACCACGTGCCTACGTCACCTACTACCAGGCTCGGGGACTAAGTGGGCACACTTCACCTTGCGGTGAATATGCTTGCTTTTTGAAAGACTATACTTTTCAGAAAAGTAAAGTGGGCACACTTCACCAGGAAAGAAATCTTTTTTGATTAAGAGCACCATGCATTTTTCGAACAACCTGCTTCTTCGATGTCAATGTTGATCAACTGTCATTTGAGTTGGTCAAAATACCGTTGCAACTGTTTGGGCGACTTTCCTGCTTATTGAAGACGTCAAGCCTCACTGATCGAAGAAGCTCAAGACGGCGTGTTACATCATAATACATGGTGCTCGGGGACTAGCTGTGGGGGTATAAACCCCTATACCCTCATGGGCCTATATGGGCCGCACCATCAGAGGTGGCTCGGCCCACAGGATGAAGACGTGCGGCGCACGACTGGTCGGCGTGCACCGCAAGGCTACAAGATATTGTACCAAATAGGATACTTTGCTTGTAACTCTGTCCCTTCAGGATATATAAGGAGGGGCAGGGGTCCCCTAGAGGACAGGTCATACACACGATATTCTCTCAGCACAAATCAATACAACCAGACGCAGGACGTAGGTATTACGCCAACTCGGCGGCCGAACCTGGATAAAAAGCTTGTCCGTGTCTTGCGTCACCATCAAGTTCGTAGTTTGCGCACCGTCTACCGATAAACTACTACCGTGGGCATACCCCAAGGTAGACTGCCGACTAGCTTTCGTCGACACTTAGCTTTCTTGATTTTCCTGGATTTGGGAGCATGCCACTCAATGTGTTCCCCATCACTTTCTTTATCCAGGAATGACTCCTTATCCATCATGTCTTCTGCACATTCACCCCCCTTGGTGTTTAGCATCTGACCATTCTGAGAAACAGAAACATTCACTCCAAGGGACTGTGACATCAGAGATTCTTCCTGAGTCAAGACTTCCATTTCTTCTGTTGTCTGAACCTCTTTTTCTATGGGAATGATTAACTTGGGCCACTTGCATTTGTCCATCAAATAGTTCCCTTCTCGACCATGTACCAAGATCTTAGAATCAGAGTGGGAATCAAATTCCTCTATCACATTCTCAACAATGTTATCTGTAACCCCCCCACCAGGGATCACTATTTGATTTTTGTCATGAATACCATCAGTACAGTTACCTGCAGCATTGTACTCCAACATCAAATCTGAGTTCAGCCTCCTAGATTCCTTTCTAGCTTCACTTTCATTATACTGTCTTCCAGCTTGCAAAATATCCATCACACCAACGCCTGGACAAAACATTGCCAATGGAGTAGCCACTACCTGTTCAGACTCCCCCTCTGTCACTTCTGAGTTGCCCTGAACCTTCTCCAGATCTTCTTCCATCGAATCATCATGATTAGGATCCATTTCTTTATCAATTTGGCCCATTCTATCAAACTTACTCATGCTCTTTTTAGTATGATCTTCTTTAGAATGCTTGTCTCTGTCTTTGTCAGGCTTGTCATCATACTTATTAGATCCTGGAGGGCCTCCCATTCCCCCCTTTCCAGAACTTTGTTTTCCCCCTTCTACCTCAAATCTGATGAGCTTGCCACTACCATTGAAGAAAACTTCTATTGCCCCTTTGATAGCCCCCGGATTCCTGCACCTCCCCTGTACCCTAACCGGGTCTTCCTTGATAATGCTGAGCTCATCAACCACAAGAGGTTCAATCACCAGACCTGCAATCTCCTTAATAGACTCCACATCCCTAGCCAGATCAGGAACCCCATGGATCTTTATCCAAACAGTATGTAGGATAGAAGAAGTATCATACTCCCTTGCAGTTTTCTCTATCTTACCTTTCAAGCCATACAAAGACATTTGGAATTCAGACAATTTAGAGAAAGTCTCTAGAGAAATTTTGTCTGGAAAAACCACTAGAAACTCATGAGTGTGAATCTGTTTAACCTTGAAGTCCCATTCTTCTCTAACTAAGTTCTTCAGTTCTCTGTCCACCCTCTCCTCAGTAGCCTCCCCAGCTAGGATAATGAGTAATCCAGTATTCTGATGTGTCTTGATTTTTGCTTCTGTAAAATTCATGGTATAAAACCCCTGCCCTGGCACTCCAAAACCAAACATCTTGAGTTTTTTGTACTCATCTTTCTTGCAGTCCATTGCCATGTGGCCTACCTCTTTGCACTTATAGCAAACTGGATCATTTGTGCAGTCCACCTAGAAATGTCCAGTACCTAGGCATCGAAAACATTTGACATCTTGGTTAGGGACACGGTTTCCCTTGTTGCTGATGTGCCCCTGATCTCCCTCTTTACTCATACCTTGGACTAGGTTAAGATCCGGCTGCCTTTCTCCAGAACTACCAGTAAACCGCCCTCCAGAATCTAGGTTTCGATTGCCATGCAAATTTGGACCTTGAGACCAACCCCTTTGCTGCCCTAGGTTACGAGCCTGAACTCTGCCCCCTTGATGACTTTCTCCTCTACCACCCACGAAACCTTTGCCACGGAAGATCCTCTCATGATCAGGACCGCTAGGAACCAGAGCTCGTGAGTAGTTACCTTCTTGTTTTCTCCCCCTGACACTCGCATCCAGATATCTTGGATCCTTCTGCAGTTGGCGTCTCAGGTCTTGATCTTGTTTGAAATCCTCTTGAAGAAGATCGTCCTCCTCCATCCACCCTTCAGTCCGCCAATCCTCTTGCCTTCTTTTTGGCGGTCTGAGATGCTCCCGGTTTGCCATCCCAGCCTCCACTATCCTGGAGAACGAATGGTAGAGCGGCGCAGGAGAAGGAAGACGACGGACCTTCTTAGCTAGGTATCCAAATCGTCTGATCTCTTGTTGTTGGGCTGGATAACAGGTCTCCATTGTAATATTTCCTTTAGGAATCCAATACCAGCCTGGCCCAGGATCCAGCCCATTAGGAACCCAAGAGTGGTCAAACCTATGATCTATCTGATTCTCCACTATCTCCTGCCCCTGCTTTGTGGGCTGTTTCTGCATTTCCAACGCACATCCCCATTTAACCGACGACATTCTCCCCATAGCTGACTCCAGGTTCTGCCAGGACGAATCCAAGTCCTCCATTTCCGAGTTTGTTGGATGTGTAAAGATGCATTGTCTTATCTCTTCCTCTAACTGTCTCTTCGCTCTACGTTTTCCCCCAACCGTAGACAGAGTGTATCCTGACTGATCCTTTAGTGTAACTGGTATAACCTTCAGACCCATTGTACCTTTATTACTCATCGTACTAAAACCAAGCTGAGGCCAATTTTTGTCCCAATCTGAGTCGGAAGAGATAATGGGTTGTTCAGAATTACTATTCTCAGTCTCATTCCTCTCCCCTTTGCTTGGGCAGTGTGATAACTCCCCTGTCATCACACCCAAAGCAGTAGACTGAATCTCCTTGGAATTGCCCTTTAAATAGCTATGACATATCAGATCCTTGTTCCCCACATGATCAGCACATCCTCTCTCATTTGCACCTTCCATTTGTGTTCGATCAGTTTTATCACCTGGAACTATTGGTGTGCGCGACCCCTGATTCAGAACAGACCTAATTTCTAAATCCCCTGGAGCGAAATTGGGCAGCACCAACCTCCGTGAACAAGGAGTATTCAGTTGACATGTACTAATCCGATTATGTTTTTTAGCCAGGAAATTTGCCTCATGAACATGTTTGTCACAATCATCACAGAGGAAAGCATCATCCGCCGGACAAAAACAGGATGCAGGATCATCACAAATATCACAGAGTCTTAATCCTCCCACCATGGCGAACCTTAAACGCTCAATCCCTAAATGTGCGATCCAAGGAGGTTGAGGAACTCACCGGGCTCAGTGTCGCCTCCCGAAGCCAATCACCACCCGCCGGAGAGAAGTTACCCAGAGGCGGATCGCCCTTCGCCGCGCCCCAGAGCAACGACCCCCCGCCGTTCCCTCCCCACCCTCGGCCGGCGGTCTCAGCGTCGCCTCCCAAAGCCGGTCGAAGCCCAATCGCGAGACTCGCCGGAGAGAAGCGAGATGCTCGGAGGCGAACCGCCGGAGAGTCGCCCTCGTCTCCGCTATGGTGACTCGCCGCCGTCTCACCAGGTGATTTTCCCCCTTGACAGGTTCACATCTCACTGGCACAGCCGACCCCGGCTCGTACTGTTTCTATAGCTATTAGCTAAACCATTGGACTTGTAGCACGGAGTGTAAGCTATACTATTTGATTACTGTGGGTGTTGTTACAAGTGCTTTGCCCGGGGAGCAGCAGCAGCTTGCGCATGCATGTCGAATGTGGCAGTCAGATGAGAATACGAGATGTGCCGCGCGCCGCCCCTGCCCGTTCGTCTTCGTCCTCGGCTTGACTGATGACCCCTTTTGTACTGTACCTGTACTGGATGCTTCTTCCCTTCCCTCGGCTGGCGCGCGGCTGCACCCAACTCGCAAGTCGCAAGTGGCGAATGAAAGCAGCAGCCGCCCCGCACGGCGTGTGTCGACGACCGTACCCCGAGTTTGGAAAACGTCCACGTCGTGGCTCGTCAGAGGCTTCAAATCCTGTCGACGGCAGCAGCTATGTTGGAAGCGGCCTGGCTCCAAGACGGACTCCGACTCTGATCCTGAGCCGCTGCGACGAACCGTACCGAAGCGAACAGGGCAAGCGCCGACAATAAAATGAGACGCGACACCACCGACTCCTTCCTCAATCGAGAGTTCGAGATCTAGAACTAGGGTTCCAAAATCCCAATAGACGAAAGGAATCCCCAAAATCTCCAGGCGCGGCAGCCCAGATCCACCTACGGTCGGCGAGGAGGATTTCAACATGGTGAGCACCACCAACAACGCTGGTTGCAGAGGAGACGGGCGGTTTTTCTAAAGAGGCAGAGGCGGCGGCGGCAGTGGTTGTAGAGGAGACGTCTTCTTTTTCCATGGATGACAAGAAGGCACGTTCTCCTACGGTGGTGCAGGACTCTAAGGCCGTGGCCGATGCGGAGGAGGCTGTTGCTGATGCCAAGGCAGCAGCGGCCGCCGCCGGTGGCGACGGAGAGGACGAGTGCCCGACGTGGATGACCTGGACGCAGTTCGTCGTGGCCAATAAGAGGCTATCCCGGGAGGAGATTGATTCAATCCTGTCCCGGCAGCGGAAGCCTTTCGAGTCCACGGATTTGTACGAGGATATGATTGAGGACAGCTCTACTACTAAGGAGGATCTTGAGCGTGAGGCTGCAGATCACGAGTACCACGAGGACAAATTATCCGTGTGGCGGGACAGGGTGCGCAAGGAGTATGCAGACAAGGGATTCTTCGCGGTGGACGACGATTATATTGCCGAGAGGCTCGAATTGGAGGAATATTACAACCAGTCTGTGAGAGAAATGCTCTCTGAGCTTAATCTAGACGCGTCCATCTTCGGTGACGAGTGAGCAAGACAAGGAAGTGAAGATTAATGTGGAGATTTATATGTAATCTACCCAGCTGGGATGATTGCAGACTATATGTCTATCTTTGTTTTTTTTTATATCTATCTTATATTCTTAATTATTTTTGTTGCCCTCCACCAATGTAATGGGTCTATCCGTCTATGAAGACAGTGTCTCTGTCTATCTTATTAGCAGCTATGATGCCCAATGAGCAGTACATGTTGCAGACCAGAATGCTTTTGTTGATTGAAATGATGTTTTCAAGGTCTTGGGTTCACCGAGCATGAACTCTGGATAATCTTTAATATCATAAATTCATAATATCGATCTATGGTGTTATCCTTTTTCGTTTCTTAATTTCTGTTGCTTCGACACCTCTTTTTTCTTCTGTTATTAATATGTATTAACCAGTTCAATGCGCTGATGACACTTTATATAAAAATCCTGTTTACAACAATGTGCTATTAATATGCCGAGAGATCCAAATTCTATGGTGTTAATTTGTGCAGTCCTCTGTGTTACAACAATGCGTTGTTCAATTCTTCATTGAAAGATCTAGTAAGCTTGCATGAACTGGCCTTTGTTCAGACATGCTGCTAGAGAAACAGTGATAGCTAACATAATTTCCTGGTGTGTGAAGCAACATGTGGCGTTTAGTTATTTTAATTATTAGCAACTACTCACTCTGTCCTGAAGGTAGTACTTCTATTTTCATATAAGTAAAGTTGTAATTTGTGTTACTATAGACCCAAATAGTTGCTTAGTAAAGCATGCCCCAAAAGTCAGTATTTATGTATATAGTTAAGGGGAAATAGTTGAGGTTTTGTGATGTTAACCTTGCTAGAAAATATAGTTGCTGTTTTTCCCCTTTACAGTAATCTTTTCTTTTTCCAATGGGTTACAGTTTTCTTGATCAATCAAAAGTTTCAAGTATAATTGTTTGGTTATTCGTTTTCGTTTGCTTTACAGTTGAAGTTTCTGAATGCCTAGGACTGCAGGATCATATTGCATGATAGAATGATGGCCAAGCAGCCCTTCAGTCTGATTAAAATCAATTGGTGCTTTATCATTGTATTGTCATATAGTCTTATAGACTATGGCTGATAATCTGGCTTGTCTCATTACAGTTTGGGTGCACACTAACATGAAGATGCTGACAGGCAGAATGACTTCTTGACTTCGGTGACGAGTGACCAAGATGACGACTTCCTCGACAAGGAAGAAGGAAAGGCAGATTAATTTGCAAGATGAACCCTTGTATGACATATGAGGTCTTTCTGAGAGTTAATTTGCAACCAATTCTGCTATTAAGGGAGCTCTGTACGTTTCCCCTATATTTTCTGATATCTATGAAGGAAAGTGGTTTTCGTATCTTACTGAAAAACATTTGCCATGTTGATGGTCACATGTGAATTGTGAGTTTTGGATACAGCTAGGAAGTACTTCATACATGAACATTTTTACCATGAATAAGAGTTAATTTTCCATAATCTTTAGTTACTTTCAGATCTACGGCTATCATAAAAAAGTATAGGATTTTCATAGGAGGGCACATCAGCATAAATTACAAATTGATGTATTGGAAACAGAGAAGGGGACTGCAACACTAGAAGCAAGAGCCTCTGTCAGGGAATTTAGCTTTGATGTCTTCAAATTAGAGGACGGCAGGAAATCCATAGTACATCCGTAGTTACAACATCTTTGACCGATAACCCTCGACCAAAGGAGCGACGCTCAATACAAACATGTAAATAGTACTCCTAGGCCAAGGGGTAATAGTGTAGCACCGCTATATTTTAAACTTAAACAAAGATTCTAAAAGTAGAACAACAGCTTGCATTTAGATAACGTCTTTTTTCTTGTATGATCTCAAATCAGAACTCTGTAACATCATTTCGGGTCTCAGATTAGCTTAAACAAATAATGCAGTACATACGAAGCAAATAAATGGCTGCTAGCAAAAGTTTATTCACAGCAGATGAAGCGCTCCATTCCCCAGCAGATTGTAAGTTCTTGTTGATTGGTGATGAGCACCCGGCACAGCATCACTTCAGGGAACATCCGCCAAGAAAGGATCAGGATCGCAGCAGGCGAACTAGACGATCAAAATCGCACAGATATTCAGTGAACATGCTTACAGATGGTAACAGCTGCCATGATGCAGGACTAGTGCTTCACAATTAACAAGCATTTGGGTTAAAAAAAATATCACAAGCGCTATATTTCTAGCCGTCGGAGATAGTTCACCACCAGCTCGGAAGACAAAAGGGGATGCTTGCATACATCCAATCCAAAGGATTTAGATTCTGACTGCAATGAACATATGAACATACCCCTGTATACTCGCATAATATATGGCTCCATACTCCAGGATGACTCCCATAAAAGCCCAGTAACAGGAAATTGAAATTCCGCAATCAACAACCACCATAGAGCAATAGCAGCATAACAAACTGCATACGACTAAAAAAGAGAAGTACGAGATTGCCAGCATGTATCAAGCATTGAAACCAGTGGCAGCAAAGCGTAAAGTGCAATGACTGGAACGAATCAGCATACACTTGATTCATGGAGTGTTCAAGAGTACAAACATAATGTCAAAACTGGGTTTTGCCAAGTAACCATCCTAGTCTCATGCGTTTTTATAGTGGTGAAGCTTGTATAGAAGGACTTTTCCACCCGCGTGTCCAACAGACAAGAACCCGCTGCCAGGGCTGAAATCCAGGCAACGTGGATAGTGAAGGCTGAACCGAGGCCCTGGCCAGTTCTGGAACACGCTGAACGACGGGACATGCACAAGCCTCATCCCATTCCTCTCTTTCCTTGAGCTGATTGCCAAGATCTGGGCATCATGGTTGAATTTCATTTCGCCAATGTCAGTGGTCAGGTTTTCGATCGTCTTCAGTGGCTTCCTCTTCCCACCAAGAAAATCATCCCTCTTGTACACATTCACGATGCCGCTGGTGGAGCCTGTGGCAAACAAAGAGCTGTCCTGCGAGGTGCAAAGTGAAATGCCAGCCAGGGAACCATCGTCAAAAGCCTTGTGGATGCACTTCCTCGTTCCGAGATCCCAGTGGTAAACATGGCCATCTCCACCGCTGCTCAGCAGCTGGTTTCCACCATCCGCAAAAGCCAGTGAACGCACGCTTCCGTTCATCTTGAGGGTTCCAATGAGCTGCTTTGTCTTGGCAGAAATAAGAAGGATGTACCCTTCGTTACCGACAAAAGCAATGGTTCTCGAATCAGGTGATATCTCAAAGCTCTCCAGGCTTTTCTCCTCACGCCCCGTCAAAGGTCCAATCTTGCTAACAGCAGCATTCACCAGGTCAAATGAGTAGAAGAACTTTCTCCTGCCTGATAGCATCACCTCAGAGCCATCAGGTAGAAATGAGGCCTTGTGTACTGGACAGTCCCCAATGAATATGCTCTGGATCTTGGGGTTTCTCTTTCCATCAATCTGGAAAAACCTGAGATGCTTGTCCAAACCTGCAGCAAGCATCAGCTGCCCATTCCTATGAAACTGCACTGAATTGATAGGACCACTTGATGGATCCTGGATATTGGCATCAACAAGTCTTGAGAACTCTAACATGCCCAGCTGTCATGATACGGGCTGTATGGACATCCCTATGGTCAAGTATTGCAGGTGTCATCCTTGGTTTTTACTCCACCCACCCTAAATCCGACCGTTGTCATCCCTACCTCCACCTTGCTGCCGTCAATGTTGGAAACGGGCCCTTCGTTGGATCTTAGGCCTGGCCCATCTATGTTGGAAGCGGCCTGGCTCCAAGACGGACTCCGACTCTGATCCTGAGCCGCTGCGACGAACCGTACCGAAGCGAACAGGGCAAGCGCCGACAATAAAATGAGACGCGACACCACCGACTCCTTCCTCAATCGAGAGTTCGAGATCTAGAACTAGGGTTCCAAATCCCCAATAGACGAAAGGAATCCCCAAAGGCACTGGTTGCAGAGGAGACGGGCCTCTTTTTCTAAAGAGGCAGAGGCGGCGGCGGCGGCAGTGGTTGTAGAGGAGACGTCTTCTTTTTCCATGGATGACAAGAAGGCACGTTCTCCTACGGTGGTGCAGGACTCTGAGGCCGTGGCCGATGCGGAGGAGGCTGTTGCTGATGCCAAGGCAGCAGCGGCCGCCGCCGGTGGCGACGGAGAGGACGACTGCCCGACGTGGATGACCTGGACGCAGTTCGTCGTGGCCAATAAGAGGCTATCCCGGGAGGAGATTGATTCAATCCTGTCCCGGCAGCGGAAGCCTTTCGAGTCCACGGATTTGTACGAGGATATGATTGAGGACAGCTCTACTACTAAGGAGGATCTTGAGCGTGAGGCTGCAGATCACGAGTACCACGAGGACAAATTATCCGTGTGGCGGGACAGGGTGCGCAAGGAGTATGCAGACAAGGGATTCTTCGCGGTGGACGACGATTATATTGCCGAGAGGCTCGAATTGGAGGAATATTACAACCAGTCTGTGAGAGAAATGCTCTCTGAGCTTAATCTAGACGCGTCCATCTTCGGTGACGAGTGAGCAAGACAAGGAAGTGAAGATTAATGTGGAGATTTATATGTAATCTACCCAGCTGGGATGATTGCAGACTATATGTCTATCTTTGTTTTTTTTATATCTATCTTATATTCTTAATTATTTTTGTTGCCCTCCACCAATGTAATGGGTCTATCCGTCTATGAAGACAGTGTCTCTGTCTATCTTATTAGCAGCTATGATGCCCAATGAGCAGTACATGTTGCAGACCAGAATGCTTTTGTTGATTGAAATGATGTTTTCAAGGTCTTGGGTTCACCGAGCATGAACTCTGGATAATCTTTAATATCATAAATTCATAATATCGATCTATGGTGTTATCCTTTTTCGTTTCTTAATTTCTGTTGCTTGGACACCTCTTTTTTCTTCTGTTATTAATATGTATTAACCAGTTCAATGCGCTGATGACACTTTATATAAAAATCCTGTTTACAACAATGCACTATTAATATGCCGAGAGATCCAAATTCTATGGTGCTAATTTGTGCAGTCCTCTGTGTTACAACAATGCGTTGTTCAATTCTTCATTGAAAGATCTAGTAAGCTTGCATGAACTGGCCTTTGTTCAGACATGCTGCTAGAGAAACAGTGATAGCTAACATAATTTCCTGGTGTGTGAAGCAACATGTGGCGTTTAGTTATTTTAATTATTAGCAACTACTCACTCTGTCCTGAAGGTAGTACTTCTATTTTCATATAAGTAAAGTTGTAATTTGTGTTACTATAGACCCAAATAGTTGCTTAGTAAAGCATGCCCCAAAAGTCAGTATTTATGTATATAGTTAAGGGGAAATAGTTGAGGTTTTGTGATGTTAACCTTGCTAGAAAATATAGTTGCTGTTTTTCCCCTTTACAGTAATCTTTTCTTTTTCCAATGGGTTACAGTTTTCTTGATCAATCAAAAGTTTCAAGTATAATTGTTTGGTTATTCGTTTTCGTTTGCTTTACAGTTGAAGTTTCTGAATGCCTGGGACTGCAGGATCATATTGCATGATAGAATGATGGCCAAGCAGCCCTTCAGTCTGATTAAAATCAATTGGTGCTTTATCATTGTATTGTCATATAGTCTTATAGACTATGGCTGATAATCTGGCTTGTCTCATTACAGTTTGGGTGCACACTAACATGAAGATGCTGACAGGCAGAATGACTTCTTGACTTCGGTGACGAGTGACCAAGATGACGACTTCCTCGACAAGGAAGAAGGAAAGGCAGATTAATTTGCAAGATGAACCCTTGTATGACATATTAGGTCTTTCTGAGAGTTAATTTGCAACCAATTCTGCTATTAAGGGAGCTCTGTACGTTTCCCCTATATTTTCTGATATCTATGAAGGAAAGTGGTTTTCGTATCTTACTGAAAAACATTTGCCATGTTGATGGTCACATGTGAATTGTGAGTTTTGGATACAGCTAGGAAGTACTTCATACATGAACATTTTTACCATGAATAAGAGTTAATTTTCCATAATCTTTAGTTACTTTCAGATCTACGGCTATCATAAAAAAGTATAGGATTTTCATAGGAGGGCACATCAGCATAAATTACAAATTGATGTATTGGAAACAGAGAAGGGGACTGCAACACTAGAAGCAAGAGCCTCTGTCAGGGAATTTAGCTTTGATGTCTTCAAATTAGACGACGGCAGGAAATCCATAGTACATCCGTAGTTACAACATCATTGACCGATAACCCTCGACCAAAGGAGCGACGCTCAATACAAACATGTAAATAGTACTCCTAGGCCAAAGGGGTAATAGTGTAGCACCGCTATATTTTAAACTTAAACAAAGATTCTAAAAGTAGAACAACAGCTTGCATTTAGATAACGTCTTTTTTCTTGTATGATCTCAAATCAGAACTCTGTAACATCATTTCGGGTCTCAGATTAGCTTAAACAAACAATGCAGTACATACGAAGCAAATAAATGGCTGCTAGCAAAAGTTTATTCACAGCAGATGAAGCGCTCCATTCCCCAGCAGATTGTAAGTTCTTATTGATTGGTGATGAGCACCCGGCACAGCATCACTTCAGGGAACATCCGCCAAGAAAGGATCAGGGTCGCAGCAGGCGAACTAGACGATCAAAACCGCACAGATATTCAGTGAACATGCTTACAGATGGTAACAGCTGCCATGATGCAGGACTAGTGCTTCACAATTAACAAGCATTTGGGTTAAAAAAAATATCACAAGCGCTATATTTCTAGCCGTCGGAGATAGTTCACCACCAGCTCGGAAGACAAAAGGGGATGCTTGCATACATCCAATCCAAAGGATTCAGAGTCTGACTGCAATGAACATACCCATGTATACTCACATAATATATGGCTCCAGACTCCAGGATGACTCCCATAAGCCCAGTAACAGGAAACTGAAATTCCGCAATCAACAACCACCATAGAGCAATAGCAGCATAACAAACTGCATACGACTAAAAAAGAGAAGTACGAGATTGCCAGCATGTATCAAGCATTGAAACCAGTGGCAGCAAAGCGTAAAGTGCAATGACTGGAACGAATCAGCATACACTTGATTCATGGAGTGTTCAAGAGTACAAACATAATGCCAAAACTGGGTTTTGCCAAGTAACCATCCTAGTCTCATGCGTTTTTATAGTGGTGAAGCTTGTATAGAAGGACTTTTCCACCCGCGTGTCCAACAGACAAGAACCCGCTGCCAGGGCTGAAATCCAGGCACCGTGGATAGTGAAGGCTGAACCGAGGCCCTGGCCAGTTCTGGAACACGCTGAACGACGGGACGTGCACAAGCCTCATCCCATTCCTCTCTTTCCTTGAGCTGATTGCCAAGATCTGGGCATCATGGTTGAATTTCATTTCGCCAATGTCAGTGGTCAGGTTTTCGATTGTCTTCAGTGGCTTCCTCTTCCCACCAAGAAAATCATCCCTCTTGTACACATTCACGATGCCGCTGGTGGAGCCTGTGGCAAACAAAGAGCTGTCCTGCGAGGTGCAAATTGAAATGCCAGCCAGGGAACCATCGTCAAAAGCCTTGTGGATGCACTTCCTCGTTCCGAGATCCCAGTGGTAAACATGGCCATCTCCACCGCTGCTCAGCAGCTGGTTTCCACCATCCGCAAAAGCCAGTGAACGCACGCTTCCGTTCATCTTGAGGGTTCCAATGAGCTGCTTTGTCTTGGCAGAAATAAGAAGGATGTACCCTTCGTTACCGACAAAAGCAATGGTTCTCGAATCAGGTGATATCTCAAAGCTCTCCAGGCTTTTCTCCTCACGCCCCGTCAAAGGTCCAATCTTGCTAACAGCAGCATTCACCAGGTCAAATGAGTAGAAGAACTTTCTCCTGCCTGATAGGATCACCTCAGAGCCATCAGGTAGAAATGAGGCCTTGTGTACTGGACAGTCCCCAATGAATATGCTCTGGATCTTGGGGTTTCTCTTTCCATCAATCTGGAAAAACCTGAGATGCTTGTCCAAACCTGCAGCAAGCATCAGCTGCCCATTCCTATGAAACTGCACTGAATTGATAGGACCACTTGATGGATCCTGGATATTGGCATCAACAAGTCTTGAGAACTCTAACATCCCAGGTAAGAGCTTGACAGTATCCTTGACAACAAGCTCATCGTTATTTTGAAGGATATCATCAACACAACCCTCATCATCAGACTCACCATCTGACGCGGCAGGAAGAGAAGTTTTCCGGTCCATATCAGCCCAGCCAGTGAAGGGGTTCAATTTGGCATGCTGACCACGCAGCCTGGCCTCATACTCTTTCCCTGAAATCAAATGCTCATCTTCCTCTTTTCTTAGCTTCCTCAACCTTGAAACCTTCACGATGTCCACTTCTGTCCTTTCTTCTTCCTCATCCACCCATACAGGCTTCCTCCCCTTGATACGCACCACATCTTCCTCATCTTCATGGGCCATATCCTCCTCATATATAGGAAAATGATCCACGCCACCACCAGCGGACCTATCTGTGAAAAACAAAGGCGCATCCCGGTCAGGAGCTACTACTGCAGCCCCAGCCTCAGTGCCAAACTCCAGTGGCGCATAAAGGGAACCAAACAATGAGCTCTCCAGCTGCCGCATCTCCTCTTCCTCTTTGTTCTGCTGGGACTCCTGCACCTTAGTCCTTTTCTTCTTCCTTTCCTTATTGTGATTCTTCAACTTTGCTTCCTTCCCAACCTCTGCATCTATGGAGGTCGGAGAGCCAATGTTCTCGTCATTGCCATCATCAGCTTCACTTTTCTTGAGGCGGCGCTTCTGGACCGCGTTCTGGGATATCAAGCTCATCTTTCCTGAAGAATTAGTCTGCCAAAACAACAAAGTCCTGTCAAAATCATCACAATAACATAAATCATACAACTTCTAATAGGGCCTGTTTGGTTCCCCTTGCTAAATTTTAGCCAACTAAAATTATTTTAGCTATTCTTGGGTGACTAATGGAACTAAACTATTTTAGCTCCTTTTTAGTCAGTGTGTTTGGAACTTTAGCTACTAAAGTGACTAAAGGTTAGTTGCCTAAAATTTAGTAAGGGGAACCAAACAGGCCCATAGTTATGCATTTGGATATAAAAGCTACAACAGATCAATAGCCTCATAAACCAAGACATGCAAAACAAATCAATGGTGCACACATAGATAAAGTACAGGTTCCTGGGTCCTATGTATAAACTATAAACTACTATGCACCAAGGATAAATAAGCATGTTTTTTTTGGGTTAAAGCAGTAGCAACATAGCATTAGCATTAAAATTGTCATTCATTCTTGCATTGTGCCATTTTGCTAATCTTTTCTAGATTTCTAATAAGCCAAACACTGAAGCAGCCAGGCAACCTGCTGTAGCTGCTGGCTCCCTCCACAATCAGACCAAGTGACCAGACAATTTGACTACAGGAGAAGGTCAGGAAGGGAATACAAGAGAGGGAACAGAGAATAAACTGGCCATGGACTTGCAGGTACTAGATGTGTAGTCCCTGACTCTTAAACACAAACAAACAGGACGTCTAGAACTCCACTCTATGAAGGAGAGTTATGAGTAGTTTCTCTCGGAAAGTGCATCAGATTGGTCATCCAAACTAGATAATGGATAGTTCAGAGGAAACATGACAGATGTCGCAGGACCATGACAACAATTAGTAGTTCAATATGATTGTAGATGAGCAAATTAACATGATCCTACTATACAGCTTAACATGTCATGAGATCAAGAACCCAAAGAAATAGGTCTCAATCTATCTCAACAACACTGAATGATGATAAGACGAATGAAACATTACATAAACAAGTCCAGCAAATGAGCACAATCAGCAAGACATCATGAAGTTCAGAGCGTGCAGTAAAATATCAGCTTACTCAATTGGGAGGGGGATTAAAAAATACCCAACGCTAATGTGTCTTAAGATTATAATTTCCAAAACTTAATAAACAAAAAAAAAAAGACTGCGATTTGCAATCCTGTGGCTAAAACTTGAAAATTCTACTGTGTTATGCTTGCTTGGCATTGGTTATACTTGACACCACAGCTATTTGAAAGTACCGATGAATCTTTATCTTTATTATAAAAGAATGAAATGGCTGAGAACAGAACTCCCTTCTCCACAATAAATACAATCTCTGGAGTGCATAACAACATGGTAGGAAACTCAAATGCTCACCCCAAAAAAATGCTAAATGGGACCTGTAAAATGCTAAACTTAACCTTGTCACCAGTTCAAAAGAGCAAGACAATACAGTGCCAGATATGCGCATACACAATCCTGAGTCCTGATCATGGGCATGGAGCAAATTCGCGTCTAGAACATATGGCTCTTCCAACCAAACAGAGCTCGAGACCTCCTGATTCACTGCTACCGAATTCAAAGCTTGTGAACTATGGCGGGGGATTCGGGCTCACCTTCAGAGGACCGGAGGGGATGGATGAAGACGGCAGGACCCGTGTGGGTGCGACAGTGGAGCGGTGGAGGGAGAGAGCGGGAGAGGCGCGAGCAGCGGCGGCGTGCGGTGAAGTTGGGGCGTGGCCGACTTGGGGGGTGCGGACGCGGCGTGCGGTGCGGCTGAGGCTAGGGTTATACCGTGGGCTGGGCCTTACTGCGGCTGCTTTCGTGGTCCTCACTGCGGCTGCTTTCGTAGTAGAGCCGTGGCCCATGGGCCCGTAGGGCAAAAATCCTACCCCACATGAGCCGTGTTGCTGAGATTTATTAGAGGGCGCAATGTGCAAACTAAGCTGACTTTGAGTAGCTTTGCATGTTTCTGTTCGGAGCTAATTTGATCTTGGCATGACCAGGAACAATTTGCACATGCATGCGTATCAAAATACAATCAGCGTAGCGAAATGCAAAGGCAAAAAAATAATGTAAAAAAACCAAGCACGCCAGATGGCCAAGGTCCATTATCATCTGATGAAGAGTTCAGCGGAACAACGAAATATGAGTCAGTTCGAACATCCTCTACGTACCCAGATACTGCAATGCTCCAAGAAAATACATCACTGGAACCCTCAACAGCACTACGCTACTATTCTCAAGAGGGACGAGACGGGGCTGTTTTAATGTTTTATTACATGACATCCTGTACATTACTGGAGGGACCTAGTGAAATAACAATCGCTCCCAAATGGGGCGAGGCAGTGGGGCTACGAGACAACGCGAAATCAAAGCCCCAACAGCTAGTGGATAACATGCTCCAATTGGCTAAACAATAATTCTTCTCAATTTTCTAGGGCTTCAAAAAACAAAAGAAAACTACTGCTGTGCCCGGTGTATGCGGGGAGTGATTGCTCCGACGTTCCTGGTCATCTAATGTTTACTCCCATACAGGATTTAGGTCTTTAGGGGAGACAGGTCTATGTTTTATTTGGGACGCTTGCGGTAAGGCTGCATCATATCACCCACAGTGTCTTTGATGTAGGTCCCAACTCTATTCAGGTTCTTAGCCACACCATTCGCCACAAGCCCTGCATTCCTCTGAAATCTGCGTTCAAAGACAGTTGTTGAAATGCTAATGCGAATTTCAGAACTTACAAATTCATATATAAACCAAAATACCAACTCACTTAGTTAAGAAATCATCTCCCACGTGCCCTGGTTGCCCTGGTTTGTAATGACGTCGTTTTAGATCTGTGGAATTATACAGATGAGTAGAAGTTTTGAGAACAGAAACAATGTGAATCCTGCAGGCAGATAATTACAAAATAATGCAAGAAAGAAGCATGTTTCAAACACGCAAAACAGCAAAAGTAATGCTTAAAGCACACAGGAGACAGACAAGATACTTGGTAATCAGATATTTTTCACAGTTTCACCAATGACGCGTGTAGTTTTAGGACCAAGTGCATATAAATCAGAACTAAAAATCAAATAGCATTGACAGTGTATTTCAGGTAAAATGCACATGATGGTAGATTGATCAACTAGAAATTAATATATTTGAATAAGCAAGTGCAACACATTAAGCACCTCTGTCAGTGACCAAACATTCGAACTTTTCAAGCATATATATTGTGGTAGCTTTGCCAACACTCTCACGGTGTAACTGGTCAGCACAACACGCCAAAGAAGCGGTTGGCTGAGCCAGCCCGGGTTCGAGTCATGGGACCATCTGGTCGAGTTTTTTTTTGTTTATATATTGTGGCAGCTTTGCAGTTTCTAACAGAAGACAATGTTTTCTTACCTTCTTTCTTAACATTTGTTGGGACTTTTCTATCTGCCAATAGCTGGAAAAGGGGAAAAGATATTCTTTGTTAGCAAAATAGACATGTGAATGATCATAAGACGCAATTTAACTTATAGCTACAAAACACTAGCTGAGCAGTTCAAACAGTCAGTGCAGAATAAATCTGGAGGAAAAACAAGACAGATTTCAGAATAGAATGACCGCATTTATTTGTACTGTGGTTGCGAAAAGAAAAGCTTGCATGATTATTGTAAGAAACATATAAGTTATGAAGATAACAAATTGACATGAATATTCATCCCACCATTCTGACATTCATCAACATAACTAAAGCTCAATTTTCTCATTAGATCCTGAGTCACAATCATCTCTGGTACATCAGCTATAGTTGGATAATGTTCACACTTAACAACATTGAAGACACCATTGTGCCTAACTGCTTCCTTATCCATCATGTCACTCTGACATGGTCCTGACTTGTGAATGCATCATAAATGCATAGGAATTACTTGGTTAAGCAGATATTACCTCAACTCCAGCACAAACAGGTAGTTGTGCACGTGCCTTATCTCGTATCCCTGTGGGAGTTTCCTTGTCATCTAAGTACATTGAATAGCCAATGCATCCATATCTGAAATCTGCAAGATAGCGACCTTCTTGGATAGCTTCCAGTTCAAGTTCTCCAACCATACGCTCAGAAACTGATACACAGTTAAGAGGAAGGAAATAGTCAATCAAACAGTTAAAAAAGAATGGAATCAGATAAGAAAATAGACAGACCATGAAACGGAGTTCAAGAGTAATACTGCTCTCCTTACTTGATAAGACAATAAATCAAGTATATATGTTATAGACACAGGTAATTTTGCAGTGAGTCACAGGAGAGCCTTAGCACAATTTTACAGGACAGATCAAAGTTTAGATTGTCTATAACCTACGCTTTTGGTTGGTAGTTAACTAGCATTAACAATTGCACAGGAGTTTATAGATGAACTCAAGTGTGTCAATTATATTTTTCAACTCAACAGAAGAAATTCCCCTAATAGTAGATCTAACCTAATGCTATTCGGTGGGATAATCTGGGACCCTAAAACTGTACAGAAAAGCTTATATTTCCCGGAACTTTTGGGGACAGCTAGTAGCACACAATCCTAATAGCACCTATCATACATACAAGGTGGGAGAACCCAACAAAATCTCAAATTGAACGCCTCATCATGGAACAAAGTTACATCTTACACAATGTAATGAGCCAATGCAAAAACCCTAGCACCTATCATACATACAAGGGTTAAGACTAAATTGCACAAAGGTAATACTTGGTAGAGAACCTCATGTGAACCATATGCACCAAGCCAAGCCATATAGAATAGTTCAAATTTCGCACTGCTGAAAGCCTACTCATTTGGTTGTCATTTTTCATTGCTCTGTGACCTAGCTGTAACATAGGGCTAAAGAGTTTACATCTAAACCTGTGTGGATAATGGATTAATCAGGTTTGATGGATGATAAGCCCTGATATTACACCTTTCCTAGCACAACTTGAGACCATATACAGAACATCCCTTTGACAGAAAGGGATTCATAGATGCTGAGTGAGCAGCAGAGAGGCAACCAAGAGGAAACCACTACCCAGCAGGCCGCCACTCACAGCGGCGAACCCAGTAAAAGCGAGGGGGATTTGGATGCTGTGGCTGGCCGAATCAGCAAAACCCTAGCGCAGGCAGAGACAGGGGGTTTAGTGGCCGGAGAGGCGCGGCTACCTTGGGGAATGGCGCGGGTGACGCCGACGCAGACGGGGCCACGCGCTCGCGACCTGAGCGCCGACGAGTAGTAGAGGCAGCCCTTGCAGGACTTCCCCTTCACCATCCCTCCTCCTGCCCCCGCTCCCGCTGGCGCTGCCGCTCCCCCTCTCGCCGCCGGCGTGGGGGCGCCCGCCTCCCCGGCAGCGCGCTCCATGGCCGGGCCACGGGCGGCTGGGGCGCGCGGCGTCGGGAGAGGGGTTGCGGCGGAATGGGCGGATCGGCAACCGCGTCGGGAGGCGCAGGCGGTGGCGGCGTGAACTCGAACAGAAATGCTAGGCGTTCGCTGCTGCCGAGGTTTTTACGCCACGGCTTCCAAACGAGACCACGTATTGGCCTTTTGCAAGTGTAGCATAGACTTGCGCACATTGGACACACACCACAGGCCACGACGTGCCGGCAAAATGAATAAATAAATAAATAAATAATCGAACAAGGTGTTTTTCCATCAACAAATCAACATAATTTTAATATGAATTTTGAATCTCCGTGAAAAACTACTTATTTAAACCATCACGATTGCTTAAAAGCAAAGCGACTCATGCTTCGCGTCGCGGCTATGGTTCTAGCAAAACCTGACTCTCCCTTTTTTTCATCTTCATCTTTAATGGACATCAAAGGATTTCACGAGAAAAAGACCGGCCAAGCGCTAGGGGCGGTGGGAGAGTGGCTTAGGGGTCTTAAAGTCGATGGAGCTGACCAGGCTAGGTCAAGCCGGGGGCGTCGCGGCAAGCTCGTCGGTGCCGTTAGGGTTAGAGTGGGCGGGGTCAAGGGGCAAGGACGACACGGCAAGTATGGGCGCCGATCGCAGGGGTGGGGCGGGACGAGGATGAACACGAGCCTGCACGTGAACGGCACGAGGAAGAAGAAAGCTCTAGACGCGAACAAGAGAAGGAAGAAAGCACACCTAGTCATTGGATGTTGTTTGTAAAACCATGGCTGACTGTTCGTTGATTTGTTATGAGAAAAAATACTGTTGAATGACTGATATCAGAAAATAAGTCCAACTGACCAGACTCATAGATCTTGTGGTCTAGATTGTTAACTGCCAATTAAACAATTGTTCAGTCACCTGCCAAGGATATACTATCTTTTCTTAAACTATCTCAAGCACCAATATTTCAACTGTCCTTATATTTGGAATAAAATCTAATCACTAGGGATCATTATATATATATATATATATATATATATATATATATATATATATATATATATATATATATATATATATATATATATATATATATATATATATCTTAGGATGCATCGGAGGGAGTATAATATAGATTTTTTTACCAAAAAAACATAACAATAATTTTTTCAAGGCGATGATCATCAAACCTCTCTCTCTTGTTAGATTTTCACGTACTACTTTTTTTTTTTGGAACCACCATAACCGTAACTCATGATGACTATCACGAATTAGTGTTCTAGATAAAAGTTTCGTTTAAGGGGGTGTTTGGTTAGGATATTAAAGCTTAATAGGTACTATAGCATTTTCGTCTTATTTGACAATTAGTATTCAATCATAGACTAATTAGATTTAAAAGATTTATCTTGCAAATTACTTTCTAGCTGTATTTTTCGTAAATAGTCTCTGACAAGAGTTAAACTTTAGTACTCCATGTGTGTGTCCAAATATTCAATGTAACAGAAGTTAAACTTTATTAGCGTCAACCAAACGGGGCCTAAGTTTTCTTCTGTTGTGTTCTTGACTTCCAAGCCAAACATTGGCAAAAGGATATAATAAGCAGCCTGTAATAAAATCTGCCATCTACAATTCTACAAGCATGCACATTGTCAACACAAGCTTGCTACGGATTGTAGCAGCACAAAGGTGTATCTTTTTTTGAAAAGGCTCTTACAAAACAAAACCAATATAGAAATATAAGCAGTTTATTCATGATATCTTGGATCGTTGTATGACACATCTCTTATCTTAGTTTTCGACAGACTAATAAGACTTGCAGTCCATCCTTGTTTGCCTTTGAAGGGTTTGTGGAATCAAGGGATCGATGCACTGTGATTTCTGGACAATTCCGACGAACTATTTGCCAGATTCTTGTTCTGGACAGAAGAAGCTGTGGCTGAGATAGGCATAGCGGGTGCGACTGCCATCTGTGTTTCCACATTGAAGCTAAGGTCCTCGTTCAGTCGCCAGTTGCCAGTATCAACACAGATTTCTTCAAGAACGCTGGCATGGTCAGCGAAGAATTTGATAAGCCGCAGTCCAAGGCAGCTGGAGATGGAGTTGTTTTCCAGTCGAAACTGCAGGCCGACTCTTCTCAGAGTGCGTTGCAAGCACGCGAACGAGCGGCCACTGAGACCAAGGATACCAGGAACATCTTCAAGAACGCAGTCCAAGGTCGTCTTTGATCCTTTCCGGCACATGAAGCGATCGATGGACTTGTTGTAGTCCAATCTATCTTTCCGTTCTAAGAAATCACGTCCATATCGTGGGTCCTTGTCAGGGAGAGCCGTCATAGTAGTGCCCAGCTTCAGCATGATTTCACCAAGAACAGGGCAACAATGGAGCAAGTTGGCAATGGCCGCGGCCGCCGTCTTGATCTTGGGACGATGCATCCCTTCCAGCTCGAGGCGCTCCAAGCTGGGGAACGTACACTGCACGAGGCTGGCGCAACTCACCTCGCCAATGTCGGCGATGTCCTTGAGGTCGTCTCTCACCTTGAGCTTGAGGGTCCTAGCATTGGTGAAGTTGCGCACAAACTGCCAGAAAAGCACGCGTCTTGTTTGTTTCTCGTCGTCGTCCCGGAGGAAGTGCAGGTCCACCCGTGCAACACCAGGCGGTGTCGCCGCCGCCGCCGGTCGTAGCATGAATCGTCGCATGAGACCCTTATATTTGAAGGACTGCAGCCTTGGTGCATCGATCTTGATTGCCCAGCTGCTCTTGCCGCGGCGGCGATCCCCTGGTTCTTTGCCGCACAACGAAAGCACGAGCGTGGTCACAGCCTGGAAGCTCAGGCGGAGCACCGCTGGTTCTGCTTCTGCTCCGTCGAGTTCATCAGGGTGGGGCAACAAGAAGAAGAGAGACTCCAGTCGCACGGTGGTGAGCTCCGGCGCGGCGTCCAGCAGGGCCTGGAGAACCTTGGACTCGACGGCGCAGTACCTTAGCCGCAACGTCGCCAGCCGTGGGAGTGGGAAGGCAGCCATCAGATTCAGGGCACATCTGGTGAGGTCGAGCACGCGAAGGGTCTCCGACGACGGGAGGGAGGCGACCCCATAGATCCCCGTGTGCCTGTGGTTCTCTTTCTCAAGGTAAAGGAAGGCGCCGTCGGAGGAGACGTCGACGGCGGCGACGCGGAGCTCCTCAACGCGGCGCGCCGCTTGGTGGGAGACTAGAGCGCCGACCACGTTGGCATCGTCTGTGCGCCAGCCCCCTCTGCCATAGCAGAGGAACTGCTCGACGGCGCTCTCCCCGTCGTTGGACTCCACGCGCAGGGTGAGCCTTGTGATCAGACCGGAAATTCCGTAACTAGCAGCGGCCGTGCAGCCTATCTACACGGTCACAGTTCTCTCGAGATTTGCGCTGGCCCCAGCATTGCATGTCACTTTATATTTGTTTATTAAGGTGGGATCCACTTTGGTCAACTTCCCTCTCGCCTGATTCGAGAAAATGCCTGGCTCCAGTTTGTTTTTTCTGCCTGGGTGCCTGGCACGTTTTTTTCTGCCTGCCTTCTTCACGGTGTGCGGACTCCACTTTTCTGCCTGCCTTTTTCCCCCCTTCGCTATACTATTCCATTCCGCATCCGACCAACACGCAAAGCTGCTTCTCTCAGTTCGTCGTCAACCCTAGATCCCCAATCTCTATCCTTCTCCTACCTTCAATGTCGCCTAGCGGCGCTGCCATAGATCCCGGTGAGGGGAACCCGAGCAGAATCCACGCTCGAAGGATTCAGACTAGTGGTTTCTTGTTTCTGGCGAAGTGGTCCAATTCCAATCGGCTGCCAGTACGGTGCTGGACCGGCATGTGGCGCTGCCTTCCTGGGCAGGTCCGCAGGTGGGGTCTCCACTGTCTAGGAGCTTCAACATTTACTCGCCTCACTCCTCACTAACCTTTCATTTCCGATTTGTATGTGTTTACTTACTGATTTATCCTTCTTCTGCTGGATCTGGTATTCCAGGTTCATTTTTTGTTCTATATGTTTAATAGCTGTTTTTAGGGTTCTGTTCTTGTTCATTACATTCAGATAGTTCTGACGTTATGTACTGTGTTTTTCTCCATGGATTTATGTCATCTCAGTATAATGAATCCCTATTTTGCCAATAGTAGCTAGCTCGCATGTATTCGTTTTGCTTGTAACCAATGTACATCTAATTTAAATAATTTCCCATCACATTATGATCTTAACCACCCGTTTGTAACATAATGCCATCTTACCCTTAATGTAAAATCTAGTACATGGCTTCTAAACTTTTACATTTGTTTGATGTAAACTTTATTCTAGCTAGGTGCTTATATTATTTTTCCTATCCTTTTTTTTTCTCCATAACATGTCCTAACATGGATGTGTAGCAAAGATAATCCATTTTTTTTAAAAAAAAATTGCCTCGGTGTGTTAAAATTAAATTGAGATTGTTATATTGGTTCATGTACGCCCTCATAGATATCTATTTGTCAGTTATACTCTTAGTTACCCCTTTACACGGACTGAATATCAGTATAAGGTTCTGTTTCAAGCTAATTACCTGAAGGTGGGGACATGACCTTTTAATTAAACCAGTGTTCTGAGTTTTTTTTGGAGATCCATCCCGTGTACTGCTTCCTTCCTCTCGGAATTTCCTTTGCTCCTCTCCTATATGGCGATATTTTGGTTTCCCAGTGGCTGCTTCTCAGCTTCTTCCCGCCGAGAAGGCATGTGGAGCAGGTGTACGCATGTTTTTTTTTAGCACCTTCACCTTCCGTTTACTTCTTCTTTGCGGCTGCTTCTCAACTTCTTTTTGTTTTTTGTGGTTGGTACATTTTCATTTGTCATAGAGATTATGTACAGTTTATTGCTTTAGTTTTCCTGAAATCATCCTTCTAATTGTTGAGAAGTGTTCTGCAGCTATGTTCCTTTTCCTTTTCTTATTTAAAGATCTGTCCTTTATCCTTTTGATTTGAAGACGTTTTATTCATCCCTATATATATTGTGATATATTTTGTTCTATACAGATTTCCCTGTTCTCCTGAAGCATTTATACTGCTTTGTTCACCTCCCTATATACAATTCTTCTTCTATATTTAATCACGGACAATTCTTCTTCTATATTTAATCACGGTGAAAGTAAGGTACTGATTCATTTTTTAATGCACAATAATTTTGTAGAAGTTCTTCATTCAGATTTTGTTCCAGTTAAATATGAAATATATAGCATGATGTACTTTAGTTTATACTAGATTAGAGCTCTACTGCGATATACTTATGCTGATAGATCAGGCTGGTCCTTTGTGATGTGAAGTCCTTGTAGCCATTCTCCTTAAACATTTATTTTTTACTTTTCTCGTTTTCAGTGTTACCAAAGGCTTCACTTTTAATCACACTTGAATTAAGCTATTTGTTAGTCTATCGAAGTATAGTTATTTTATATAACTTTCTTAATCATGCAATTAAACATTTTAGCATTAGGTTAGTGGAAGATCTTACTTTGTCCTAGTTCGTAGGTACACTTGAAATTTTTTCATTTCTATTAATTTTTGAGTTTCATGGAAATATTGTGTTGTCCTTCTGTTATAGCTATCTTGTTATTTTTATATATTATTAATTCATGGTAATAGTATTATTTTTAGTTACACTTCCTCTTAATGAAAACCGGGCTGAACCCCCAATATAGAAACTAAAATTTTAGTTACACTTCGTACTTAGCATTTACATCACTAGTAATTGTATGATATCCTTTTATAACAAAAGATTTCTACATTGATAGTTATTTATTTGTACTCTATTTCTATTGAAAGGAAGCTTGAAATGAACCTGTTTGCTTCGCCAAAAAATTATTAAATTAATTCTTGGCCATGCACAAACAATCCTTTTATGGTATCTAGTTAGATATCTGAATCTAACCAGCACAGTAGAATTACTTTCCGGATTCAGTTTCCGAAGTACAACAGTCTTTTGGTAAGCTATGCATGTTGCTTGCTTAGTATACATGTTATTTTGGTGCTGCCGCTTTCTTGCTCTAGCACCCTAAGATGAAATACATGGTTTACTGTTGCTTACAGCATGTGATCATCTGTCATTGCAGCTTTAATTCCGAATTATCCTCGTGGTTCCTGTGTTGTTCTATAAGCGCTTATATGTCAGTGTAATCATAGGCACAACCAAACTTACATGTACAGAAACAAATCTGAAAAAATGTTAGCATCTACTCATGTTTTAGGACCATGTTGCAATTTGTGATATTGCAGGCAGCATAGTTTGCATAATATATAGACATTTCCTCATTCCACAGTCTGGAGTTCCATAGATTTGAAATAGTTTGATTTTTTTTAAGGAACAATTTGAAATTGTTTAATTTAATGCATATTCTTCACAGGTTTGGAGTTGCACGATGTGAATATTTGTGGCAACTGCCTCTACTGTCTTCAGTTGATGGCTTGACACCCACGATTTCTCCTTAGTTTGCTAAGTTGCCTAATCTTACTTACATATATACTGAATTTGTGCATTAAGATGTATGCACCATTAAGCTTAAAAAAGTTTAACCGGCAAGAAAATTATATGCGACACTTATTTGGGACAAAGGGAGTATTTTAGAACATCACATCAATACTATCTATGAGCTCAATATACTCTCTCTGTTCCTCTCTCTGTTCCAAAATAAGTACACATCGCGCCTTCGAGAAGCCAAATAAATCTTAGGTTTAACTTGATTTATAAATAATAATAATAATATTTGTACCTCTAAAAAGATTAGCAAAAACATATATGATTGATTAATCTAATGGTAATTATTTGATATTACAAATTGTAGTATTTTTTATGTAGATTTAGTCAAACTTAAGTTTGTTCGACTCCTAGAAGTACGAGATATACATTTATTTTGGTACGGTAAGTGTACTCCATCCGTCCTAAAATAAATGTTGTTCTCGCTTTCTCAGAAATGATTTTAACTTTAATCAAATATATATAATAGTAGTAAACTAATAACAACAATAGTACATAATTAGTATGAAGATAATTTATTCTATTTTTACAATAGACTTAATTAGAAATACAAATGTTGCTAATATTTTTATAAATCAATCGAACTTAAAATGGTTTAACCGACATAAAAACCAATACTTATTTTAGGATAGAGGGAGTATTTTAGAACATCAACCGGTACCATCCATGAGTTTACTGTACTCCCTCTTCCAAAATAAGTACACATCACGCACTTCGAGAAGTTAAACAAATCTCAAGTATAATTAGATTTATAAAAAATAATATTCACATTTGTACCTCTAAATACGATTAGTACAAAAATGTATAATATGATTAACCTAATGATAATTATTTGCTATTAGAAATCTTAGTATTTTTTATGAAGATTTGGTCAAATTTAAGTTTGTTTGACTCCTAGAATATGAGATATGTATTTATTTTCGTATGGTAGGTGTACTCCATCTGTCCCAAAATAAGTGTCGTTCTCGCTTCTCGAGAAGCCAAATGTTTTTTAACATTGGCCAACTATATAAGAAAATATTAATGATTATAGTACATAATTATCTATTTTTATAATAAAATTAATTGAAGATACAAATGTTGCTAATATTTTTTTAAAATCTAGTCAAATTTAGAAAAAGTTTAACTGGCACAAAAGCTATAACAACATTTATTTTGGGACAAAGGAGGTATTTTAGAACATCAACCGGTACCATCCATGAGCTCATTGTACTCGTTTCAAAATAAGTACATATCGCACACTTTCTGAAGCCAAACAAATCTTAAAGTTTAACAAGATTTATAGAAAATAATATTAATATTTGTATCTCTAAACAAGATTAGTAATAAAATATATGATATGATTAATGTAATGATAACTATTTAATATTATAAATCTTAGTTTTTTATATAGATTTGGTCAAACTTAAGTTTGTTTGACTTCTAAAAGTATGAGATGGGCATTTATTTTGGCATCTTAGGTGTACTCTATCCGTCTCAAAATAAGTATCATTTTTGTTTTTCGAGGAGTCAAATGTTTTTAATTTGATCAAATATATAAGAAAATATTAATAATTATATTACATAATTAGTATCATTAGATAGATCATTGGATATATTTTCATAATAAAATTAGTTGGAGATAAAGTTATTTTATATTTTATATGCTCTATATATGTGTCTAAATATTTGATGTGATAGGACAAAAAGTTTCTGGTGGGAACTAAATAAGGCATGAGTTAAAGGCGCAATGGTAATACTTGAGAATGTTCCAGAATCATACCTCTATATGAAAATCCTCAAGGAAGTGTTACCATATCACAGTTTTCTAGATGTGAACACAAATTTATCAAAATTGGAACATTGATGGTAAAACAGGAACAATAAACTGATCATGTCAAACTGTAATGTTCATTGGTTCTTTGACATCCAATTTATACACATGAATTTTTGGTTTCCCTTTTTGCAGGTTTTTATCAATGACAAGGCAGGATTTATTGAACATGTATGCAGAGGATATGGTCTTCCGTCGTGAATCTTCCAAACCAGATTTTCTGCTAGAAGAACGTTAATGGGACAAACAAAAGAATCTTAAGTTCAAAGACCTTGCTCTAAAGGAGAAATCATGGAGTTCCCATAGGATTTTTGCACAAATGTAAACCTGCACTAGAAATGTGCTCGTTATTTTTTCACTAGCCATATCCTCTCGTGTCCGTTGTCATTTAAAATTTTTATTTTTTCAAGAGTTATCATGTTTTGACGTGATAATTGTACAACTGGAATCACTTCTTACATTTTCAAGAGAGTCCATATCATCTCAGCATTACTGTTATTTGCATAATTATATTTCCATGGATTCTTCGACAAATATGATAATGTTGTCTCTCTTCGAAGTTATAATTGTTCTACATATCCCCATGCAATTTTCAACGAACTCCCAAAGCCAATAAATCCCATACGTGCAGGATCAAACCCGCCTGGCTTTTCTAATCTCTGTGCATGCATCCCGTCCTCCCTCTTTCTGGTACATGTCTATCGGCGTTTTGTCATGGACTCAGGCCTTGTTTAGATGCACCCAAAACTTTACAAGATTCCCCATCACATCGAATCTTGCGGCATATGCATAGAACATTAAATATAGATAAAAAAGATAACTAATTGCACAATTTACCTGTAAACCACGAGACGAATCTTTTAAGCCCAGTTACTCTATGATTGAACAATGTTTGTCAAATAAAAACGAAAGTGCTACCGTATCAAAATTCAAAAAGTTTTTGGATCTAAACGAGGCCTCAATGAAGGTTGCAGATGCATGCGATAGAACTGCTCCCCTTCAACGGCTGGCAGCTGACTGTTTCGAGGACCACCGGTGTCCATACTGCTCGTAGTAGAGTACATCCAATTTCTATTATCAGTCCTCCGGTCAAATCGCTTATGTACATAAATAGAGTACATCCAATTTCTTTAACTTTAGAGTAGTACTCCGTAAATCATTTAATTTTGGTACAGTAGCTCATGGAGACATGGGACAAGGGACTCTCTGGTCTAGTTTGTGTATGCATATAGTATTAAATATAGATAAAAATAAAAACTAATTGTATAGTTTATTTATATTTACGAGATAAATCTTTTAAACTTAATTAATCTGTGATTAGACAATAATTATTAAATACAAACGAAAGTGCTAAAAAAATCAAGAGGGCCTCATTGTCACATGTCACATCATTGTTCTTACTGTAGTTATGGAGACATGGGACTGTATCTTATCATAATTTTATTGTCAGTGTTGTTTCCGGTATGGAGTAGAGCGTTTATTTTCGAACTAGACTACCTCTATTTCCTTTTAAGTATTTTATGATATTCGAGCTGATCAATTTTTTTAAAATTTAATTAGAATTGTAAAAATTATAGCAAAATTTATATCTCTGAATAAGTTTATTATGAAAATAAATACATATCTACTACTTCTAGGAGTTAAACAAGCTTAAGTTTGACCAAATCTACATAAAAATACTAATTTTTATATTATCAAATAATTATCATTAGATTAATCATATCATATATTTTTAAACTAATTATATTTAGAGGTAGAAATCTTATTATTATTTATATAAATTTAGTTATACTTAAGATTTCTTTAACTTTTCGATGTGCACGATGTGTACTTATTCCAAAAGAGAGTACAATAAGCTCATGGATGGTAGCGCACAATAAGCTCATGGATGGTACTGGCGTGATGTTCTAAAATACTTTCTTTGTCCTAAAATATGTGCCGCTATGGTTTTCATGTCAATCAATCTTTTCTAAGTTTGACTAAATTTATAAAAACATATTGATACTATTTGTATCTTTAATTATGTAATATAATTATTAATATATATATATATATATATATATATATATTTGGTCAAAATTTAAAATGTTTGATATTCCAGGAAGCGAGAACGACACTTATTTGGGACGAAGGGAGTACAATCACAACACCAAGAAAATGCATATCTTAATACTCTCTCCGTATAGAATTTAGAAGTCATTTAATATAGCGGGACAGTCTCCAAAACATAACTTTGATCTCTTATTTTTATAAAAAATATTTAAGAAAAAATTATATATGTATACTTTTATGAAAGTATTTTTTCAAGACAAATTTATTCATATAACTTTCACATTTGCAACTCAACAATTTAAAAGTTATTGATAATTTATACGTCTAATGTTTGACCCAAACCTTGTTGATGATTTATATGATTTAAAAATATTAGCATAACTTAGAACTCCAATTAAGTTTATTATGAAAATAGATTTAATGGTCTAATTAGTAATGAGCTCGTTCGCAAAAATAAATGAGCTCGTTTGACTCCTATGGAAAGAAGACTAGTACTCCCTCTGTTCCAAATTATAAGTCATTCCAAGAATCTTGGAGAGTCAAAGCATTTTTAAGTTTGACCAAAAATATAGAGAGAAATATAAAGATTTATGTCATAAAATAGGTACACTACGAAAATATAACTAACAAAGAATCTAATGATACTTGGTTGGTACCAAAAATGTTATTATTTTGCTATATAAATTTGGTCAAACTTGAAAAACTTTGACTCTCCAAGATTCTTGGAACGACTTATAATTTGGGACGGAGGGAGTACTTATTTTGGGACGAAGACAATCACACTACCAAAATAAATGCAAATCTCATACTTCTAGGAGTTGAACATAATTTGATCGTAAATTGCAAGACAAATCTTTTAAACTTAGTTAGTCTATAATTAGATACTCCTTCCGTCTCTGAAAGGTTCAACTCAAGTTTGACCAACTTTACAAAAAAAGAGCATCAATATGTAGGCAACGTATCATATACAATCCAGCTTCGTGTGCAAATATGTATGATACAAAATGAGTATCTTATGAAAATATATTCTATGATAAATTTAGTGGTATTAATTTGATACTATAAATCTTAGTTTTTTTTAAAAAAATTCAGTCAAAGTTTTAAAAATCTAACTTAGAATAATTCTAAAAATTGCAGATTTTAGCGACAGAATAGTACTAACTACCAAATACAATACCGTAACTAAATCTAAAAACTTTTTAGAAGGCTTTGGGCCCAGACCTCTACTGCTAGAGCTGCCATCTGCTCGTAAAAAAAATATAAAAAAAATGGCTGCAGCACTGCGACGTCCTCTCAGCCACACATTTCATCTCATGTACTTCCTTCGTCTATTTTTAATTATTGCTTGCGCTTTTCAAAAAACAACTGCCGATAATTATATATTAAAAAATATTAATATTTATAATACATAAGATTTTTGAATCTAGTTTTTTAACAAATTTTTTTGGAGATACACATGTTGCATGTATTTTCTACAAATCGAGTCAAACTTGTGGCACGCACACCAACAACGGCAATTAAAAAGAGACAGAGGGAGTACGTATCTTGTATTCTTGTGCTAAGTGCTAACACTGCAAAATGTTACATACATAAGATTCAATATAATAGAAAATTTTATTTTTTAAAAAATTTTTAGGATAAACTAAACAAGTCCTCAAGAGAAAAATATAGCCATGAGAGGAACAGTTCGACACGTATTAACGTATGGAGGAGAAGCTGACAGCCGGACTTCAAAACAACCAAAAGAGGATTGAAGTGTGGAAGTGGAATCTGTCCGCGTGCCTGAGAAAACCAAGACCCAGGCAAAAAGTACAAGGGAACGAGACGGGTGCGGAGGCAAAAATGCCACACGAGGCACTCAGGCAGTTGACCAAAAGGGACCCACCTCTGCAGAAAGCTGCAACAGAAGCGCATGCAGCGGAAAAAGAAGCCAATCAAAGAAGAGGAATAAGCTCAACGGCCGCTGCTAGTTACGGAGATGCATTTCTGGCCTTGTGATGGAGACCTCGGCGGCGTCGAGCGCAGCCTTGGCGGCGTGGACGAACGCCTCTTGGGCCAAGAAGGCGGCCTCCTCTCTCTCTTCGTACGAGGAGTACGTTCTGTGGTACCGTCTGTTTAGGTAATCGTAGGCTTCCACGGCGAGGTTGACGGCGCCGGACGACCGCCAGAGCGAGCCCCACCGCCGCGAGACCACGCAGAGGATGCGCCGGAGAAGGTCGTCGCAGAGGTCGGACAAGCGGTCCTCGCTGCCGCCCTTCGTCATCGTCTCGTCGGCGGCGTTGTGACTTTGTGATGCGATCTTGATTCGTCTTTTTATTAATCTCGCACATAAGAGGATCTTGGTCTTGGCGGCTGGCGCTGGCGCATTTTGTGGATCATAAAAAACAGACTCTAAATTATTAGTGAAAAAATATCACCGATAATCGATCAGATCAGATCAGATATACTAGGATGTTTCTGATGTGGACCGATTGACAAGGGCCAAGGGCCACTTCACAAATGCATGCAGGCTGAATCCCTAAAAAAATGCATGCAGGCTGAAAGAAAGGCGAGAGGAGACGCGCCGCACAGGGCGAGTGCCCACTGGGGCGGACGGGAAGCTTGGCACCCTCCTCACGCCGGCTGCTGCGGCCGCCGCCACCGCGCTGGCCCTTTTCCTGTCCTGTCTCCTCTTCAGGTCTGTCGCTTGTAGTCGCAGCGATACAATTGCATCCCAACATCTTGTTATTTGTTAGGATTTTGTGACGCATGTCACGCATCTCGATATCAGCTTTAATTTGAAAGCACCGCTGCAGGGACCAGAAGGGCGAGTAAACGACTTGGGGATCGAATCTAGCGGGTTGATCGAGTTCATCGGCAGGGGCAGCTTGAACTCGAGGTTGGGATCGTCGTCGGCAATGGGCGTATTGAGCCGGCGGCGGTTCCTGAATCTGATCGTGGCCGGGTGCTCCCCCGGCGTCAAATCGCTGCGCCGCATCAACCTGCTGGCGCAGCTGTTTCACCGTGACACACCACCACCACCACCACCATCAAAGACGACGGAGATGGAGACGCTTCGTCTTCCTCGTCCAAGCTTCACCTTGCGTGCTCTAAACAATGGAACCTGAACTGCTTCCCGTTCGCGGACTCCAAGGTCATCTGCGGGGATGATCAGTTGGGGCTCGGCTTCATCTTCGACCTGGACACACGCAAGGCGGGGACCATGCCCGCGCTCCCCAAGCTGCCGACGGTGAAGCCCGTCTCCGTCTTCGCTCACAAGCCCCACGTCGACGACGACATATTTTGCCATGGCAACGGTAGCAGCCTCGGAGAGGGTTCCCCATCTAGAGCCGATCTCCAATGAAGCGCGGGAGAGCGAGCAGTTCGTCGGCTTCATCAACCATTATCCGAGCGGGCCTTGGGGCGCCAAATGCTTCGCCTGCCGCCTCCTTTCGCCGCCGCCGTTCGTACGAGAGACATGGAGCTGGTACAACAACAACCCCGAGATCACAGCCTATGGCGTCGGCGGCGGCGGCTCGCACGTCTGCATCTCCGTTCAGGGTGTTGGCACCTATTGCCTGGACACAGCAGACCACAGGTGGAGCCAAGTTGGAAAATGGACGCTGCCCTTCCATGGCAAGGTTGAGTACGTGCCTGAGCTCAAGCTCTGGTTTGGCCTCTCCGGCGATTCCCGGCACTTGGCTGCTGCTGACCTCTCTGACATGGATTCCCAGCCACAGCTAGTGGGCGGCCCTTGGAAGGAGCTTGATCCACCAGATGCATGGAAGGAATGCAAGGATCCTCAGTTTGTCAGCCTGGGTTCTGGCAGGTTCTGCATTGCAAGGTTCTTCCAACAAGCTGCAGGCTCTGCTGGTGATCAAGCGATCAATGAAAATGTCGTTGCTGTCTTTACTGGTCTTGAGGTCAATAGCAGTGGCACTGCAGGGAAAGTGGAACTGCAAATGGCCCCTCACAGATCAAGACGTGTCAACAACACTAGCATCGAGACATTGTTTTAAAATAAATAATTTTGGTGCTTAATTTGCTCTTCAGGCTCACTGTTTTAAGTATCCATTATCTATCTTCTGACTTCTGATGAGGTAATTCATTGTCATTGGGTACTTGGAGTGTAGGAGGCAACTTAACTGTCATCATGGAACTTGGACATTCTCCTGAAGTGCAGTGATGCACTGATGCTACATATTACTCAATTGAACTATATATCTTAATTTGATTCTGGTATCACCTTTGTATATCAATAGTTTCCTATGACGATATATTCAGTGATCTACCCTCTGTCATCAAAACAAATTAACTTTAAGGGTTATCACCAATCAAACTTGTGTAAGTTTGATAAACTTTTATAGTAAAGAATATCAACACCTATGCACACTGCCCCTCTTCTTCTTCCTCCCCTGTCACATGATCAATATTGATTATGCTTTGCTCCAAGTAAAATAAAATAATAATATGTGGACCCCACATGAAATACTCTCAATGGGTGTGATAATGTGCATCGGTGCATCCCTTTTGTCACTACGAATATTCATATCACTATATTCGTTAAGCAAGGAGATCCGATTTCAATGGATAGATAATGGAGTAAGCAGTCTGTAGTCCTCACTTTATCAACCTTCAAAACTATCCATTATCTTGTAGTTTAGCAACTCCTCAGATGATTTTGGGAGGGAAAAAAGTGTCATCTCCCAACAGTTTCCCATAAATCTCTACAAAGAAAAAACAAATTTAGGTCCAGTCAATTTTTTGTCGGTAGTTTTTTTTCTCGCGGGAATTGACAGGTCGAGTACCCTTTCCCGTGACGCCTGCCTAGGGCTGGATATCGAGCTAGCTCGGCTCGTTATAGCTCGGTTCGTTATGGCTCGGCTCGTTATGGCTTTTTATATAAACGAGCTAGAAGGCTGACTCGGCTTGGCTTGTTAGTGAGCTCGAGTAGCTCGTTTGGCTCGCGAGCCGAATCATAAAAATATAGTACAAAGAGACTATAAATTTATAAAAGCAATTGAGCAACAAATACATCACATGCATACTTAAAATGAACTAAATAAAGTACTTATAGCTTTAACAATTCAACAAACAAACTACATTTTTATCCAGCCAGCCCACTACGATCACGACCGTAACTACATGATAGTCATACTCATACAGTTTAAGCATCATCCATTGATGGATAAAGTTAGGGATTCACGAATGGGCTAGGTCGAGAAATCTTAGGTATATAGCCGAGCCAATTTTAGTTGCTAGCATGATAATTGACTGACTCGTTATGGCTCGCGAGCAGCTCACGAGCTGGCTTATTATAAAACGAGTCGGCTCATTATAAAACGAGTTGAGCTCGAGCTGAGCTATTACGAACGAGTCGAGTGAGCTAGCGAGTTACGAGTTTTTTATCTAGCCTTACGCCTGCCCACTGCCACAACTCAATTGTTGCCACCTGAGCCTGCGACGTCGTATTTTCCATGACTATGTTGATTTCACAAACTTTAATTTTTGGATTAAATGATATGTTAAAATTAATATTTAATTTTTATAGTATTGTTATCTTATCATATGATTTATGTATTTTTAATATAAAAAATTAATTATCCTGTAGTAACACACGGACACGCTATCTAGTAGTTTTATAAAAGATGAAAAAAACAAATCACACAACTCCACCTAGAAGATCAACGACCCACTTTGAAGCCGAGCATGAGTATACATTGCCATGCAGCCCATGGCCCAGTGCCACGGCCCGTGGCCCGACGATTTGGCCCGACCCGAGCACAGCCCGGCCCGGTAGTCATCGGGCCCGGGCCAGCCCGGTCTGAGGGACCAGGTCGTGCCTGAGCCGTCACTTAGGCACGTGGCACGGCATGGGCACGAGCACGACCCGTTCGAACCGTCGGCCCGGTAGCGGTCGGGTGAAAATTAACTATTAATATAGTTGTGACTATATATATGTTGTTAATTATTATACTAGTAAAAATGATAAATTATTGGTAAAAATGATAAAATATTTTATGGTTTGGAAAAAATATTGATAAAAATGAGTTGTTGTCGATTTAATGGGCCATGGGCCTACACAACACGAAAACCGCCCTGCGGGCCGTGCCTTGGGCCGAAGGCCGGACACGAAGCCCGTAGAGGCATGGCCTGCTAGGCACGACGACTCGTAACGGCCCGACGTGACGTCGGGCCGTGCCGGCCCGGCATGGCCCGTTGGACATGTATAAGCATGAGGTTTCTCCACATTAAACCCTAGATGTCCAGTTCCCAATATCCTTACTACTCCCCTTCCCTTCCCTCTTCGGGGCCATTCTGGTCGGGCACAGGTGTGGAGCAGCACGCCGGCACTTCGGAGCGGGCTACTACTCAGGTTCACCGCTTGTACATCTGCTGCACCTTCATCCTATTTGATCGCTAATACTTCTGTCGAACTGAATGCTTTATATTATATTACTAATTTCGTTCTTTTCCCGTTGGGTTTTTTCCTCCCCAATTGACAGATGAGATCGAACTTGGAGTCGACGTCCGAACCATGGGCTTGTCGCGGCGTTTTCTGAATCTGATTGTGGGAGGCCACGCGCCAACCGTTAGATCGCTGCGCTGCATCGATCTGAAGCGCCTGCAACTCTTTTACCCAACCCCACCGTCACCAACCAACCCCGCCGCCAGCACCATGGAGACCTTTGGGCTTCCCGGACCAACTCCGATCTTCCGAGCCTGCGATTCGGGTGCTGATTGCCAGTGGAGAGTTGCTTGCTACCCACTTTCACAACGGAGGGTGCTCTGCACAGACCAGTGTCGGCGCAACTTGCTCTACGACGCCAGCACGCACGAAGTGGCAGCTATTCCCGAGTTCTACAGGCCTAGGTTGGATTCTCTCTCGCTCTTTGTCCCGGCCAGCGGCGAAGAAGGTGAAGATGAAAAGGACCGCCAAGAGGGCAGTGAAGACGACGATGACCAACAACGTGGAGGCGGCGGTGGCAGTCTCTTTCTGATGGAGAAGATTCTCCGACCGGTAACTGGTGATTTAGAGGTCTTGTTCTATGGCAATGGCAGAAGAACCTCGCACTGCAAACTCTTGCCACCTCCGCCCTATATCCATGAGCCCTCCAAGATCGGGTCTTACGCTGTGGTTGGCAATGGCGCTCATGTTTGCATATCGGTCAATGGCAGAGGCACCTATTTCCTGGACACAGCCGGGCACACATGGAACAAAGCTGGTGACTGGACTCTTCCCTTCCATGGCAAGGTCGAATATGTACCTGAGCTTAAACTCTGGTTTGGCCTCTCCGCCAATGCCCAACACTTGATTGCTGCTGACCTCTCCACCACGGATTCCCAGCCACAGCCAGTTAACAGTTGGAAGCTGTTTCAGCCTCTAGAAGAATGGATCGAACACAAAGACGCTCAACTTGTGAACCTGGGCTCAGGCAGATTTTGCGTTGCAAGGTTCTTCATACATGACTTTGATTTTGTTGAACAAGATGACTCTCCCCGTGATTGTATTGTCTTGACCGGTTTGGAGGTGATCCCGCGTGTCCTCAATGGTAAAGTGAAACTCGAAATGATCCCTCACAAATCGATGCGTCACACGACTTTGCCTGTCTATGGAAATTCCGTCGATTTAGTGTTCTGATGAATAAAATTTGGGGATTTGCTTCCAAACTCTCTTTTATCATCATATGCGGTCTGGATGTTTCTGGGACTGCTAATTTCCTCTGAGTGATTGTGTATACTTTTAAAATTTTAAGGATTATATATAGGGAGCGTATGCTATGGAAACCAGCTTCGTATGCAAACTATGCAAACTCTTATCAGGAGCGTAGGATGATCATCCGATGGCTAGAGGCAATGGTGGGATATTTTCCGCTTAAACCCCCCACTCATCCTACCCTAGTTAGTTCTTTTGCAAATCAACCCCCTGAAACCCAGCAGAACGCACGCCGCCGTCACACGCGGAGGAACGTCGTCGCCTCGTCACCTACGCGAGGAACGCGGCTCCCGTTCAGCCCGTCGGTGGCGCACACGCACATGTCGAGCAGCAACTAATAATCAGCCGATTGTTTGTTGGTGCGGCAGTGGCAGGGATCCGGTGGCACACACGCGCCTGCTTCATCAGTTCGTGGGGTGCGGCACTGGTAGGGATCCGGTGGAAGAACTGGTGCGGCAAGAATTCCATATTGCAGAACATAAAGAAAGCTTTACCTTTGCTAATTCACCATATGACAAGTTTGCCATGTCTAGTTTATCCTTCAGTTTTGAGTTTTCATCACGAACTTCTGCCAGTCTGGATGCTAGTTTACCTTCTCTCCATTAAGTACATCTATCAATTTCAGCAACGAACTTTTTGGAATTATTTGCAGGTTGAGCTCTCTTTTCTACGCGCGAGGAACGCCGTCGATCGGCCCGTCAACCTTCACACGAAGAACGGCTTCGCGAACGGGAGAAGACGTCGTCGCCCCATCTTCCACGGCCGCCGCGCAGCTGGCCGCGGCCGCCTGATCACGTCACGATGGATCAACTTGTTGCCCTCGTCGCGATGGTTTCCAGCGGTGAGGAGACCGGCGCTGCCGCCGCCGCCTGGGAGACAGGCGCTGTCGCTGCCGCCATGGAGAACCTCGCTACCGGAGAGGAGGGCGTCGTAGGAGAAGGAGCACAGTAAGCCGTCGATACGCCAAACACTTGGATGCTCGTGATCGTGTGCTTTGCCGATCGTGTGCTATTGTGTGCTTTGCAGATGTTTGCAGCCAGAACATGCCCACCAGGGCGCTGATGTTGACGCCGATGAACATGCTTTCATCACGGTGGACGCCAGAGTTAGAGGTCACATTCAACAGCCTAGCACACCTAAGCCGAAACCTTCTACAAGTTTAGTAGTAAGTAATTTTGAACATGTTTTTTTTGCAACCAACTAGTTTTGCATGGTCTATTGCTTATACAATTTGATACACTCACAGATGAAACCCATGGTTGGAATGACATTTGATACACTCACAGATGTGGAGAAATTTTACAAATCCTATGCACACGACGCTGGTTTCTCTGTTCGTGTTGGTCAGCACAAGAAGCAAAATGAAGAAATAATATTCAAGCGGTATTATTGTTCAAGGGAAGGATATAGACAGGAGAGCCAAAAAAAAGATATTGATGAATCCGGGAAAAAAAGGAAGTCAACAAATATGATGGAAACCAGATGTGGCTGTGAGGCACATATTGTTGTCAAGCTTGAAAGTGACAAGAAGTATCGGATATCTTCAATGGTTGAGGAGCACACCCATGGTTTTGTATCACCGGATAAGAGGCATTTGCTAAGATCCAACCGTAATGTTAGTGAGAGAGCAAAGAGCACTTTGTTCAGTTGTCATAAGGCTAGTATTGGCACCTCACAGGCATATCGACTTCTCCATGTCAGTGAGGGTGGGTTTGAGAATGTTGGGTGCACTAAGAGGGATTTGCAAAACTATTTCAGTGACCTCAGAAAAAAAATCAAGGATGCAGATGCACAAATGTTTGTGGCACAACTTGAGCGCAAAAAAGAAGTGAATCCTGCCTTCTTTTATGATTTTATGGTGGATGAACAAGGACGACTTGTTCGTGTATTTTGGGCAGACGCTACATGCAGGAAAAATTATAGTCTTTTTGGTGATGTGATTTCAGTAGATGCAACATATACCACCAACCAGTATAACATGAAATTTGTGCCATTTACTGGAGTGAATCATCACTTGCAAAGTGTTTTTCTTGGTGCAGCATTCATAGTAGATGAGAAGATTGAGTCATATGTATGGTTATTGGAGACCTTTCTTAAGGCCATGGGTGGAGTAGCACCTCATCTAATCACAACGGATGAAGATGCAAGCATGATGGCTGCTATTGCTAAGATTCTACTAGGTACGGCACATAGATTTTGCATGTGGCATATCATGGAAAAGGTACCTGAGAAGGTCGGGCCCTCTTTAAGAAACGATGAAAAATTTTGGCAGAGACTAAACAAGTGTGTTTGGGGGACTGAGGATTCAGATGATTTCGTGTCACAATGGAATTCTATCATGACAGATTATGACCTCCTAGAAAATGATTGGTTTTCCACAAGGTTTGCCATTCGGGAATCATGGATTCTGGTATACTTTCTGGACATACCTTTAGCAGGAATGCTTAGGACTACATCACGCTCGGAGAGTGCAAATTCTTTCTTTAACCGTTTCATTCATAGAAAGTTGACCTTTGTTGAGTTTTGGCTAAGGTTTGACACAGCTTTGGAGTGTCAGCGCCAAGAGGAGTTGAAAACTGACAATGCAAGTCTGCACAGCACTCCTAAATTGATGACACCATGGGCCATGGAGAAGCAGTGTAGTGGGATATATACACATGAAGTTTTTAGTAAATTTCAGAGTCAACTTATAGTTGCAAGAGACCATTGCATTATTCAAAGATTCTCTGAGTCGGAAGATAAGAAAATTGTGACCATTAGTAGCCAATCTGGAAAAGAGCGAGTGGTTGAGATCAACAAGTCAAACATGTTCGGTACGTGCTCCTGTAAATATTTTGAGTCCTATGGCATCCCGTGTCGTCACATCATACAAGTGCTTAGAACCGAGAAGCAAAATGAGATACCAATGGGTTATATTATGAAGAGATGGGAGAAAATATGTAAAAGGTACGTATTTTTAGAGTTTCTATATGCCTATTTTGTTACGATATTATTAAATTTCCTATGTTTGTTTTGATACAGGGAAGTGTTATTTGATGACAAAGGTAACCTTTTAGATGAGAAGCCTAAAGATGCTAAGGAGGTGGAAATGCGGAAAAAGATTTCAGACTCACGCAACATGTTTGAAGACCTTATTCAAAGGGCAAAGAATTCTGAACAAGGAATGGACTTTTTATATTCTAGTTTGTCCAACCTAGTAGAACCTCTCCAAAAGATCACGCCTGCTGCTACGGATAATAAACAGGATGAGTATGAATCTTTCCTTGGTAGTACTATTCCAAATGAAGTCAATATACATCCACCAACTGATGTCAGGTCGAAAGGGAGAAGCAAAAGAATTAAGAAGAGCAAAGAGATGAGGGCTCCAAGCAAACGGAGATGCGGAAAATGTAAGCAAGTAGCGACTCATGACGCACGCAATTGTCCAAACAACATTGTTGGCTGACTGTAATTTTCATGGTTTCATTGAGTCATATATATGGATTATATTGCTGCTGCCATTTTTTTTACAAATATTGCTGCTGCCATTATGCTGTGTACCTCTGAACTTTCTGAATGAGATGAATTGTGACAAATTTTAAACCTCATAAAGTTATTTATTTGGGATACAGGGAGTACGTGTGAACAGATGCCGCGTATATGCTGTGTACCTACAGTTTGTTGATCGATTAAAAATCCCAACAAACAATCGGCTGATTATTAGTTGCTGCTCGACATGTGCGTGTGCGCCACCGACGGGCTGAACAGGAGCCGCGTTCCTCGCGTAGGTGACGACGCGATGACGTTCCTCCGCGTGTGACGGCGGCGTGCGTTCTGCTGGGTTTCAGGGGGTTGATTTGCAAAAGAACTAATTAGGGTAGGATGAGTGGGGGGGGGGGTTTAAGTGGAAAATATCCCACCATTGCCTCTAGCCATCGGATGATCATCCTACGCTCCTGATAAGAGTTTGCATAGTTTGCATACGAAGCTGGTTTCCATAGCATACGCTCCCTTATATATAAGGACGTACTTGGGTATGAAGTCTCAGCGTTGACTGTTGATTTATAGTCGCATGTATTCTGAATTTCTGAAATAATACACCATTATTTAGTGTTGAACATAGGGCCTCACGCCTGTTATATGCACTTCAATTTCCTTTGCTACAACAACGAATACCAGTAATTATAATGAATGCTACTCTAAGTTCTGTCCTTGTGTGATTACAAATCGAGTCTGAAAGTTTTATATTTTGACCTTGTTTAGTTCACCCCAAAATCTATTTTTTTTTTCAAAATTTCTCATCATATCGAATCTGGCGGCACATGCATGGAGCATCAAATATAGATTAAAAATAACTAATTATATAGTATGTCTGTAATTTGCGAGACAAATCTTTTAAACCTAGTTAGTCCATGATTGGACAATAATTATCAAATACAAACAAAAATGCTACAATAGCCAAATTCAAAAGTTTTTGGATCTAAACAAGGCCTTTCTTGTCAAGTTAGGTTTCTACGATTGGCAATTTTTTTTATAAGGGATACTGCATTGTACAACCGAAATTTATTCTATATAAGAATGTGGCCTTCTCTACTGCTCCTTTTGTTTGTCAGATATCAAATTTAGTCGATAGTCGTGATGATTGATCAACAAGAAACTCATGAGGGAATACCTAAAGAGGTCAGTTTCGTTGTCAACAAATTAGAGATAAGTAAAAGTAATTATTCCCTAGATTATCATTTGATAAGAGTACATGACTGCACGCGAGAAATGCTCAGTAGAATCAGATTAGACAGTGAGCTTTCATGCTTGTGTTAGGTGCTTGCATCAATTGATATTAAAGGGAAATAGGCCTTTGCCCATGGCTGCAATTTATAATATGTTTTTGTAGTAACAAGTTCAGCAATTAGATATTAGTGTATCACAGTGCGTCAACTACAATAAGCTTGTCCAGTACCCATAATTAAATAAAAATTATACATACCAGTTTTATTTCAAATATTTGGTTTGTGATTGAATTTTATTCTCACCAAACAAACATCCATGCCAAGGAAATAATTTATCTTTTAAAAATATGTTAACCTTGTGAATGCTACCTAACTTTTTTATGAATCTGGAAAAGCACTCCATTTTTTAAAAGTGGAGCAACAACCTTAACATTGCTTTAGGGATTTCTTTTCAGTTCTTGTTTAAAGCATCTACCTGCACACATGATATAACATAAGCAACAAGGATGCACAACCATTGTGCAGACAGACAAAGGCAAAAAAACATACAAATGTAACATCCTCAGCCACACCTCTCTAAAAAGGTAGCTTGTTCCCACCATTCAGGCCTTCTTTTATAACACAACTATTTTCCAAGAAACACATTATAACAATGGCTTTTCCACGACCCATATTCGAACAAATCGTTATATATGTGATATAAGGCCTTATTTAGTTGGTGAAAAAGTTTGGGTTTGACTACTGTAGCATTTTTATTTGTATTTAACAATTATTGATCAATTATGAACTAACTAGGCTCAAAAGATCCGTCTCATAAATTACATACAAACTGTGCAATTAGTTATTTTTATTTATATTTAATGCTCCATACATATGCCGCAAAATTCGATGTGACGGAAAATCTTGAAAAGTTTGTGAATTTTTGCTCGAACTAAACAAGGCCTAAACTGCATGTCAAAAACTGAAGAACCCAAACCACATGCTCAAAGCACTAGACATGGGACCGAGCATATAATATTACTAGAAACCTACTGCAAAAATTCTAGAATTATTGCTAGCATAGATTAAGCATGAAAATTCATATAAGTTCACGAATTATCCATTTTTTAACTATTTTAACTAATTTAAGAATATATGAAAACCATACGAACTATGTGAACTAATTATACTAGTAGATAGATCATGATTTTATAAATCTAATAAAATTAGTTTCACTATTTTGGACATCCACAAAGTTTTATATTGAATTTACAATTCTGCTGTAGAAACTAATTTAGAAAAGCTTTCTAAAAAGAGAAAGCGCGGGCGTCCCATTTCGGACCAGCGACCCGGCTCGGCCCATGCGGAGGATCAGCGCGCGCGACAGACCGGCCCAACAAGCGATCCGCTGCAGGTGCCCACGCGCGTGATTGAACGTTTTCCAAAAGCGCCCCTAAGCACATATGTTATTCCGAGACGCCTCTTAGCACTATTTCGACAGAGACAAATTTTGCAGAAAGAACCCTGTAACTCATCATCTTCACCAAGGTGCAGTCCTTGGCGTGCACGCGAGCACCGGCGTGGCACACCAGTGACCATGCCGCCCACGCCAGTCACCCGAGAGCCATGGTGACCCCAAAGCGAGGCTGACCACCATCAAGGGTTCCCTTAGTGACGATTGGAGGAGACAGCACGCAGAGAGACGCTCTCAGGTATGCCACAGCGGGAGGCGGCTACTCGAGGCGGCGGCGCAACTGTTCCGGTGAACCTACGCGCTTTCAGAGACGTAGCGATGGAGCGTGAGCAACGAGGACGCACCTGGAAACACGCCGTGGTGACGATTGGGGCCAAAGAAGGCCGAAGTGGCCTGCCCACGTGCGGGCCGCAGAGACGACGGCGCTCCGTGGCTGGCACGGCCGCGTCACCACGCCTCCGGCCGGCGTCCTGGCCAAACAGGGTGAGCAAAAGGTATAGGAGGTTAAGACAAACCCAGGGACCAAAGTAATCGAACCCTGAGGCCTTACCCACATCCCTACCATCACGGCGGCGCTCATGACCGGCGATGACCGAAACGCCAAATTGGCGATTGGTAGCGCGTGACCTTGCCTGGGACCGTGCCGAGCTATGAGCTAGCTACTTTTACTTGCTGCTAGCACGAGGGTTCGAGCCGCGAGGCTTTGAGCACGGTGAATTGGAGAGGGCAGGGAGGCGGGCGGTCTCTGCTATGGTAACGCCGAGGAGAGGCTTGGCATGAAGTGCACGGCTTGGAGCGGCAGGAGCTGAACAGGCTCACCAGCGACATCGAGCGGACAGGGCGGGGCAGGGAGACACCGAGTGACCAGAGGCATCACTCACACCGCGACGAGAACGAGACAGTGGAAGCAGGCACACCGACTCGGTGGTAGCCTGGTAGGTGGGGTGAGCAGAGGAGCGAGTGCCACGTTGGCGGTCAGGGCAAGAGCCAGACTCATCGTGGCCAAGCACGACCGCTCGGATCACGTGGTGATCACGCCCACCAGGCCGAACGACCTGAACAACGTCACGCACGCATTTTAAAGCGGGTTAAAAATTAGTAACGTTCTCGATTGAGGTTAACTAAGGGCTTGTTTGGCACAGCTCAACTTCAATAGTAAAGCTGTTTTTTTAGAAAATAGCTTCAGATGAAGCTAAGCTGTTTTAGAAAAAGTGTTTGACAAAATAGATTCACCAACTACTTCATGTATAGTTGAGAGAGAGAAATGAAGGAGAAGCTACAATAAGCTAATTTTTTCAGCTTCATCCAACTTATGTTTTTGTGAGAGGAGGGGAAAAACAGCTTCACCCATGAAGCTGTTTTGAAAATAAGTGTTTGACAAAAAAAACAGCTCACAGCTATACCAAACAAGCCCTAACTTTACTACCTTCAAGTAGACACTGTCAGCTACCAAACTAGTTCTCACTCCGATCTAAGAACTACCAGAGATAGAGATACGCGCATGTCAACCTAGCCTTGCCACTGGAATGCTGGTTCGCGAACAGAGTATCTCTGACAAGGTTCCGACGCGTTCTAGCTAACTTCGAGCAATTTTTAAGAGGTCAAAACGACACTCAAAACCACCACGACCTACACCAACCTCAAGAGCTCACCTAGCTGCAACCAATGAAGAGAAAACATGATTTAAGCGTTTAAGCATTTTTGTTAGAATTTAAATGCCAAAAGGGGCATTGTTTATTGTCGATACGGACTTGACGAATTTCTAGGCCGCGGCTAAAACTATCGCTTCCTGGCACTTTTGCCTAAAATTTTAGAAGGTCGCAACGTTGCTAGTTTCATCTAACGAACATACTGCGACGTAGCCCGCACTTCGTACTATGCGGCAGAAGCGAAGCTTATAGACATTGTTTAATTATTCTTCACAAGATCATTCTCTAAAACTGAACTTTCTAACCATGAACTATGTGCCCCTGTGTTTACATAAATTGTTTTTCATACCGAACAAAAGTTAAAACACCGGAGTTTGACTCATTGATTTCTTTTAGGTTTTAAGCAAGGTGCTAAACGAGCTCGTAACACCAGGGGTGTTACAGCGACGAGTCCGAACAACTTCGTGACGATGCGCGCCTCCCGTCATCATGGGCGAGTCCGAACGGTTCAGTGACGTGTGGCGGCGACTGGCACTGTCGGCGCACGCCCCCATCGTCGCAGGCGAGCCCGATCGGCTCAGTGACGTGTGGCGGTGACTGGCACTGCCGGTGCGTGCCTCCCACCTCTGCGGGCGATTCCGAGAACGACTCCACACTGGTACTCCTTCCATCCAAGACATGGAGCTTACGGTGCGTGCCTCCCACCGTAGGGAGCGAGCCCCTCCTCGCCTTTCTCTATCGCGGGCGGATAAACAGGAGCACTTGCAAAGGTTTTAGGCGAAAGCTCAGCTCAGATCATGTTTGGGCTAGTGACAAGATTTCCTTCTTGAAGGCGTCACTGAAGAACCCTAGCAGCTGCCTCTCGTGGATCGACCCCTTAAAATGCAGCTCCTCGTCGAGGCTCAAGCAAAAACCTAATCAAGCTTCTGCTTGGCTCACGAAAATTACGTTCCGGAGCTATTGTGCCTCTCGTATGGTAGTCCTTGCATTCCGCTTGTGTTTTTGTGGTTTTACCACTTTTCGCTTTGGTGCTAGGGCATTTTGATGTTTTTGTTGTTTATTCCTTAACGTCTGTAAAATTTATAATGTGCCGTTTTGGGCTATTTAATACATATTTAGGTGGGGAATAATCCCCCGGTGACATTAAAAAAAACAGACGTGGCACGCGTGTGACCGATCCAGAGTAAGGACCCATTCGTTGTTCCAACTCCTCAAAGCTTATATACAATAGACCAGGGTTTGCTAGTAACCGTCTAACCGAACGAGCTCTAAATGACTGCCGAACAAAGCAAAAGGATGATGTACGCATTAGTTCATACTATATATGGAATATATCATCACATGAGGCAATGTACAAATTACACCAAGGTATAACGATTTAAACGTAAACGGTAAGGGAATCAACTTAATAAGATAGCTTAAACTTAACGGGGTAATATTTTGCATCAGTACAGGAGAATATTAAATGGGGCAACAGCTAATTAACGGCAGGCTTCCATTTCTAACTTCTATATGATGACAGATAAAACAGAGAGTCTGGTGAACGAAGCACCATAATTAGTTAGAATAATATCTCGATGCTAGTGTTGTTGACACGTCTTGATATGTGAGTGGTCATTTGGAGTTCCAATTTCCCTGTGCCACCTTTCCCACTGCTAGTATTGATCTCCACGCCAGTCAAGACAGTAAAATTCTTGAGGACCGCCACTTGATCGCCTGCTTCAGCTTCTTGGGAGAAGAACCTTGCAATGCAGAACCTGCCGGAACCCAGGCTGACAAACTGAGGATCCCTGCACTCCTTCCATTCCTCTGGCAAATGAACAAGCTCCTTCCAAGGGCCTCCCACCAGCCGCTGTGGCTGGGAAGAAGAAGAAGAATCCAGCATGCCAGAGAGGTCAGCAGCAGCCAAGCAGTGCCGCCGGGCACCAGTGGAGAGGCCAAACCCAAACCAGAGCTTGAGCTGAGGTACATACTCAATCTTGCCATGGAAGGGGAGAGTCCAATCACCGACTTTGTTCCACAAGAGGCTTTCTGTGTCCAGACAGTAGGTGCCAACGCCGCCCTCAACAGATATGCAAACATGTGAGCCACCACCGACCACACCATAGGCTGTGATCTCGGGGAGGCATTTGTTGTTGGACCAGTGATATGCTGTCTCCCGTACAAATGGTGGTGGTGGAAGGAGGTGGCAGTGCCAGGATTTGCCAGTGACGGCCAAACCATTACGGCGGTTGATGAAGCCCACAAACTGCTCACTCTCCTGCTGCACACTAGCTCGTCGTCTCACTTCCGGTTGGGGAACCTTCTCCATGAGGAAAAGACTGCTGCCCTTACTGTCGATCCGCAAGTTAGCATCGACATGGGGTTTGTGAACGAAGATGGAGATGGGCATCACCTTGGGCGCGCGGAGTGTGGGGATGGTTCCCACCATAGCTGAATCCAGATCAAAGAAAAAGCCGCGCCCTGAATGGTCCGCACAGATAACCTTGCTCTCGCTGTAATCCGCAAGCGGGAAACAGTCCATCTTCCACTCGTTGTTCGATGCTCGGAACGTGAAGCTGGGATCAGCAAATCTGATCGTCTCCATCTCTAAAGCCGGTGGTGGTGGTGATCCGACTTGGTAAAACAGCCGCTGGCGCGTCAGGTCGATGCGGCGCAACGATTTGACACCGGGGGAGCAGCCGGGCACGATCAAATTCAGAAACCGCCGCGCCAACAAACCCATACTCGTTGATTGCCCCCAATTTTTCAAGCTGCATTACCGATCGAAAAGGCGGTGGAGGGAAATTAGTTAGAGAAGAACGAGGATTTTCAGATTTTTAGGTCTAGCGGAATTTAAGGACGAAAGAGTGTACCTGCTAGCTAGGTTAATCAGATTTGATCACCTCGTCCTTAATTTCCCGCAGCGGTGAAACAAATCCAAGATGCCTCCTATAAGAATATCGCAGATAATAACCAAGATAAGAGCAAGTATTATGGTGGGCTGTAAGCTGGCTAAATGCTGATGTGGAGGAGAGAAGGGAGGAGAGAGAGGAGAAGCAGGCTGTAAGCTTACAGCCAGCTTAGACACAAGAACCAAAAAACTTTGTGAGAGAGATAAGTGGGCCATGTATTAATAGTGAATAGGTAACTATTGTATGGGTGGGCTGGGAGAAGGCTGTAAGAAATCTTACAGCCAGCAAGTGGGCTGTATTATTAAACTTGCTCTAAGAAAACTCAAAACGGCAGCAGCCGCGACGGCGTCGTCATCGGCCGGCCGCCATCGCGGGTCACACAAGGCGGCGTGGGCGCACGTGACGACTGACGAGTCGAGTTGCGAGGTCTCGGGGTGGGCTGGCGGCGGGCGACGGAGGAAGAGAAACCGCGCGACGATCGAGTCGTGAGTCGCATAGGGGGAAGTATAATTAAAACTAAAATAAATAAAAAATAGTATGAAAAAACAAAAGAAAACAAAAAATAAACAGAAAATATTTGAAAATAACAAAATAAAAAAATTAAATAAACATAAATAAATCAATAAATAAAATAAGAAAAGAACAAAAAACGCGGAGAAGAGAAAAAAACAGAAAACATGTTGATAAGGTTGAGAGGAGCTGCAACATACCATATGGTTAAACAAGCATAAGCTTTGAAGCACATGTGGGCTCATAGCAAAACAACAACATAATAAAAACACATAAAATAAAAATGAATAAAAAACTTTAAAAGAAAATAAAAAAGGAGATATAAATATAAAAAAGGAAAAATGATAGAAAGAAATCAAAAGAAAAAGAAAAATAAAAGGTAAAATGCAAATAAGAAAAAATAAAATAAGAATGAAAAGCATAGAGAACTAAAAAGAAAAGAAAAAGGAAGAATAAATAGGAACAAGGAAATAAAACAATAAAAAGAAAACGATAAGAAAAAAGAAAGAAAAGGGAAACTAAATAAGAAAAATATAAAAAAAGAGAAGGAAACCGTAGGTACCTGCTACTACTCCGCGCAAAGTCTGTCGTTGTTCCGCGCGCGGGCGGCCTTCCCGCGCGTCCTCCCGCGCACTGTTCGGCCAGCGGCTTCGGTCCGGCCGTTCGGACCGGATGCGTCAAGGCGCGCGGGCTGGCGATCAGACCTGCGTACGTCGGCACCCAGGTGGCGTTGCAACGACGGGGCCGACGATCGGATCGGTAGCAGGAGGTTGCGCAGGCGATGAGATCAGCTATACACTCGGCGATGAGATGAGTAGCGATCAGATCGGCCATTGGCTAGGGTTGCGGAAGATTAGCGGATCGTAACCGGGATTGAGTGTTTTGGGAACGATTAATTCTATTGCATGAATATGCATCATAGGTTTTTTTTTGGATTTCTACCATTATAATTCTTCGACTTCCGAAATCTGCCATTATAATTCGCCTATTCTGAAACTTGCCATTGTAATTCTTCTTCTACCTGATTCTTACCATTATCTACTTCTTTTTTAGGTGTTTAGACACACTGTCAAGCCATGTACGTTACGCATCTTTTGTATGCACCAAAACACCCCTAATACTACTTCTCTTTTCCTTCCGTTAGTGTCATGTGGGCTCCACATGTCAGCTTCTCCTTCAACCTCAAACCATCTTCCTCCTTCAATCTCTTCTCCCTTTAGTCACTGTCCAAGTAGAGTGCTTGCCAGCTCGTGCACCCACGAGGCCGCAGTGGCGGCGGCTTGCCTGTGCCTCGCGTGCGCTGTGGCGGCGGCGCGGCTGCATGCTCGCGCGCCCGCGCGCCTGCACAAGGCCGTGGCGGTGACGGTGACGGCTAGTTGCCAGCCCGCGCGCTCAAGGGGCCGCGGCGGCGGTGGCTCACCTGTCCCGGCCATGGCGTCCACGATGCAAGAGATTGGGCTTGCAAGCAGGAGCGGCACGAGGTGCGAGCGGCCAGGTTAGCGAGCAGGAGCAACGCGAGGCACGAGCAGCCGCAGACCATGTTTGTTGGCGTCGGGGGCGGATGCTCTCCGGCTCGCGTGCCCGCAAACTGCCGGCGGTGACAGCTCGCTAGCTTGCGCACCTGCGGACCGCTGTGGCAGTTGGAGTCTGCTCACCAGCTTGCGCACGTGCGGCCATTGCGTCGGCGTGGGAAGTCGTGGTGTCGTTGCAGGAGATTGAAGGTGGCGAGGTTGAAGGAGAAGCTGACGTGTGGGGGCTGCATGTCAATGACAGCAAGAGTGTTTTGGTCCATACGTAAGATGCGTACACGTATATGGCCTCACAGTGGGTCCAGACACACGTAAAGACGTTGATAATGGCAAGAATCGGGTAGAAGAAGAATTGTAACGGCAAGTTTCAGAATAGACGAATTGTAATGACAGATCTCCAAAGTCGAAGAATTGTAATGACAGAAATAAAAAAAACCTATGGAGGCCAAGGTGGCTTAGGAGCCAACCGCACAGACATGGTACATGCCACAAATAAATCAAGGGCTACCTACACTATAATTACACATACTATAATTACAATAGGCTAACACTACACGATGGAGATGCTGCTTTGGTAACGGTAACGGTAACGGTAATGATATCCTATGGGCGTTCGGACGAACACATCCGACTCGACTGAGCCACGAGCGCCCCGCCCCTGACTCCTTATCCGTTTCCATCTGTTCCGTGACCTCGCGCCCATTCTCTCTCTCCCTCGCTCCGCTCCCCTCTTAGCTCCTCCGCATCCACTCCACCGCCATTGTTGCGTGCTATTCTTCGAGTCACCGTGCTAGCCCCATGTTGCTGCTGCTCCTCCCTAGCTCCCTCCCTCCCTCCCTCCGCCACCACCACCAAAGACGAGGACGGCGGCTCCGACGAGGTAGGTCGATCCTCTGGATCTAAGATCTCTTCTTTGTTCTTTTTCTCCTCCTCCTTCTTCTCTGAATCTGAGCTCTCCTCCTCCTCCTCTTCTGGACTAAGCCATTCTCCTCTAGATCTGGCGAGCTCTGGGGTCCTTTCCTCCTCCCTCCAATGAGTTTGGAGGTGATAGAACAAGGCTAGAGCAGCCTGTATCTTGAACTCGTCTCCTTGTTGTTTTCTCTAGGATGCAATGGATTTTTTTGATGTTACAATAGATGATTTCCGAATGTTGCAATAGGATTTTTTTTGTTTGTTGCAATAGATAATTTTTGAATATTGCAATAGCATATTTTAGGTTGTTGCAATTCTGAACAGTCCCATTTTTCATGTTTCAGTGTTGATTTTTGCGATTTTGTAGTACATATTTTTTAATGTTGTAGCAAATAATTTTTGATATTGCAGTATATTTTTCGAGTTGCAGCACATTTTTGATGTTGCAGTATGTATTTTTTGATGTTTCATTAATTATTTTTTTGATGTTGCAACATGTTTTTATGATGCTATAGCAAATAATTTTTTATGTTGTAGTATATGTTTTCCGATGTTGTATTACTTGTTCTTCCGATGTTGCAATACAAGTTTTTTGATGTTGCAGCACATTATTTCCAGTTGCAGTACACATTTTTGTGATATTGCAATTATTCATATTTCAATGTTGCACTACGTTTTGTGGAGTTGCACTTGGAAGTGTTTTCGTGCTCTTGCGCGGTTGGGGAACCGGGTGATGCGGGGGAAGGGCGAACAGGCTCTGTTCTATTTCTTTGGTGGGGCAGACAGTTTGGGAAAGCGGGGAGCGGCGTTCCGTTCTATTCTTGCGAGGGGACAGACGGAGTTGAGAACGGAGTGACGTTTTTTATCGTGTTCTATCCCGTGTGGGGCCAGGTTGGGCGGGTTTATTTTTTTAACAAGGGTGGGCGGGTTTTGGAATGACGCGGTGTGAAAGGCCCGGCGTCCGGATGTGTCTCGCACACCGGACTTCTGGGCGCTAACATTTCCGTTTTGGTAAATATGGTGTTGCCACATATATCAATCAAACCAACATGATCGATGTACCTACCTTAAGGAGATGATCAAATACGGTAATGATCAGTACTGCAGTTTAGTACTTTACAAAAGACAATGACTTAAACCAGTTACTACAGGATGCTAATTGGGGAACTTGAAAGCAAGTACCTCCATGGTTGAATACTTAAATTTTATCTACACTCACATAATAGCTGCCTTAGATAGCATGAGTACTATTTTCATTGATTTAAATGACTCATATTTTATGCATGTTAGGGAATTTTAACGGTTTAACTAAGATTGAGGATTGACCTATAGTCCTATAGAAGATAAATAAAAGTTTTTTGTGAACTGATAAGTCCAGTCTCAGTGGCCCGTTTCAATGCACTGTTTCCAAAATAAATCCGCTGACAGGGCATCAATGAAACGAATAATGAAACAACCTCCACAATGCATGAGTTTCACCTTGACGTTTCTTAGGCTGGGCAAAGCATTTAATTACTGCAAAATGATTGGATCACATGCAAGATGGTAAACAATTTAGCCCTCAGTGGGGATTTCATCCCGTTTCACCGCGTGGGAAACAATGCCCGCGGGGTTTCACCATGGTGAAACTACTTTCTTCTCTCTCCTCTTCGTTTCATGCAAAAAGTACAATTTTCCTAACATGACGCTCTAATAAATGTGCATGACATTCTGATGAACCCACTATGCATGTTTCATAAGAGTGTCATGCACATTAAATAGGGTGACACATAAGCAAAATTGCTGACTTGACAGGATCATTAAATGAAGGAGTTTCATAAGATGAGAGAGAAGTTTCATCCCCATGAAACTCATCTGGCTCGGTTAGTTTAGAGTCTTGGTAACTGCGCCATGAAACTATGCATTGAGACTGGCCTAAATGATCCGAACATTGGATAAAATATGAGATGTCTTTCCCTAGGATATACTTTTAATATGGTATACATCTGAATGGATGTGCGGAGAATGTCATTAATATTCCTCCATTGTATATAAATAGCTTTTATAAACACATGCGGCATATAGTTTCATAAAAAAGATGAAAAAAAAAAAACAAATCACACAACTCCACCCGGAAGATCGACGATCCTTACTACTCCCCTCCCCTCCCCTCTGCGCCGCCATTCTGGTCCGGCACAGGTGGAGCAGCACGCCGGCACTTCCCCTCCCGGAGCGGGCTTCTCAGGTTCGCCGCTTGTACATCTGCTGCACCTTCATCCTGTTTGATCGAAAGCCGTCGCCTTTGGTTTCGTTTGATCTGTTTCCTCCGTGATTTTTGTTACGCTCTAGTCATGCTCTATTAATTGTTGCCTTTGAAGGCTGATGAAGCAGGCTCCTGGTTAGGTCGTTCGCACAGGATTTGGTAGTCGGATCTCTTTGCTGCCTTCTTCTGGAGGTACTCTTTCTTCGTTCTTCGTACTTATATAGATCTATATATATATATTCTGTCGAACTGAATGCTTCCCGGCCGGCCGATTACTAATTTCTTTCTTTTTCCCCATTGTTTTGTTCCCCAATTGACAGATTTTTCAGATCGAACTTGGACTTGACGTCCGATCAACCATGAGCGGCCTCTCCCGGCGTTTTCTGAATCTGATCGTGCGAAGCCACGACTCAGCCGTTAGATCGCTGCGCTGCATCGACCTGAAGCGCCTTCAACTCTTTTATCCAACGATACCACCACGAACGCCGCCGCCTACTACCATGGAGACCTTTGGGCTTCCCTCTCCGAACCCCAACTTCCAGGCCTGCAGCGCGGATGCTGTGGACCAGCAGGGAATTGCCTGCTACACACTTGCACAAGGAAAGGTGCTCTGCACGGATCAGTGTCGGCGCAACTTTCTCTATGATGCCAGCACGCACCAAGTGACAACTATGCCCGAGTTCCACAGGCCTAGGTTGAATTCCCTCTCGCTCTTCATCCCCAGTGGCGAAGGCAAAGACAAAGACGACAACGACCGTGGAGAGGGGGCCGACGAAGACCGATGTGGAGGCGAAGGCAGTCTCTTTCTGATGGACAAGATTCTCCAACCGGTAACAAGAGGCGACATTGGGCACCCAACCGGTGATCTCGAGGTCTTGTTCTACGGTAATGGCAATGGCGGCATAACGTCGCACTGCAAACTGTTGCCACCACCACCCGCCTACGACTGGAATGCGCCTTCTAAGATCGGTTCCTATGCTGTGGTTGGCAATGGCTCTCATGTTTGCATATCCGTCAATGGCAGAGGCACCTATTTCTTGGACACGGCGAGGCACACATGGGACAAGGTCGGCGACTGGACTCTTCCCTTCCTTGGCAAGGTTGAGTATGTGCCTGAGCTTAAACTCTGGTTTGGCATCTCTGCCTATGACCAGCATTTGGCTGCTGCTGACCTCTCCACCACAGACTCCCAGCCACAGCTAGTTCACGGTTGGAAGGAGTTTCAGCCCCCAGAAGAATGGTTTCAAGTTGGAGACCCTCAACTTGTGAACCTTGGCTCAGGCAGATTTTGCATCGCAAGGTTCTTCACAAGTTTCTTTGAAGATGACTATGCCCAGGAGGTTTCTGTCTTGACCGGTCTGGAGGTGGTCCTGCGTGAACTCAATGGCAATGGTAAAGTGAAACTCGAAATGGTCCGTCACAAATCGATGCGTCACACCTCTATTCCTGGCTGCCGAAATTCCATCCATTTAGTGTTCTAATGAGTCTGGGGCTTTGCTTCCAAACTCTCTTATCACCATGTGCGCTCTGGATGATTCTAGGACAGGACAGTTAATACTGACTATGTGTGCTTTTGTATTTTTCTTTTAAATTTTAAGGACTTGCATGTGAAGTCTCAACGTTGACTGTTAATTTAGTTGCATGTATTCTGATATAAGCTGGTTTGTGATGTGATGTCTGTTCACCACTTTGAGCAAAGCCGGGGTAAACAAATACGTCTTATTTAGACAATATTTATCTAGATGCATAGTAGAATGTATATACTAAAATATGAGGATTGACCTATAGAGGATAAATAAAAGTTTTTGTGAACTGATAAATGATCTGAGTGCTGGATAAAATATGAGATGTCTTTCCCTAGGATATATTTTTAATATGGTATATATGAATGGATGTGTGGAGAATGTCATTAATATTTTCCTCCATTGTTTATAAAAAATAGTTTTTATAAACACATGCGGCATATAGTTTCATAAAAAAGATGAAGAAAAATAAATCACACAACTCCACCTGGAAGATCGACGAGCTTTGGGCTGGACATTGAGTCGTTCACGCCGCCGACGTGCTTTGATGCTACTGAGGTGTGGCTTCGGCCCGTTCGGAGAGGCCCACGGTCCACACTTTGAAGACGAGTATACACCAAAGGGAATTTTACATATTTATAATTATAACGGATGACACTTATTAAAATTGCACTCTTATAATGGCGTTTACATATTTAATAGTTTTAAATCGCATGTTTTTACCATATTTGCCTACGTGGCATGCCAGGTGGGACTGACACGCTCAAGCACAGCAAATACGCGAAATGTCCTTGTTACTCCTGCCTTGCTCCTCTCTCTCCCTCTCCGAGCTGAGTCCCACCACTCGTGTCACTGCCAAATGGAGACCTCCAGCCAAACAATCAGGCAACCAATCCAAAGGTGAGAGATCAATCCACCTGCCGTCCATGTACTCCCGCAACGGGTCCATGCTGCCGTAGTACATGTCATCCCGGGGCATCCCGCCCAGCGACGCCACCAGCTGCGGCAGCCAGAGGAAGATATCGTCATCGGCATTCATCACGTAGTCGTACGGCTCGTCGACGTAGAGCCGTGCCACCGTGGACAGGAACCTGTACGTCTTCCCGTCGTTGAGGTTCTCCTCGCAGCCGTCGAGCACGATGACGTCGTCGTGGGTGAGGATCCTCGAGCGGCACCAGTTGAAGCGGATGTCCACGTGCACGTGCGTGGCCAGGGGGTCCTCCTGCGACGCGAGCTGCCGCCCGTACACCATGCGCGCGCAGCAGGTGCCGCCACTCGAATATGTCCGCGCGGGTCAGCACGCTGATGAGCAGCCGGAAGTCAGGCTTCCGGCGGACCACAGCAACGCCCGTCTTCGCCGGCTCCGCCGAGGGCGGGCCGCACGCGCTTAGCATCGCCTGCAGGTGGAGGGCTTGATGCACGGTGCACGATGTGGCGCCGATGGAGATAAGCGATGCCCGACAGCACCTGCCGCGCCACGCGTGCGTCAGGAAGTGCTCGTCCATGATGTGGTGGTTCTTCAGGGATCCCCGTCCAGTAGGATCTGGAGCTCGCCGGCCTGCTCGTACATGTCGTGGCACCGCACCACGACGATGCTCGATGGTGCCGAGGATGGCGATCTCACGCATGATCTACCGACGCTGCCCCGACTGAAACAGGCAAGCACCCGGTTGAGCACCCGTGGCGACGGCGGCACTGCGATGCACGGGTCCACCAGGTCCTCTACGCTAAGCCTGGGCATTCAGGTTACCTGATTTTTTCGTGTCGGGTAATTCGGGTAATTCAAATTGTTACCCGATATTAGTTCCGAAAAAACACTACCCGCAATTTCGGGTACCCGCTAATTCGGATTCGGGTTCGGGTATTCCCGATTTACCTGAATTCAAAAAACAACACACTATACAAATTTTCAATAGTAATTTATATATAATTTCAGCAACAATTTGTATAGAATTTCAATACCATTTTGTAGAGAATAATATACTACTATCATTTGTTTAAACAAAGAGAATTATATTCTAATAAATTGATAAATTCTAATATTTAACTAACAACACATGATAAATACAGAGATATAGACAAAAATTTGGGTAATTCGGGTACCAGAGGATATTACTCGAATTACCCAAATTAATTTCGAGTAATCAAAATCACTATCCGAATTTAGGATCGGGTACCTTGGATTCGGGTAATTCGGGTTCGGATCCGGGTAATTCGGGTACGGGTAATGGGTATCGGGTAATTTGCCCAGGCCTACTCTACGCGTCGGCTGCCCTTGAACCACTCCACCAGGTTCACCTCGTCGGTGCCTTGAACCACTACCGACTGGAGGTGGAAGACGGCGACAAGTGAGGCCCACCTAACCGTGATAAGAGTGGCGGGACCTAGCTGTCAGAGAGGGAGAGAGAGGAGCAAGACAGGGTTAGTAAAGACATTTCGCATGCCTCTGCTGATTGTACTTGAACGTACGTGTCAGCCCGACCTAACGTGCCAAGTAGGCAAATGTGGTAAAAATAAAAGACGTGCAACTTAAAACTATTAAGGCCTTGTTTCGTTCCCAAAAATTTTTAAGATTCCCCGTCACATCGAATCTTTGTACGCATGCATAAATCATTAAATGTAGACGAAAATAAATACTAATTACACAGTTTACCTATAATTTGCGAGATAAATCTTTTGAGCCTAGTTACTCCGTAAATGGACAATAATTGTCACATACAAACGAAAGTGCTACAGTAGCCAAAGCCAAAAATTTTCGCGCACTGAACAAGGCCTAATATTTAAGCGCCATTATATCATCCGTTATAATGGTAAATATATAAAATTCTAGTTCCCAATATCCTTACTACCCCCTCTATAGGTAGCCATGCAGCCCGAGACACGACGACTCGGTCCACGGCATGACATTTTGGCCCGGCCCGAGCACGGCACGACCCGGTAACTCGTGGGCCTGGCCCGGTGGTGCGGGCCGTGCTTGGGCCGATGTCTGAGCCTGCGGGCTGGCTCGGCCTGGCCTGAGTTTTAGGAGTTGTCGTGATAACGGTTTGGTGCTACCTCCGCAGACATTGCACAAACATCTCATTTTTATGTTACATGTCTTTTGATGTTATTTATATGATTTAAGACTGAGATTGTAAATCTGAGAAGTTGAGAGTTGTAAAAAATTGATTGTAGTATTATGTTGGTGAAGTGATCATTGTCATTGTGTGGTTATTTTATTTATTTCTTTTACAAAACCAGGCTATGGGCTGACCCGGCCCGTCGGGCTACGCGGGCCGGCACGGCATGAAGTCAGCCCGTGGGCCCGCTCGTGTTTGGGCCGAAGGCCAGGCACGCGGGCCGCTAAGGCACGCACGGCAGGCACGCGGGCCAAGTCGGCACGGCACGCTACGCCCGTGCCTGTCCCGGGCCCGGCCCGGCCCGATGCCCATCTACAACCCCCTCTCGTCACCTCTGCGCCGCCATTCTGGTCCTGCACAGGTCGAGCAGCAGGCCGGCACTTCCCCTCCCGGAGCGGGCTACTCAGGTTCGCCGCTTTGTACATCTGCTGCACCTTCATCCTGTGTTTGATCGAAAGCCGTCGGGTTTGGTTTCGTTTAATCTGTTTCCTCTGTGATTTTTGTTACGCTCTAGCATGCTCTATTGTTGCCGTTGAAGCCTGATGAAGCAGGCTCCTGGTTAGGTCTCGTTCGCACAGGATTTGTTAGCCGGATCTCTTTGTTGCCTTCTTCTGGTATAGATCTATCGTAGTAGGCGTCGTTGTCGAACTGAATGCTTCCCGGCCTATTACTAATTTCTTTCTTTTCCCCAATTTGTTTTCTTCCCCAATCGACAGATTTTTCAGATCGAACTTGGAGTTGGACGTCCGATCAACCATGGGCCTCTCGCGGCGCTTTCTGAACCTGATCGTGGAAAGCCACGAGCCTGCCACCAAATCGCTGCGCCGCATCGATCTGGAGATCGAGCCTGCAACTCTTTTTTCCACCGCCAGCGCCAATTCGGCGACCAACAACAAAGATGGAGGACATCCCGGTCCCGCTTCCCGACCCGATGTTGAAGTTCGAAGCCCACAGCTTTAGAGGTACAGGCGATCTGTGGAGCTTAGCCTGTTACCCATTTGGACAACGGAAGGTACTCTCCACGGACCAGGCCGGGTCAACTTCCTCTACGACCTCGACACGCGCGACATGGCGGCCATGCCCAGCTTCCGCAAGCCTAAGTTGCGCGGTTGCCTCTCGCTCTTCGTCCCTGTCGGCGATGGCGAAGACGACGACCACGAAGGCGGCGGTGGCGGAAGCCTATACCTCATGGTGAGGGAACTCCGAGAGGTGAGAAGGCACAAGATTGAGGTTGGGCAGCCAAGCATGGATTTCGAGGTCTTGTTCTACGGCAATGGCAGGACGACCTCGCACTGCAAACTCCTTCCGCTACCACCTTTCGTCCTTGAGCCCATCCGCAAGAATGAACTCCCCGAGATCCGTTCCTACGCCGTCGTCAATGGTGGCTCTCACATCTGCGTGTCCGTCGACGGCAGAGGCACATACACCCTGGACACGGCGAGCCACACGTGGGACAAGGTCGGCGACTGGACCCTACCCATCCATGGCAAGGTCGAGTACGTGCCGGAGCTCAAGCTCTGGTTCGGCCTCTCCGGCGATGCCCAGCACTTGGCTGCTGCTGACCTCTCCACCATGGACGCCCACTCCCCGCCGCAGCTAGCTGCTGGCCACGGTTGGGAGGAGTTCCAGCCTCCGGAGAAATGGGCAGAACAAGGACTGCAAATAGATCAAGAGGATGTTCAACTGGTGAACCTGGGCTCAGGCAGGTTTTGCATCGCAAGGTTCTTCGATCGTCGACTGGCGGGAGAGCCATGACAGTGTCTTCTACTTTGTCGTCTTGACCGGCGTGGAAGTGGTCAAGCGTGTCCTCGACAATGGTGAAGTGAATCTTGAAATGATCCCTCACAAATCCAAGTGTCATCACAAGTCGCCTGTCGACGGAACTCACATCGAGCAATTGTTCTGAACAACCCAACTTTATCACTATGCATGTGCCGTCTGAATGATTGTGTTGGGATTGAAAAGTGAGGCAACTGAGGATCCTGTACTACTTTGTATAAGGTCTTGTTTAGTTCCGAAAAAATTTCGGATTTAGCTACTGTAGCACTTTCGTTTTTATTTGACAAATATTGTCTAATTATGAACTAATTAGGATCAAAAGATTCGTCTCGTGATTTACAGACAAACTGTGTAATTAGCTTTTGTTTTCGTTTATATTTAATGCTTCATGCATGTATGTACCGCAAGATTCGATGTGACGGAAAATCTTGAAAACTTTTTGGATTTCAGAGTGAACTAAACAAGACCTAATTTTAAAACCTGCACATCATCAGGTCTCTGCGATGTTGGTAACCGCGTAGCTCATAGTATTGTCTACTGCAATGCAATGGTACTTAAATTGAGGCGGGTTGTTTGCTTGCAATGTTAGATTGTTATTATGGCGTTTGGTAATCAAATAGCTAGTCTAGGAGTTCTATTGGCTACGAGGATGTCTTTAATAGCAATTTGCAAATAGCTAAAAAAAATAACATTTTCATTGGCTATCAAAAAGAGAGATCAAATAGCTAGCGACTTTTAAATAACCTATTTCGGAATTATTGAAAACGCCCTATGTTCCCCCTTCAGTTTTCAGAAAGTCTTTTCGACGGGATTCTGAAGCGCGGGGTGCTTGATAGCCTTTCCATGAACGTACGGCACCACAAGGCGAGGAGGCCAGCCAGGACAACATGATGCAACAGATCAAAATGGAGCACAAGGCGGACAGACAACTTTACACTACCTCACTGAATATCACTAGGCTTTCATATAGGCCTTGTTTACTTCCACCCCAAAATCCAAAATTTTTCAAAATTCTCTGTCATATCGAATCTTTAGACGCATGTATGGAGTATTAAATATAGACGAAAATAAAAACTAATTACACAGTTTGGTCGAAATGTACGAGACGAATCTTTTGAGCCTAGTTAGTCTATGGTTAAATAATAATTAACACACACAAACGAAAGTACCACGACGGTGCTCGATGGTGCGGAGGATGGCGATCTCGCGCATGATCTACCGACGCTGCCCGACTGGAACAGGCAAGCACCCGGTTGGGCACCCGTGGCGGCGGCGGCGTGGCGATGCACTGGTCCACCAGGTCCTCTACGCGTCGGCTGCCCACCCTGCCCTTAAACCACTCCACTATGTTCACCTCGTCGGCACCCTGAACCACTACCGGCTGGAGGTGGAAGACGGCTGACAAGTGAGGCCCACCTAGCAGTGATAAGAGTGGCGGGACCTAGGAGGGAGAGAGAAGCAAGGCAGGGGTAGTAAGAACATTTCGCGTGCTTGTGTTGACTGTGCTTAAGCGTGTCAGCCCGATCTAGCGTGCCACGTAGACAAATGTGGTAAAAATGAAAGACGTACAACTTAAAACTATTAAATATGTAAACGTCATTATAAAAGTGATATTTCGATAAGTGTCATCTGTTGTAATGGTAAATATGTAAAATTCCCGTTCCCAATATCCTTACTACTCCCCTCCCCTCCCCTCTGCGCCGCCATTCTGGTCCGGCACAGGTGGAGCAGCAGGCCGGCACTTCCCCTCCCGGAGAGGGCTTCTCAGGTTCGCCGCTTGTACATCTGCTGCACCTTCATCCTGTTTGATCGAAAGCCGTCGCCTTTGGTTTCGTTTAGTCTGTTTCCTCCGTGATTTTTGTTACGCTCTAGTCATGCTCTATTGTTGCCTTTGAAGGCTGATGAAGCAGGCTCGTGGTTAAGTCGTTCGCACAGGATTTGGTAGTCGATCGGATCTCTTTGCTGCCTTCTTCTGGTATAGATCTTTCGTAGTAGGCGTCGCTAATACTTCTGTCAAAGTGAATGCTTCCCTATTACTAATTTCTTTCTTTTTCCCCTTGTTTTCTTCCCCAATCGACAGATTTTTCAGATCGAACTTGGAGTTGACGTCCGATCAACCATGGGCCTCTCCCGGCGTTTTCTGAATCTGATCGTGCGAAGCCACGAGTCAGCCGTTAGATCGCTGCGCTGCATCGACCTGAAGCGCCATCAACTCTTTTATCCAACGATACCACCACGAACGCTGCCGCCTACCATGGAGACCTTTGGGCTTCCCTCTCCGAACCCCAACTTCCAGGCCTGCAGCGCAGATGCTGTGGACAAGTGGGGAGTTGCCTGCTACACACTTGCACAAGGAAAGGTGCTCTGCACGGATCAGTGTCGGCGCAACTTTCTCTATGATGCCAGCACGCACGAAGTGGCAGCTATGCCCGAGTTCCACAGGCCTAGGTTGGATTCCCTCTCGCTCTTCATCCCCAGTGGCGAAGGCAAAGACGACGACAACTGTGGAGAGGGGGGCGACGAAGGCCAAGACGACGTCCGCGAAGAGCGCAGGGAAGACCAAGACCGACGTGGAGGCAAAGGCAGTCTCTTTCTGATGGAGAAGATTCTCAAACCGGTAACAAGAGGCGACATTGGGCACCCAACCGGTGATCTAGAGGTCTTGTTCTACGGTAATGGCAATGGCAGCATAACGTCGCACTGCAAACTGTTGCCACCACCACCCGCCTACGACTGGAATGCGCCTTCTAAGATCGGTTCCTATGCTGTGGTTGGCAATGGTTCTCATGTTTGCATATCCGTCGATGGCAGAGGCACCTATTTCCTGGACACGGCAAGGCACACATGGGACAAGGTCGGCGACTGGACTCTTCCTTTCCTTGGCAAGGTTGAGTATGTGCCTGAGCTTAAACTCTGGTTTGGCCTCTCTGCCGATGACCAGCACTTGGCTGCTGCTGACCTCTCCACCACAGACTCCCAGCCACAGCTAGTTCACGGTTGGAAGGAGTTTCAGCCCCCAGAAGAATGGTTTCAACTTGGAGACCCTCAACTTGTGAACCTTGGCTCAGGCAGATTTTGCATCGCAAGGTTCTTCAGAAATGACTTTGAAGATGTTGACTATGCCCAGGATGTTTCTGTCTTCACCGGTCTGGAGGTGCTCCCATGTGAACTAAATGGCGATGGTAAAGTGAAACTAGAAATGATCCGTCACAAATCGTTGTGTCACACCTCTATTCCTGGCTGCCGAAATTCCATCCATTTAGTGTTCTAATGAGTCTGGGGCTTTGCTTCCAAACTCTCTTATCCCCATGTGCAGTCTGAATGATTCTAGGACAGGACAGTTAATACTGATGCTTTTGTATATTTTTTTAGAAAGGCTTTTGCCATATTTTTTATTAGACGATAGAAACAAAAAAATTTTAAAATACAACTGGACTACTCTTGCAAATCAAACAACTACTACGACACCTGCTACTATCGACAGAAAGAAAATTATTGCCCATTAGCTACATTAACACCAGTAGCCCGCTGATATTGGTCAAATTCTTCCTTGCATAAGAAGGCCACCTCCCTTGGTTGTAGGCTTTTGTTTTGGAAGGTTCTCTTATTCCTTTCTTTCCAAATATTCCACCAAAAATAAATGATCAGGCCGTCAAACCTCCTCCGATTGACTATCTCTATTTGCTTTCAGCATTTCTTCCAGTAATTATGAAGCAACCCCCTTGTAGCAATTGTGTCCAAGGTAGAGAGTCCATACCACATTTTTAGACATGACCATACTTGGCTTGAGAAAATGCAATCCTTGCACAAATGCGTGGGTGTCTCTGGTTCGGTGGTACACTGCTTACATATTGGATCATGTGGCCAATTCCTTTTTTAGTAAGTTGTTCACTGTGAGGATCTTCTTGTGGAGAAGTGTCCATGCAAAAAATCTGCATTTTGGCTCAGCCTTGGCTTTCCAAATTGGCATAATCCCTATCTTACTGAAAGTCCCTTCAAACTAAAGTTGTATGTGCTTTTAGCGGTGTACTCACCATCAGATGTCCATCTCCATGTAATGGTATCTTCCCTGCTGTTGTCTAGTTGGATGGACTGTAGTAAGACATATTCTTTGATTTCCTCTTGTGTTAATATAGGCTTGATATGTGAAATCCATTTATTTCCTTTAAGTGCTTGAGATACTGTGATCTTCTTCCTTTTCGCCTTCTTTTAAATTTTAAGGACTTGCACGTGAAGTCTCAGCGTTGACTGTTAATTTAGTCGCATGTATTCTGATTTCTGATATAAGCTGCTTTTGTGATGTGATGTCTGTTGACCGCTTTGAGCAAAGCCGGGGTAAACAAATATGTTTTGCTATGTATTTAGACATTATTTATCTAAATGCATAGTAGAATAGATATACCAAAAAAACGACTTATAATTTGAAATCCAGAACAGAGGGAGCATTATATTAGCCTATAATTTATATAACATCTTGTTTTATGCGTAAGTCCTCCAATACTGAAGTTTCAAGATTGTTCGTGTACATCACCGCAAAGCTTATTTCATCGTTCTGGTGTTTTCGACCCAGCTAAGGTCTTGTTTAGATTTAGGGGGCTAATAATTAGCACCTTGGATCCAAATAGGTATAGCTAATAGTTAATTGAATACCCAACTAACAAGTGTTTTAGGAATGGTTCTCAAATAGCTAATCTAGGAGAAATTTTATTGGTTATCAATGACAATTTGTAAATAGCTAGTGAGATGAGATATATAAATAAGAAAAAATAAATACTATAATGGAGAGTTATGTGAGAGATATTTATAAGAGATCATGCTAGATTAGCTATTTGTAAGTCGTTAGCTATTTAGGAGTTGCTAGCTATTTGATCTCTCTTCTTGGTAGCCAATGAAAGTATTACTTTTTTTATTATTTTTATACCTATCTAGTTAGCTATTTGCAAATTGTTATTAAAGACATTCTCATAGCCAATAGAACTCCATATAAACTAGCTATTTGATTATTATTGGGGACGCCGTTATTGGTTAGACCAAACTAGTTAATAATAGTAGGTAATATTAGCTGTGACCTAATAGCTAGCTGTAGGTGTTATTTAGCTAGGTACACCTTGTTTTCGCTGAAATTTGACTTATGCTGATGCTTATATTGATTTGTTGTGAGGAAAAAACACCGTTCGTTCATCGAAAAAAAATATTAAAGTAGTTCAGCGTAGAAATATTTTAAAGTATTTTTGTTGTCGGACCGAGCTTCTAGCTACATCTACATCAATGTGTTGTTTGGTTCAACATTTGTAAATACAATCCGTATTTGGAAACTGGTTACGGAAATGTGTAATGGGCTAGAGTGGACTTTGGATGAAAACGGATTGGATACGGACGGATTTCACCGATATCATATTTGTTTTTATATTTTTGGTCGGATTTAGATTCAAATACGAATAATGTCAATCATGTCGGATAAGATATGATTGGATGTCGACATCATAAATATACGATTTAAGTATTCAGATACGGATACAGTATCGGATATTGAATATTCGGACTTGGATATAGACAGATTTGAACCCCTCTAAACGAATTTGATATCGAATATGGTCGGAAAATATTCATACCGTTTTCGTCGGTATAAGACTGCCATTGCAGTCGGCAATGTCCACGCTACAAGAAAGCAAGCAAAGGAGTGAGCCATCACCACGAGCACGAGCCAGAGCAAGCCAAAGCAGATGCCAGTACGTCCCGCGTGTCCCGTGAACTCCTGAGGTTGTGGATTCGTGTAGAGCAGTAAAGAGGTATTTTGTTTTCTCAAAATATTTATACCCTTGCAACGGGTGCAAAATAATACCTGCTAGGTTGTAAACCATAAAATACCGTCTCCTAAGCTTCTCACAACTGGAATCCTATTTATAGGCCTTGTTCAGTTGGTAAAATTTTAGGTGTCATTATGTTTGTGTTTTTGCAATATCCTAGTCACCTTATGCTAGGTGTTGCAGATCAAATTGTAACAGACATAGCTGGTCAGGACCTCATAGATTTATTTGCCTTGTGTACCACAAAACACTATCATTACCAGAAGTAAATTTCATTGCCGCATACAAATTGTAAGAGACATGGCACGACCGATATCCAGCTGACTAAATGGCTAGTGATCAAAGCAAAATGATGATCCACGCATTGTATAATCTATATACTAATCATCAAATGAGGCAATGTACAAATCAAGATAACCATGCATATAAACTGTATGGGAAAATCAACTTAATAAGATAGCTTAATATATGGTGTAATATGTAGCATCACTGCAGGAGACAACACAAGATTTATCTATTATCTCACCATGCTCACCATACTCACTGTTTTATCTATCATCTCACCATGCTCACCATACTCACTGTTTTATCATTAAAAGTCGGCTCCTACAGCCCAAATTCCTCAAGCCCTGAGTATGGTGAGCAAAGCACCAGTACTTAGTTAGAACAATGCCTCGATGCTAGTGTCGTTGACACGTCTTGATCTGTGAGTGGTCATTTGGAGTTCCAATTCCCATGTGCCACCTTCAGCTTTGCCCCTGCTATTGACCTCGACGCCAGTCAAGACAGTAAAATTTTTGTGGGCCACTCCATCACTAGAGCCTGCAGCTTCTTGGAAGAACCTTGCAATGCAGAACCTGCCGGATCCCAGACTGACAAACTGAGGGTCCTTGCACTCCTTCCATTCCTCTGGCAGATCAACAAGCTCCTGCCAAGGGCCGGCCACCAGCCGCTGTGGCTGGGAAGAAGAATCCAGCATGCCAGAGAGGTCAGCAGCAGCCAAGCAGTGTCGGGCACCAGTGGAGAGGCCAAACCAGAGCTTGAGCTGAGGTAGATACTCAACTTTGCCATGGAAGGGGAGCGTCCAGTCACCGACTTTGTTCCACGTGTGGCTTTCTGTGTCGAGGCAGTAGGTGCCAACGCCCTTGACAGATATGCAAACATGTGAGCCACCACCGACCACGCCATAGGCTGTGATCTCGGGGCAGTTGTTGTTGGACCAATGAATTGTCTCGTGTACAAACGGTGGCGGCGGAAGTCGATGGCAATGCCAGGATTTGTCACTGCCGGGATTAGTTGAACGGTGGTTGATTAAGCCCACAAACTGCTCGCTCTCCTGCACACTGTCATAAAACACATGACCACCACCACTTCTGGCCTCTGGCTGGGGAACCTTCTCCATGAGGAAGAGACTGCTGCCGTTACTATAGTTGTCATAGTTACCGTCGACCTGGGGCTTGTGAACGAAGACGGAGATGGGCATCACCTTGGGCGTGCGGAGTGGAGGGATGGTTCCCACCTTTGGTGAATCCAGGTCGAAGACGAAGCCGCGCCCTGACAGGTCCGCGCAGACAACCTTGCACTCGCTGTAATCCGCAAGCGGGAAGCAGTCCATCTTCCAGTCATTCTTCAGAGCTCGGAAGGTGAAGCTCGGACCAAGAAACCGGACCGTCTCCATCTCTAGAGCCGAGGGGCGAGAGATGGCGTCTTGCGCTCCTGCTGCTGCTGGTGGTGGTGGTGCTGATTCGAATCCCACTGGGTAAAACAGCTCGTGGCGCGTCAGGTCGATTCGGCGCAGCGATTTGACGCCAGGGGTGCAGCCTGGCACGATCAAATTCAGAAACCGCCGCGCCAAGACACCCATATGTAGTCCTTGGTTCCAATTTCAAGCTGCCTTACCGATCCATGGGATGGGGATCGAAAACGTGGAGGGAAATTAGTTAGTGAAGAACGAGGATTTGTTATTCAAAAAAAAGAACGAGGATTTAATTTGTTGATAATCACAAATTAGGTCTAGCGCAACTGTGTGATTAATGAAGAAGAACTCAAGGACGAGAGAGTACCTGCTACTACCAGAAGCTAGATCAATCAGATATGAATCCCAAATCCCTTAACTCGTCCTTTGCTGCAGCGCGGGGGAGGTAGCGAGGTCGGGACGTCTAGGGTTTATTAAGTGTGGACCTCTGAATTCTGAAACCCATGCGTCCGTGCACGGTGCGTTGGGCTTGGGCGTTGCCTGCTTTGAATGGGTCTAGTCCAGACGCTTAAAATGGGCCGTCGTTTTAACCAGATTCGCAAAGCCTTTGTCCTAAACTGAGATATTATTCCTCAAAAAAAACTGAGAGATTAAGGGGGGTTTTATTTTATCTCCTGCTAGTTAAAACCCTCCACGTATCTTGTTTGACTACACTCACATTTATCTCAATCCATATGCGTAAAAGTATATTAAGATAAAAATTAACTAGCTTTGATCTCAATTCACTTCAACACATGTAAATTGAAACATGTACAAATACAACAAAACAAGCCCTTAATTATCATTTGTGCAGTTTATTCTCCATACCGATTAATTATGCAACCTTCAATATACTCCAGCAGCTTGTTGTTAAACTGAGATTCTGTAGAGTGAACTGTGATTCGCAGAAAAACTGGAACCAATATCAAACTACTGGACGAATCACATCAGTACTCACATGAGAGATGAGACGTATAGCTAAGAAACAACGTTCCATTAGGCGACCACATGGCAGTATGTATATACATTTTCTTTCAACAAATAAAGACCATTTATGTACACAAGGTGAGGTCACAGAGTACAGTTAGTTCTGGTACAATGAGCGGCATATCTACAGCACAATTACATGGCACGGTGTTAATCCATATCGACTGCGCAGCTGCATCGCATTCCATAAACCAAGCATCGTCAGAAGGCTCCATAGAGTTGGCTTCGGCTTGAAATTGCTGCTGCTGAAGCACAAGTACACCTTCTTTCTGTAGGTTACCTAGCTTTGTTGTCTATGCAGCCAGAATTCAGAGCAGCAACACATGTAGCACACTGTCAAAATGGAAGAATTTGACAGTTAACTTAGTCCATTCTCCTCAATGATCAAACATAGCATAGCCGTGCCTCGGCGATGTGCATTATGGGCAAAAACTTGCATTACATACCTCATGATTGGAAGAGAGTAACAGTTGCAATATATCCATTTTTCATCACCTAATAACCGATAAAATAACACGATGTCACATCTGATATACACAGGGAAAACAGATTTGGAGTGTGATCGAGTAACACCCACCTCGAAAGCAATATTCTGATATCCATATACAAAAGTCGATCCAAATGGATTGTTCATGGAGCCTTGTGTCTGGATTGCAGCTCGGCCACAATCACCGAGGATCTCCTAATACAGTAAAAACAAGGGTTGTTTAAAGGACAGAAAAAAATTGGCATAAAAGCATGCAGTAAGATAGCATATTGGCATTTGGCACTCAAAGCGTTGCTTCATTGATAATACAGCTTAGAGCAATATCTACTTAAAAGGTAAGTGCTCTAGAACAAGCAAAGGCAAAGCTGAATTCTTAGTGCAAGAAATTAGTGTGACTATGCTAACAAACCAACTATGCAAAAGAAAACCTAGTAGATCATTTAACCTTGAATAAGTTTACCGTTCACTGTTTAAGAACTAAGAAGGATGAAAAGGACTCGTGAAACAAGATGCAAAAAGGGGTGTGCAAAAATTGTTACAAATGGCATTTCAAAGCAAAGATGGTAACTTTAGAACTACATGGCAAAAATCAAACGGCATTCTGAAGCCAAATAAGACATCAAGGACTACCAGTTGTACCATCAGCAGTGTTAATAAGTCATGTAAAACACCATACCTTCACTTGTTCCCATTTTGTACTAGGCGTTATGCAATTTTTCGAGACATTACCAGGCTGAACTGTACCTTCAGCTGAAAAAAGACCAGATGGATGATTGGATTGGATTATTCCATCACAACAAACTTTTTTTTTTAATTACGAGTAGTTCAGACCTTCAGCGTCATATATAACAAAGTTGCATTTCTTATATGAGTTGAAATCTGAATGACCAGGGAAGTTTGTGTGCAAAACAAACTTCTTTATCTTATGTGTCTGCAAGGACAATAAACTCTGTCAATATGCTATTTCAAGTCCAAGCCAATAAAAAAAAGCTATTTACAGTGTTGCACAATCCTAGTGTGATGAAATACTCCACACCTGTCCATCAAATAAGATATCAATTCCACGCGAGAAGTAGTTGTAGAAGTAATCACCACAAAGTGTTGTACGAGGCCGGGGTTCTGATGCAGAGTGTATGACCATTTGATCCACCTACAAGATGGGAGAGCTAACATAGTAAGCATTCCAGTTGAGAATGCACCAATGATTCCAGGGAGAATGGCATTCCTTCATACTGATCTTTACCAAGCAAAACTTAATCATATGCTACAGAAATACTGCTTAGTCTCACACTCTCAATAGCTTTGTATAGGCTAAAGTATTATCTACATGCTTCCATGAGTAAGCAAAAAAAAGTAAATTCTCATGGAAACCAATTCAGTTTAGCTTATGTCATATGTTACATAATGTTGGCAACTCAAAGAAATACATGTTATGTGAAATCTCTACTCTGGTGCCACAATTAAAACTGACCTGCTTCTGATGGATACCACAAGGACGACCCAAGTCAGTCCAGACATCCTGAAAAAAGAAATTCAAGCAAAAGACAAATCAGGGCCAATGTTAAAGTTAAATTTTACTTCAGCAAATAGATATGATATGCACCTGTGGTGATGCACCAAAAGGAATATGCTGCCCCCCTATTGTGAACCAAAGTTCTTCTCCAAGCTGAAAACAGTACAAAATTATACACATATAAGAAAATGTTTGCTCCATTGGTAAGACTTGGTAAGACAAAACAACATACAAAAAACCCCAATTTATTCATATACACGAAGATACTAGTTATTGTATGATTCTCCCTAATGCAACAAAGCAAAAAAAATATTTTTTATTCAACATTAAAAAAGAGTCTCTAAAACAACCACACATTGAAAGGCATATCCCACGACCAGCTTTTTCTTCATTTTATTTTTGCTTAATAGGTTCATACATTTCCTAAGCAAAGAGGTGCATGGGTGGGTGGGGACAGGACTGGAGAGCTAAGAGGTCAAACTAGATAGTCTGGATCACTTGGATTATGAAGCATCAAAATATGTCTTCAGCTTCAACAAAACCAGTAAGCCAGAAACATTGTCAATAAACCAAAAACATAGCATACCTTGGCGTGCACCTCCTCCATATACAGACTGCCTGCAGGCAGTGCAGGTACCACTGCTTTGTCCATCAAAGATCCAACCCCGACCTTGCTATCTGTCGAGCTGTCGTATATACAAACCTGGCAAGTAACAGGGGTCGTTCCGTCTGGGAATTCCAGGGGCAAATCTGCCACTGCCATAGCAATTACAGAAGTGGGGTAAGATGCCACATAAATATGGGTACTAATAGAATAGAACATTCACAACTGAATTGGCTCTAAGGTAGAATACCTTCCCCATTGGTGAATAGATTTGTATATTGGCTGGGAATAGGGAATGCAAAGGATAAACCCTACAAAAAAGCTTACCAGTAAGACAAACCCACCAACAGACCAAGAGAAAGAAAACAAGATGAACTGCAAAAGAGGGAAGAAAAACAGAGCTATTTTCATGACATACTGGGTAGAACAACGTATAAATACCCCTCTCTTTGTCATATATACCAGGGAAAGTAGGTCCAAAGAGTGCATACACAGCTGCAAAAGTGGCTAATGTTGACGGGCCACTGAAAGTGAAAAAGAAAATAATCAGTAACACCACACAACCTTGTGCTGAAGGGTTAGTAACTGAGCGCAACAACATATCTGAACAGGGTTTATTTGAGTACTTCCACTGTTTCACACAGATTTAACAATGAAAGATCATGGTCACAAGATCCTTACCCAATTAAAGCTGTCGCATATCGCAATTGCAATCTCTTAACATCATAAATTTCTACAAGACGGAGTCTCTGCAAGGATAATACAAACCATATAAGTTTAGTAATTTCTGAAGCCTGAAAACAAGTGTCATTTCCACACAGCACACATTCTCAAATATTCTTTTCCCCATACATAAATCAGAATTATTAACCATGATGAGTTCCTTTTCTCAATTACCCTCATTATATTTCCTATATTTCAAGCATAACATACTCACACATAACAGCAGCAAACCCTTTTAGCCACAAGAGTTGGGGTAGGGTAATGCATAACACACCCCAGTTTGAGTTTGCAAAAGTGGTCCACTATAGTCTTAATTAATCGCCGTGAGCAACTGATTTCTCATGCATTCAACGCTGGCTGTTTCAAAACAAAAAATGCCTAAAATGTAACAAAAACTAGCCCAAGTATACCTGCGACCAAGGATCAAAGCGTAGGTGAAATCCATGGTCCGGAAAGCTAATGACAAAGTCCAGCTTGAGAGGCTCCTGAAAACACAACCAACAACACCGATCAGTTAAGAATATTTTGGTATCCCTGGACCCTGGCATCCGACAAACTCGTGCACCTCGTCGAAGTACTTCACGTGGACAACGTCGTAGATATTTGGCTGGCGCTCTATCTGCGCAAACGCATCGGAGATCGGCATCCCTGCACCGATTGCGACCTCCCATGTCAGAATTGGCTCAAAGTTTGAAAAATTTAACTAACCTCTTGCTTAAAGTCCTTTTTTTCCCTCCCGTCCAAACCGAGAGGAAAGCAAAGGAAGCAACCAACGACCGCCGTTTCCTGCCGAGGCGGCGGGCGGTGGGTGGTTAGGGTTCTCACCGAGGGTGAAGGGGCCGACGCCGAGGCCGGGGCGGAGGTCAAGCGTGATGGCTCCCATGGCCGTGCCCTCGCACCGCCGCCGCACCGGCACCGTTCCCTGGGACGGCATCCCAACCGCCGCCCCCGCCGCCACGGCGCCGCCACCCCCGCTATCGACGGTGACCTCTGCGCCTGCATCCTGTGTACACTTTTTCCTACTACTTACTACTGAGGTGTGGCTTCGGCCCATTCGGAGCGGCCCACGGCCCACTTTGAAGCCGAGCATGAGGTTCCTCCACATTAAACCCTAGATAGACTAGATGTCCAGTTCCCAATATCCTTACTACTCCCCTTCCCTCCCCTCTGCGCCGCCATTCTGGTCCGGCTCAGGTGGAGCAGCACGCCGGCACTTCCCCTCCCGGACCGGGCTACTCAGGTTCGCCGCTTGTACATCTGCTGCACCTTCATCCTATCTGATCGAAAGCTGTCGCCTTTGGTTTCGTTTAATCTGTTTCCTCCGTGATTTTTGTTACGCTTTAGTGATGACCTTTGATTTTGTTACACTTTAGTGATGACCTTTGAAGGCTGAAGCAGGCTCCTGGCTAGGTTGTTCGCACAGGATTTGGTAGTCGGATTTCTTTGCTGCCTTCTGCTGGATTGAGGTAGTCTTTCTTCATTCCTCGTATCTTCTGGATGTAGCGTAGGCGTCGCTAATACTTCTGTCGAACTAAATGCTTTATATTACTAATTTCTTTCTTTTCCCCCTTGGGTTTTTCCTCCCCAATTGACAGATCAGATCGAACTTGGAGTCGACGTCCGATCAACCATGGGCTTGTCGCGGCGTTTTCTGAATCTGATCGTGCAAAGCCACGCGCCAACCATTAGATCGCTGCGCTGCATCGATCTGAAGCGTCTGCAACTCTTTTACCCAACCCCACCGTCACCAACCAACCCCGCCGCCAATACCATGGAGACCTTTGGGCTTCCCGGACCAACTCCGATCTTCCGAGCCTGCGATTCGGATGCTGATTGCCAGTGGAGAGTTGCTTGCTACCCACTTTCACAACGGAGGGTGCTTTGCACAGACCAGTGTCGGCGCAACTTGCTCTACGACGCCAGCACGCACGAAGTGGCAGCTATTCCCGAGTTCTACAGGCCTAGGTTGGATTCTCTCTCGCTCTTTGTCCCGGCCAGCGGCGAAGGTGAAGAGGGCAACAAAGATGAAAAGGACCGCCAAGAGGGCAGTGAAGACGAAGACCAACAACGTGGAGGCGGTGGTGGCAGTCTCTTTCTGATGGAGAAGATTCTCCGACCGGTAACTGGTGATTTAGAGGTCTTGTTCTATGGCAATGGCAGAAGAACCTCGCACTGCAAACTCTTGCCACCTCCGCCCTATATCCATGAGCCCTCCAAGATCGGGTCTTACGCTGTGGTTGGCAATGGCGCTCATGTTTGCATATCGGTCAATGGCAGAGGCACCTATTTCCTGGACACAGCCGGGCACACATGGAACAAAGCTGGTGACTGGACTCTTCCCTTCCATGGCAAGGTCGAATATGTACCTGAGCTTGAACTCTGGTTTGGCCTCTCCGCCAATGCCCAACAATTGATTGCTGCTGACCTCTCCACCACGGACTCCCAGCCACAGCCAGTTTACAGTTGGAAGCTGTTTCAGCCTCTAGAAGAATGGATCGAACACAAAGACGCTCAACTTGTGAACCTGGGCTCAGGCAGATTTTGCATTGCAAGGTTCTTCAAACATGACTTTGATTTTGTTGAACAAGATGACTCTCCCCGTGATTGTATTGTCTTGACCGGTTTGGAGGTGGTCCCGCGTGTCCTCAATGGTAAAGTGAAACTCGAAATGTTCCATCACAAATCGATGCGTCACACGACTTTGCCTATCTATGGAAATTCCGTCGATTTAGTGTTCTGATGAATAAATTTGGGGATTTGCTTCCAAACTCTCTTTTATCATCATATGCGGTCTGGATGTCTCTGGGACTGCTAATTTCCTCTGCGTGATTGTGTATACTTTTAAAATTTTAAGGATTATAAGTACTTGGGTATGAAGTCTCAGCGTTGACTGTAGTCGCATGTATTCTGATATAATACACCCATTATTTAGCGTTGGACATAGAGCCTCACGCCAGTTATGCACTTCAATTTCCTTTGCTACAACAATGAATGCCAGTAATAATAATGAATGTTATAACCTCTTAGTTCTATGTCCTTGTGTGATTACAAATCGAGTCTGAAAGTTTTATATTTTGGCCTTGTTTAGTTCACCCAAAAATCTATTTTTTTTAAAAAAAAAAATTCCATCGTATCGAATCTAGCGGCACATGTATGGAGCATTAAATATAGATTAAAAAATAACTAATTATATAATTTGTTTTTAATTTGCGAGATAAATTTTTTAAACCTAGTTAGTCCATGATTGGACAATAATTGTCAAATACAAACGAAAGTGCTACAATAGCCAAATTTAAAAAGTTTTTTTATCTAAACAAGGCGCCTTTCTTGTCAGGTTAGGTTTGTACGATTGGCAATTTTTTTATAAGGGATACTGTAGTGTACAACCGAAATTTATTCTATAAGAATGTGGCCTTCTCCACTGCTCCTTTTGTTTGTCACATATTAAATTTAGTCTTCGACGGTCGTGATGATTGATCAACAACAACAACAAGGAACTCATGAGAGAATACCTAAAGAGCTCAGATCCGTTGTCAACAAATTAGAGATAAGTAAAAGTAATTATTCCCTAGATTATCATTTGATAAGAGTACATGACTGCACGCGAGAAATGGTCAGCAAAATCAGATTAGACAGTGTGCTTTCATGCTTGTGTTAGGTGCTTGCATCAATTGTATTAAAGGGAAATAGGCCTTGCCCATGGCTGCAATTTATAATACGTTTTTGTAATAACAAGTTCAGCAATTAGATATCAGTGTGTCCCAGTGCGTCAACTACAATAAGCTTGTCCAGTATCCATAATTAAGGCCTTGTTTAGTTCACCCTGAAAACCAAAAAGTTTTCAAGATTCCCCGTCACATCGAATCTTGTGGCACATGCATAAACATTAAATATAGACGAAAACAAAAACTAATTACACAGTTTAGCTGTAAATCACAAGACGAATCTTTTGATTCTAATTAGTCCATGATTGGATAATATTTGTCACAAACAAACGAAAGTGCTAAAGTACCGAAAACTTTTCACTTTTGGAAACTAAACAATGCCTAAATAAAAAATTATACATACTAGTTTTATTCAAATATTTGGTTTGTGATTGAATTTTATTCTCACCAAACAAACATCCATGCCAAGGAAATAATTTCTCTTTTAAAAATATGTTAACATTGTGAATGCTACCTAACTTTTTTTCATGAATCTGGAAAAGGACTCCATTTTTTAAAAGTGGAGCAACAACCTTAACATTGCTTTAGGGATTTCTTTTATCTCTTGTTTAAAGCATCTACCTGCACACAGGATATAACATAAGCAACAAGGATGCACAACCATTGTGCAGATAGATAAGGCAAAAAAAAAACGTACGAAAGTAACATCCTGAGCCACACCTCTCTAAAAAGGTAGCTTGTTCCCATTGTATGTGCACCATTCAGACCTTTTATAACACTACTATTTTCCAAGAAACATATTATAACAATGGCTTTTCCACGACCCATATTCGAACAAATCTTTATATATGTGATATAAGGTCTTATTTAGTTGGTGAAAAATTTTGGGTTTGACTGCTGTAGCATTTTCATTTGTATTTAACAATTATTGACCAATTATGAACTAAGTATGCTCAAAAATTTTGTCTCGTATACAAACTGTTTAATTAATTATTTTTATTTATATTTAAGGCTCCTTGTATATACCGCAAGATTCGATGTGACGGAAAATCTTGAAAAGTTTGTGAATTTTTGCTCCAACTAAACAAGGCCTAATAAACTGCAGGTCAAAAAATGAAGAACCCAAACCACGTGCTCAAAGCACTAGACATGGGACCGAGCATATAATATTATTAGAAACCTAATGCAAAATTTTTAGAATTATTGCTAGCATAGATTAAGCATGAAAATTCATACAAGTTCACGAATTATCCATTTTTAACCATTTTAACTAATTTAAGAATATATGAAAATCATATGAACTATGTGAACTAATTATACTAGTAGATAGATCATGATTTTAGGAAGCTAAAAAATTGGTTTCACTATTTTTGGACATCCACAAAGTTTTATATTGAATTTACAATTCTGCTGCAGAAACTAATTTAGCAAAGCTTTCTTTTTTTGAGAGGAATTTAGAAAAGCTTCCTAAAAAGAGAAAAGCCCGGGCGTCCCATTTCTGCCCCAGCGACCTGGCTCAGCCCATGCGGAGGATCAGCGCGCGCGGCAGACCGGCCCAACAAGCGATCCGCTGCAGGGTTCCCACGCGCGTGATTGCATGTTTTCCAAAAGAGCCCCTAATCACAGATATTATTTCGCGATGCCTCTTAGCACTATTTCGACAAAGACGCGTTTTGCAGAAAGGACCCTGCAACTCGTCATCTTCACCAAGGTGCAGTCCTTGGCGTGCACGCGAGCACCGGCGTGGCACACCAGTGACCATGCCGCCCACGCCAGTCACCCGGGAGCCATGGTGACCCCAACGCAAGGACGACCACCATCAAGGGTTCCCTTAGTGACGATTGGAGGAGACAGCACGCAGAGAGATGCTCTCAGGTATGCTACAGCAGGAGGCGGCTACTCGAGGCGGCGGCGCAACTGTTCCGGTGAACCTACGAGCTTTCGGAGACGTAGCGATGGAGCGCGAGCAACGAGGACACACCTGGAAACACGTCGTGGTGACGATTGGGGCCAAAGAGGGCCGAAGCGGCCTGCCCACGTGCGGGCCGCAGAGACGACGACGCTCCGTGGCTGGCACGGCCGCGTCACCACGCCTCCGGCCGGCGTCCTGGACAAACAGGGTGAGCACGGGGTAGAGGAGGTTAAGAAAAACTCAGGGACCAAAGTAATCGAACCCTGAGGCCTTACCCACATCCCTACCATCACGGCGGCGCTCATGACCGGCGATGACCGAAACGCCAAATTGGCGACTGGTAGCGCGTGACCTTGCCTGGGACCGTGCCGAGCTACGAGCTAGCTACCTTTACTTTCTGCTAGCGCGAGGGTTCGAGCCGCGAGGCTTTGAGCACGGTGAATTGGAGAGGGCAGGGAGGCGGGCGGTCTCTGCTATGGTTATGCCGAGGAGCGGCAGGAGCTGAGCAGGGCGGGGCAGGGAGACGTCGAGTCGCCACTTGTGACCAGAGGCATCACTCACACCGCGACGGAGGAGCGAGTGCCACATCGGCCGTCAGTGCACGAGCCAGACTCGTCGTGGCCAAGCACGACCGCTCGGATCACGTGGTGATCACGCCCACGAGGCCGAACGACTGGAACAACGTCACGCACGCATTTTAAATCAGGTTAAAAACTGCTAACGTTCTCGATTGAGGTTCAACTAACTTTACTACCTTCAAGTCAACACTGTCAGCAACCGAACAAGGTTGTCACTCCGATCTAAGAACTACCAGAGATGGAGATACGCGCATGTCAACCTAACCTTGCCACTGGAACACCGGTTAGCGAACAGAGGATCTCTGACAAGGTTCCGATGCGTTCTAGCTAACTTCGAGCAATTTTTAAGAGGTCAAAACTACACTCAAAACCACCACGACCTACACCAACCTCAAGAGCTCACCTAGGTGCAACCAATGAAGTGAAAACATGATATAAGCGTTTAATCATTTCTGTTAGAATTTAAATGCCAAAAGGGGCATTGTTTATTGTCGATACGGACTTCGAATTTCCAGGCCGCGGCTAAACCTATCGCTCCCTAGCACTTTTGCCTAACATTTTAGAAGGTCGCAACGTTGCTAGTTTCATCTAACGAACATACTGCGACGTAGCCCGCACTTCGTACTATGCGGCAGAAGCGAAGCTTATAGACATTGTTTAATTATTCTTCACAAGATAATTCTCTAAAAACTGTACTTTCTAATCATGAACTATGTGCCCTTGTGTTTACAAAAATTGTTTTTCATACCGAACAAAAGTTAAAACATCGGAGTTTGACTCATTGATTTCTTTTAGGTTTTAAGCAAGGTGCTAACACAGCGACTGGCACAGCCCCCCCCCCCCCCCCTTGTCGTTGCGGGTTAGTCCGATCGGCTCCGTGACATGTGGCGGTGACTGGCACTGCTAGTGCATGCCTCCCACCTCTGCGGCGACTCCGACAATGGCTCCGCGCTGGTACCCCTTCCATCCATGACATGGACGCTTACGGTGCGCGCCTCCCACCGTCACGGGCGAGCCCCCCTCGCCTTTCGCTGTCGTGGGCGGATAAAGAAGCACTTGCAAAGGTTCTGGACGAAAACTCAGCTCAGATCATGTTTGGGCTAGTGACGAGATTTCCTCTTGAAGGCGTCACTGAAGAACCCTAGCAACTACCTCTTGTAGATCGGCCCCTTAAAATGCAGCTCCTCGTCGATACAAGGCTCAGGCGAGAGCCTTGTCAAGCTTCTGCTTGGCTCACGATGATTACGTTCTGGCATCATTCACCTCCCTGTGAGTATCTTCTGCTTGGCTCACGATGATTACGTTCTAGCATCATTCACCTCCCTGTGAGTATCGTTAAAGAGCTATTGTGCCTTGCGCATGGTAGTCCTTGCATTCCGCTTGTGTTTTTGTGGTTTTGCCACTTTTCACTTTGGTGCTAGGGCATTTTGATGTTTTTGTTGTTTCTTTCTTAACGTGTGTATATTTATAATGTGCCGTTTTGGGCTATTTAATACATATTCAGGTGGGGGAATAATCCCCCCCAGAGTAAGGACTCATTCGTTGTTCCAACTCCTCAAAGCTTATATACAATAGACCAGGGTTTGCTAGTAACCGAACGAGCTCTAAATGACTGCTGAACAAAGCAAAAGGATGATGTACGCATTAGTTCATACTATGGAATATATCATCACATGAGGCAATGTACAAATTACACCAAGGTATAACGATTTAAACTTAAACGGTAAGGGAATCAACTTAATAAGATAGCTTAAACTTAATTGGGTAATATTTTGCATCACTACAGGAGAATATTAAATGGTGCAACAGCTAGCGGCAGGCTTCCATTTCTAAGTTCTATATGATGACAATTAAGTTGCCTCAAGGCACGGATAATAGATAAAACAGAGAGTCTGGTGAACGAAGCACCATAATTAGTTAGAATAATGTCTCGATGCTAGTGTTGTTGACACGTCTTGATATGTGAGTGGTCATTTGGAGTTCTAATTTCCCTGTGCCACCTTTGCCACTGCTATTGATCTCCACGCCAGTCAAGACAGTAAAATTATTGAGGACCATTTGATCACAACCAGAGCCTGCTTCAGCTTCTTGGGTGAAGAACCTTGCAATGCAGAACCTGCCGGAACCCAGGCTGACAAACTGAGGATCCCTGCACTCCTTCCATTCCTGTGGCAGATGAACAAGCTCCTTCCAAGGGCCTCCCACCAGCCGCAGTGGCTGGGGAGAAGAATCCAGCATGCCAGAAAGGTCAACAGCAGCCAATTGCTGGGCACCGGCTGAGAGGCCAAACCAGAGCTTGAGCTGAGGTACATACTCAACCTTGCCATGGAAGGGGAGAGTCCAGTCACCGACTTTGTTCCATAAGAGGCTTTCTGTGTCCAGACAGTAGGTGCCAACACCCTCAACAGATATGCAAACATGTGAGCCACCACCGACCACACCATAGGCTGTGATCTGGGGGAGGCATTTGTTGGACCAGTGATATGTCTCCCGTACAAATGGTGGTGGTGGAAGGAGGTGGCAGTGCCAGGATTTGCCAGTGACGGCCAAACCATTAAGGCGGTTGATGAAGCCCACAAACTGCTCACTCTCCTGCGGCACACCAGCTCGTCGTCTCACTTCCGGTTGGAGAACCTTCTCCATGAGGAAAAGACTGCTGCCCTTACTATCGATCCGCAAGTTAGCATCGACGTGGGGTTTGTGAACGAAGATGGAGATGGGCATCACCTTGGGCGGGCGGAGTCTGGGGATGGTTCCCACCATAGCTGAGTCCAGATCAAAGACAAAGCCGCGCCCCGAATGGTCCGCACAGATAACCTTGCTCTCGCTATAATCCGCAAGCGGGAAGCAGTCCATCTTCCATTCGTTGTTCAAAGCTCGGAAGGTGAAGCTGGGATCAGCAAATCGGATCGTCTCCATCTCTAAAGCCGACGGTGATGGTGGTGGTGGTGGTGGTGGTGATGGTGGTGATCCGACTTGGTAAAACAGCCGCTGGCGCGTCAGGTCGATGCGGCGCAACGATTTGACACCGGGGGAGCAGCCGGGCACGATCAAATTCAGAAACCGCCGCGCCAACAAACCCATACTCGTTGATCCCAATTTCAAGCTGCATTACCGACCGACCGTCACGGGGGATCGAAAAGGTGGGGGAGGGAAATTAGTTAGAGAAGAACGAGGATTTTCAGATTTTTAAGGACGAAAGAGTGTACCTGCTAGGTAAGCTGCAGCAATCAGATTTGATCACCTCGTCCTTTCCTGCAGCGGTGCAACAAATCCAAGATGCCTCGCAAAAGCCTAACGAATATCGCAGATAATAACCAAGATAAGAAAACTGAAAAAAATTGTCTTTCGATCAAAACTTTCAAGGGTGGAGCAGATCTAGAAGAACCTGAGGCGCGCGGTGCGCAAAGGGAGAGAGGCAGTGCGTTGCTCCCAGCGACGAAGCAGGATGGCGGCGGGGACTGGAGAAGGGCCGCGGGGGAGGTGCGAGGTGGGGTCGGCGGGGATGGATGTGGGACGTCTAGGGTTTATTTTAGTTGTGGACCTCTGAAACCCCGTGCGCGGTGCGTTGTTGGGCGTTGGCTGCCTTAAATGGGCCTAGTCCGGACTGTAAAATGGGACGGTTTTTTAAAGGGCCGCTTAAAATAGGCCGTCGTTTGAGACAGATTTGTAGTTTGTTCAATTACCGTAAGGTCTTGTTTAGCTGAGGAGATAAAAAGTTATTCGATACTATAGTATTTTATTTTTATTTAGTAATTATTATTTAATTATGAACTAACTAGACTTAAAAATTTTCTTACAAATTACAGTTAAATTATACAACTAGTTATTTTTTTTTATATTTAATGTTTAATGTATGTGCCGCAAGATTCGATATGTTAAAAAGTTTTTAGATGTAACTAAACAAGGCCTAACATTATTTGTAGTTTGTTCCGCTGGCAAAAAAATGCGAAAACATTGAAAAATCTGTCAAATTTTTGTCAGATGACAGCTCACTGAAAAATGCCGACAGATAAAACATTGCGAAATCTGTCAACTAATGTCTTGTTTGGTTCACGTTAAACTTTACCGCCTATCACATCGAATGTTTAAACACATACATGAAGTATTAAACATAGACTATTTACAAAACTAAAAACACAGCTAGAGAATAAATAGAGAGACGAATATTTTAAGCTTAATTAGTCCATAATTAGACACTAATTGCCAAATAAAACGAAAATACTAACTGTTAAACTTTAACACCTCTAACCAAACACCCTCTAAAACATAAATAGATCATCTCATAATGGGTTCCCATCCATTAACGGTAAAAAACAAAACGCACTCTTGATTTATGGTACACACACACAGCTGGCTCACTATACACGCCTCACTGTCGTCACTGCTCACTTGCTGTGCTTGCTCCCTAGCAGCCGCTTCAGCTCGATGTCACTGCTCACTGTTCTTGCTCTCCAACAGCTGCTTCAGCTCGATGAAGATTGGGACCATGATCTGGATCAGGTTCTTCACGACCTGGGTCACCACCCTCCCTTTGGCCACCAGGATCCTCCGCCCTTGCCAGCTTCCTCGTCCATCTCAGAATTCTCTGACAAGATGTTGAGGTGGATGTACATCGCCTTCTCTGACAAGATGTTGAGGTGGATGTGCATCTCCTTGCAAGCCGGTATCTATAGAGATCCTGTTGACAAAAAAAAAATTAAATCATCACAACTATGCAAAAATAGCAGCATAGAAAGCCATTTAGCTATCCTAATCATTTAACACACTAAGCATGTAACATAAATAAGCATGAATAAAAAACTCAGGCTGCATGTGCACATTGCAGGTCAGTCAAGTGACAATCAGACTATAAGCACTCATCAAGATGTTAATGGTTGTATCTACTATCTAGGTATTGGATATCCAAGACACTTTTCTTACCTGAAGTACAACCCTTCCACCAGCATCATCATCACTGAGCAAGCCATATATCGCAAACAGCTGCCAAGATCTCAGCACATAACTTGGCCTACGTGGCTAAAAGGTGCTCTGGTGCCATTTGTTTCAGCAAAGAGACATAAATGTGCATTCATTTTTATCCCGATCGTTCGTCAGTACCACTGCAGAAAAAAATTAGAGTGATAAAATTAAGCTAGGAATGAAGCATCTTCCGTGCAAGGACTAAGGAGAACAGTTTGAGTTGTTTTACGGAATTGCAAAAAGGGCAGATCTTCTGTCTGAACTTCCCTGAGACTGAGAGTTGCTATAGACACCATGTCCAGTGCAATTGTTTAGAACATATATAGCTTCAATAAAACTATTATATGCAAGGGGTGGCGCTTTAGCTGCAAAATGTAAGCAGATGTTAATTAGTGACTTGATACATGTTAGTCAGTGGCTTAAAACAAGAAAAGTTTAGTACAAAAACAAATACCTTTCTAGATGTTTCCAAAAAGGTAGTCAGCCAAATGCCTAATCTTCTCAGACTCATCAACTAAAGATGGCAGAAACCGAAGGAAGAGAACCCCTCTCCACTTTACATAGTCCCTCTGGACAAAAATAGCAGTCTCATTAACCATGACCCAATATTCAAAACAAAGCATTACAGAAGTGATTAGCACCTGCAGCAACTTAGAGAGTAGGATAAAATGTTTGTCTCCGCACTGCTTCACAGGGATCATGTAGTACTTTTGTTATTTTTGACATATAACTGCAGAAACATCACAAATGAGAGATCAGTTAAACGCGCGCGCGCGTGCACACACACACACACACACACACACACAAAGCTAGCAAACAAAAAAACAAGTAAAATAAGCAACTCAACTAAATTCACCAAAAAAAGCAATGTTCAAACTCAAACATAAAAACAATGCAAATCTACACTACACACATAGAAGTCATTAGCTGCCCGAACCTCGGAGTGCAGCAGCTCAAAACCAACCTAGAGAAAACTAAAAAACAAAGATACATAGTCACAATCACACACAGACCCCAAAGCTAGCATACACAAACAACTAAACTAAAAAAAGAAAAGAAAAAAGGCCCACCCACACAAGAGACACACACAAATAAGAAAAAAAAAGGAAAAGGCCCACAAAAAGAAGAAGAAAAAGAAAAAAGAAAAAAAAAGACACGCACACACACAGAAAAAACACACACACACAAAGAGAGAGAGACACACACACACCCATACAAAAAAAGCAAAAAATTTGAAAAGAGAAAGAAGAAGAAAAAAACATACACACACACACACACACAGAGAGAGAGAGAGAGAGAGAGAGAGAGAGAGAGAGAAGAGACTAAGAGCAGTAAATACGGAATCAGGTGGCAAATGAAGAGGACACGCATATATCAGTTAATGTAGGGGGAAGTTGTGCGTGCCAGAAAACAGGGAAAACAAACAATTCTATGTAAAGTTAGACACTATTAATCACCATCATGTACCTTCCAGGCAACACTCAAAAAAAATTGCACAGATTTTAACTGAAATGCACATTCAGGCACTCAACATGCCTACTGAAATGCATATGTACAAATACATCTGCAAGCCCATGCTGTAATGCTCCATAATTGCCACCGATAGATGGCAAAAAAATTGATTATCTCTGAAACTACCACACCTGATAGCACAACTATGTACAGAGTTGATAACTGAGTCAACAGAAACTGTTTTTTCCATCATTTTATCCAGTCGGGTAAACAATTGATAGATATTGTTTGCTTGGTTATTTTCTCTACTACCCTCCTAGTCCCTTTTCTTTAAACCACTACTTAAAGCAATAGAATAGCCGTGTAGCAGACTTTAGCAGCTAATGTGCAGAAAACATACTTTTTAGACTGAGCAGACACGGATAGATCAAAGAATTCCATGGAAACTCGACCTTCAACAGAACTTAGAGCATATCCTGAAGCAAGACACAGAAGACTGAGATCAGCGTACGGCATGCATATTTGGTTTATACACATCATACAATAATTTGAAAATTAAATAAACAATATTGAACAATAAATGTACCACATACAGGAAGCTTGAACAGCATACTATAAACCTATAATTATTAAGAAAAGGCCAGACCAGTCGTCCAACCTAGAAAAACTAAAACTGAAAGTTGACCAGTATGCCAGCACCATACTACTTGGACCATTATAGAGCAGCTAATAGCAATCAAACTATAGTTGAATCAGAAGGTTTCCTGTAAACAAGACTCACTTGAATTGGCCACCCAATCCTCGAGAAATGTTTCCCAAGAGTGACAAACACATGACTTTTCAAAACAGGGGTAACACTTCTCAAATACCCTAATCTACCACCTATGTGTAGGCATGATCTTGGATTATACACATGTTTCAAGTAGTAACTAAATGGAACAAGCCTTGTGTACTGTGGTAATCTGTAGCTTACCACACTTTCCATTATTGATAGAACTAAGGGATGTGATGCCCTTCTAAGAAAAGGTTAAATACAGACAGTGCATCAAACAACCAATATAGGAATTCATTATACAAATACAAGCACTAATTTACAATTTTAATAGAATGTAAATAGATAATTATTGTTGAACTCAGAAGTATATTCTGAATTCTAATACAAGAATAAGCTCTCACAGCATGGTAACAAGAGTGGCATAGTTATTGTGGATTATTCCTTCCATACTGCTATTGATTTGGAAAATAGATCATGAAAAGCTAGTATAAACAAAGTTAAGTTGCAACTTGAAACTTACAAGACGTGGACAGATGACAGAGACAGCACCAGAAAACTGTATTCACTTAAGTTAAATCAACAGATAAAATTCTAATACCCCAGCTTAATATGTGATAAAAACCACACTAAAAAATTACAGAAACAAATGTTAATGATACATTTTTAATAGGTTTTCTTATCATTCATGTGCAACAACTTAAAAGACTAACCATGTGCTGTCCAGATTTAGATTATTTGACTTGGTAATTAAACATATAGAGGAAATTCAATGTCCATTTGAATGAACATACCTGATAATCCTCAACTCAAACTCATAAATAAAGGTTCAACTGAACTTATGGAACGAACCTGTCATGGCCCTGTATGGTCCATGGCCTTGTAGGGCTACGACAGAATCTGGAGGCGCCCCTAATCTTTATTCTAGATGAAAACCCCCATCACACATAAAGACAACCAAACAACTAGCAACACTTACACAAATTGACTGACTCCTCTGTCACGCCGCCATGCATGGCACGGCAGTGTTATTTGGCCGCACCATGGTTCTAAGCGCGGCCAAAGGGTTAGTTTTAAAAATTAAAAAAAATAGTGTTAAATTTGAAATTTGTTTTAAAAATAAAAAAAATCGTGGTGGACAGGTGTGACTTTTAAAAAAATTGCATCGGTGCATGATATATGCATCAGAGCCAAAATGATCTGTGATCCTCAGACCTATTTTTGTCTCTTGCCAGTTTTTCCTCCTCTAGTTTAATCATTTTTGCGTCTGTTTTTTCTTTTAGTTTAAGGACAAAGCTAGTCTTTTAACTAATGCCAAATGACAGTTTAACCGTTTACATCATTGCGAATGGCATCTCATTTGGAAATGCTTAACAGCACCGAGTTAACTCCACTTACCGGACCACAGCACAGAGGAAGGAGAAAACCAGAACCTAAACAGAACTAACCAGCAAAGACAAACAACGCCAAAAACCAAAACCCCAGCTATGCCAAGACTGTAGCCTTACACCGGCAGGGAACACCACTCTGAGACTCCACCAGGCTTGTGTCACATTGTTGAAACTTCTTCCACCACATCCCAGGTCTGTAGCTTCTTTCCTAGTGCTGCAGCCAGAAAATTTGTCCATCCAACATCTTGATTACTCCAATTTTCATTTGCATCGACTCCCTCTTCTCCTCTTGACACAAGATCACCCAATTTTGGGCTATAGCCACAATCTAGTGGAGTAGTATGTCCATGCTCCTCCTATCTGTTTTCTGAAAACAAATATCATTTCTCAATTTCCAAAGACACCAAATAGCTGCTGAGGAGATCATATTCAACACACCATTTCTTTGACTCCCTCCATTCCAAATTATAAGTCATTTCAAGAATCTTGAAAAGTCAAAGCATCTTAAGTTTGATGAAAATTATAAAGAAAACTACAAAGATTTGTGACATCAAATATGTATACTATAAAAATATAATTATGAAAAATCTAATGATACTTAGTTGGCATCATAAATGTTATCAGGCTAGTGCAATTATCCTGTCACCATTTTGAAAATTTTGATAAAAAATGTCATATAGGAATGCACAACCAAAATCTTTTGGCCCTAAGCGATTTAACAACCAAGCCGCACTATAGGTGCAAGTTAGTGGTTCAAATAGGTAGTAACAAGAACAACCATTCCATGACGACAAACACTGCAGTTACAATGGGGAACTACGACACTGCATAAATAGTTAGGTGCGACCCACTGCTGCTACCATGACAAAGTGGTTCCATATATACATCCCTAGTTCACTACCCCACAGAGAGGACAGTTCCATCGACACATGACTACTTCCCAATGTTTTCAGGTCGTCCGATTAATCGCGATTAATCGTCCTGGTCGGTCAAGAGTGCTCGATTAGGAGGTCCGACCCGACCAGGTCGACCAGAAACCTGGTCATCCGATTAGTTGTCCACTTATCGCGATTAATCATCCGATTAGGACATGGACGACAAGGTTGTGTGCTATGTTTTTGGGCTCTTTTGACTGGGCAGATATGTGGGGGTTATGGAGATGCTGTTGGTTGTCCCAATTCTCCAGAAATAGTTAAGAAAGAGATGTTGGTTTACATCAAAAAGAGATCAAGGACTGTTCTAGAGGCGCCAACACAAATTGAAGATGAAGAGGAATGTTGGTTTACACTAATGCAGTCTTGATGCTTCCTTTATTGTGTATAATATAGTGTGTGTGTGTGTGTGTGTGTGTGTGTGTATACTGATATGCCTGGACGACCAGGGACGACCAGGGTCGATTAATCGACCTGGTCGCTGATTAATCGCAATTAATCGCCCCTGGTCGGTCCCAGGTCGACCAGGATCGACCAGCCGACCAGAAAACATTGTTGCTTCCTAGTGACAAACTTGCTTTTGCAGTACTTGGCAAGGTTCTTTATCTTCTCTTTCAGCTTCTTCTCAAGCTCCTCAATTCTGCTAGAAAAGATGTCATACATGTCGAACAATATCATTTGTGCCTTCCAGGTTCAGCTCTAAATCCTGAATCTTATCCAATAGTTCATCCAGCATGATCTTGACCACCTCTATCATCTCAGTCTGGCTATCAAGGGCCTTCTACAAAAGTGAATCAAAAGGCATTTAGTGATAAGGGATAACTGAACTAAAATCAGGTTTGGGAACATATAAAACTGAAATGAACTTGAATGGCTCCTAAAATTGAGAAAGGGTAAGAGCAAAACTAGAGAACGAAACATATATCATATGTTAAATTTCTGAAGCTGCAGTCTTTAAAAAAAACTGAAGCTGCCCACACCTCTTTGTGCAGTAGTAACACTATAAGTTGTATGTATGCAGTAGTTGGAACAAGTAAAAGCTCAAAGTTAAAAGTGTTGTATGTACGTATCTCTCACTTGTTTGATTGAACCTAGCAATTTTCTCACGAAATGGATGCAGGAAACAATAACAGTACTCGGCGGCTCGGGCCCGCCCTAGGCGAGGGAGGAGATCGGCAGCTTGGGCCCGCCGCGGGGAAGGGAGCTGGCGACTCGGGCGCCCCGACGGTGGAGAGCAGCTTGCAAACTGTCCGCGCTAGTCGCGTGGTTGATCCTGTGCGTTGTGTCCCTCTTCCCGCCGGTCATCTTCCCCACGCCGCGCCGTCACCGCGGATGAAGGGGGAGGTGGAGGGGATCTGATGCGGAGGGGGAGTCGAGTCGACGCAGGCTGATTGGGCCGGCCCATTAACACACTCAGTCACTCACGGCACCGTTGGTATTATTTTTTAATTTAAAACTACATTGGTAGTTTTTTTTTTTTTGAGATCATGTATATCATGGAGTACTGCTATTTGCTTAAACGTTTTCATTCTGATACAAGTGCGAACTAGAATGTCGTAGCTTGCACTTTCCACAGCAATAGTCAACACGCTAGCGATGCCTCTGCGGAGCATCCGCGGTCGCCTTTGCCTGATTGACTCTGTTTTCGTAGTGAGCTTGGCCGTGTCCGCCACGCACCACTCCAGACTGTCGCTGTTCATGGAGATTGGAGACACTAGCACAAATGTTTCAGTTCTGTTCAGCGACTGCTTCTTAACAAAGAGAACTTCTGAATCCACTTACACATTCCTGACTGCTGACGAGCAAAGTGTTGTTAGAATCTTATATGAGAACCATTTTCTTTTTTGGTTTTGATTTGAGGTGCCGTTGGCATTACAGCACAATTATTCTATTTGACTACTGTTGGAACTATTAGCATTCCCGACTGCTGACATCAATACATGAAAACTTGTCAAATCAGTATCTAACATTTATATCTCCAAATAGTTATTACTATGAAACTATATTTTATGATTAGTTTAATGACAGTATTAGCAGAAATGGGATGATTATATGATCAAAGGAAGAGAATACAAACCGGCAAGTAAGCTGACTCAATTAAGAGGTGGAAACAAGCGACAAGATATAAACCCAGCCCATCAACCAGATCATTCTACTACAGAAAATAAGTCCAGGACCCTTCAACCAGATATCAGTATCAGGATGATCCGACAGGGGATCATGGTATGATTTTGGTAGAAAATTTGGGAGTAAAAGGATAGCTTCTTAATGAAAGAGAGAACACGAGAGAGAAGAATTTTTTTTCCACAACAGTACAACTGAATTTCATTACCAAAGAAACGAAATTATAAAGGATCACTGTTCAGCATCACAAACCGTAAGACAGGAAAAACAAAACCATTCAAACATGTGATCACAGAGGGAACACATGCCTGAACGCCCTACCACCTTAAACGAAGTTTAACAGCGCCAAAACAACCACGAGGGGAGCACAAAAGAGATGCTACAAGCATCACACAGGTTTAGCAACGCAAAACGACTCCCAACAATTAAAAGTCAACAACAAATGAAACCAGCTGATGTTCATCCCGCGGGCATGATTCAAGATCTTGCTTGTGGAAGAGTATAAATAGGCTATTCTCAAGCCGGCGCACTGGGATTTTATCCCCTGCTACTTCCGGAAGACATATACTTTACAGCAGTATATCAGTTTAGCCTCCTCTTAAGGGTACAGGCTTACAGCAGCGTAACCAATGTATTAAAGATATGGGCTAAGCATCTAAATCACTAGATGTTGAACCGTCCTGATAACTTATAGATATTGTATTCACAGGAAAACGCCTTATTTACTAACGCGGGGTGCAACATATCCATAGATGCTGGGAACTGGGAGCCTCCTATGCATACTCAGTGTGTACCACAACTTGTTGTTCTCGAAAGATCGTGCCACAGCCTGGGGATAATGAGGGAACTCATACCTCATCCCCCGAATCACTTCCTGCCACGTGTATCGGTTCAACAGATCTGAAATACCAAAAGAAAGTGGTGATGCCCTGGCTTTATCCAACGTGCTCCACTCGATGCAGTGAGTAGCTGCGTGTCGGTGCACGTCGACCACCGCAGAACCACATGGAGGCCATTTGCAAAGCTTGACCGACGTTGCTCTTGGTTTCGCAGCATGAGCACCAAGAAGATGAGTCAATAGTGCATTTTTCTCACAAACATCAATACACTTGAAATTGCCATAACAACTTTCCATATCTGATAAGATTCTGTCCGAAGAATGTCCCTGCCTCCGCACTGGAAATTCATGCCGAATCAGCCGGTGGGCGTCCACATAGAAATGGGCAATGTCCATCTCCCCCAAAAAAAAGGGGTTGTGCAAGAGAAAATCATCATCCGGAGGATGCTCTTCTTGGAACAAGCTCAGATATTTTTTTAACTCGTCTAGTTGACCTGGAGCTTCAGGACCATACAGAGCGTCTGGACCATACAGCTGGCTGAAGAGATTTTCAACAAACAAGCAGAATTCTTCATGGTTTGTGTTTTTCAGGCCATCCATTCTCTCAAACCTTCTAAAAGCAAGAACATTAAGATCCCTCAGCACTCCAACATTGTCCAGGTCAAAAGCCTTGTAAATACAATCAGAGTTGGCCTTGCAGTTGACTGAGTGAACTAATCCAGAGAAGAATAGCCTTCGCCAATGCTCTTCCATCTGATTTGGTTTATCAGAAGCTACATGAAACAACCTTCCAGTAGGTACTTTTGAGACCAATGGGCACCGAGTTGCATATTCAACGATAGGCTCAAACATGTGTTGAGGAAAAGTAATATCTTCATACTTCCCCCTAATAACACAAGTTGAGATTCCTCTCAGGCCTGTCTTCACTTTCTGGGCAACCTTAAAAATGTAAGCCATTTTAACTGCATTTTGACAAAAAAAAAGAATGACGTTAGAATAATTGTCCCATTATAATAAAGTCTGAGCTCTGTCACACCATTAAATAAATCAACGAATGGACATTATGCATTTCCTAATATTCCCATTCCTATGACTTTCCTGCGAGCATCCAAACATCTATCTTCTGTAACTTTCCTATAGGTTTTAATCCTCTGTATTACAATTGCATTCCTATGAAATTCCTATATTTCTCCTATTCCTATGCTTTTGCAAGTTGCAACGCTGTGTTCCTTGCAGCAACAGTAATTTAACTTAAAAGACTGCGAACTACAAGAGAGACAAACATGTTTCTCTTTCACTGAAGATGAAATGACACCAACAACTGCACTGATGAATGACACAGATCGAGTAACCCTAGCATAAAAAAAAACTGCCGAGGTGGAGGGAGAGGGAGACGCGGGAATAAGGCAACGAGAAACCCTAGAGAACTGGGGCAGGGAGATGCGGACGGAAATAGATCACCTGCAGAGGCGCATGCACATGGTTCGAACTGGGGCGACGAAGACGGTGGCGGCGGAGAAGACGGTGGTGAACTGGTGATGCGTGCGTGCGGAAGTCGGGGTAGGGTGTCGGGGACTGAGGGAGGGAGCGTTGCTTCTAACTGGGCTGGTCCGTATCCAAGAGGTAGATCCAAACTGGCCCACGTACTCAATATTCGGGAAATTAGTAAAAATTGAATAACCAAAGATAAGAGCATCTCCAACTCCAATAGATTAACCAAAATGATTATCTAGATTTAGTGATTTAGCTATTTTGTAAATTGAATCTTATGACCACTCCAACAGACTATCTAAGGCCTTGTTTAGTTCATTGCCGAAATTTTTTCGGAACACTGTAGCACTTTCGCTTGTTTGTGGTAATTATTGTTCAATCGTGGACTAACTAGGCTCAAAAGATTTGTCTCGTAAATTTCGACCAAACCGTACAATTAGTTTTAAATTTTTGTTTATATTTAATACTCCATGCATGCGTTTAAAGATTCGATGTGACAGAAAATCTTGAAAAGTTTTTGAATTTTAGATGGAAGTAAACAAGGCCTAAATTAAGACTTTTTGTATTCAAAAACCTGCCACGTCACCCAATCTCCCGGCGGCGGCGACGTCGTTCGTCTCATAGGATGCCTGGGAGCTCTGCAAGTCATCTTTGTCAATTTGAAGCCACGATCTGCTAGCTAGCCAACACACATGGGGGCGGCGTAGCCATGTCCAGCCGGCCGCATCGCACAGCAAAGGGCATCGCCCAGCACTGCGCACGCAACAGAAGAAGAAGAAGTAGGTTGTTCGAAGAATGCATAGTGCTCTTGAGAAAAAGATTTCTTTTTGTAACGTGCTCACTTTATTTTCTGTGAAGAAAAGCAATAGTAACTTGTATAGGTGTGATTTTAATCATCAAAAGTCGTAGGGGTCAAAAAAGCAAGCACATTCACCTAGAGGTGTTAGTCCGTGAGCCTGGTAGTAGGTGATGTAGACAAGTGGTGCTAGGGTCTAAAGAGAAAAAAATCTTCAATATGGTTGAAAAATCCATGATCATTCGAGCGATACGAGATACACCGACAAGTGCATCATACCGATGTAGTCCTCAAGATTATTGGAAGGCGAAGTATAAGCCTTGTAGCAAGGTCTAAAAATAAAAAGCGCCTCTCAGTTATATATAAGTCTAATTCATATGTAACCGAAAAAAACAGTCCCCGAGCTATGGTCGGAGAGTGATCGGAACAGTCCCCGAGCACAGCGTAGGAAGTGGTCGACGAGTCCCCTAGTGCGGTTGGAAATGTAAACGTGCTCGGTGGTCGGGGCAGTCCGCCAGTCTCCGAGCACAGCGTAGGGAATGGTTGATGAGCCCCTAAGCGTGGATGGAAACATAAAAGCTCGGCATCCGAGGAGTACTAAGAAGTCCTCGAGCATAGCTTGTTGACTGAGCAAAGCTCCTAAAAAATAAATATGAAGTCGTAACTTTAAGCAAAAACTCTGTTTTTAGTTTTTTTATACTAAAGTTAGCATGAGTAGTTAATTCATCCTAGAGTTTCACCAATTCTGGTCTGACCAACAATCTGGAGCATGAGGCACGAAGCCCATACACACGTAAGATTGCGAGCCTTGCCATAGAGCTACTACCGACCACTTGAAACGTAGAGGCAGATCTCGTGCACGTGCGGGGAGAAGTCGGAGATAGTGCCAGCTCTAGGAAACTCTAAGTAGGAGAAAGAACTGGTCGGCTAACCATTAAACAAAAAGTTGTTTGGAGAATAATCATGTCGAAGACATTATGGAGAACATCATGCCGAAAATTGTATAAAATATTGAAAGTGTACTTTATCTTTGGACAAAAATCTAGTCTACGGCGACAAAATTTTCTGACCTTGATGCTCTCGGAAAGCTCGTGGTTGACTTGGTTGATGACCTCGGGCAAGTCGATGTTGTCGATCTGTCTTCCTTCGTAGCGGGGAAGCGGGTGACACGTTGTCGTTGTGGTTGAAGACGTTACTAGAGTGGTTAGAGCCATAGCCAGTGTGGTCGAAGCCCCAACCGACGTTGGTGAAGAAGTGATCGGCGCAGATCAGATTTGCGCCTCCTCTATGGTCGTGGCGGTGAAACTGTTGAAGACGGTGGTCCAAGTGATCTGGCCGATGGTGAACGTGAGGTTGTCTGCCACGGCCGTAGAGTTGGGGATGATGACCATCTGGTTTGCCTGGGAAGCTATACGCACACCCCTACCTAGCGCGCCACTATTGACAAAATATGGTCGTCAGTCTACCTAGAGGTATGCCCAAGGTAGTAGATTGTTGGCAAACAAGTGTGCAAGCTACGAACTAGATGGTAACATAAGACAAACACAAAGATTTATCAAGTTTCGGCCGCTGTGAGAGCGTAATACGTCCGTCCCACGTCAGATTGTATTATTCTGTATGATGAGATATGTATGACATGTTCTCTAAGGGACTCTTGCCCCTCCTTATATATTGTGAAGGGACAGAGTTATAAGTAAAGTGTTCTATTTGGTATAATATCTTCTTGTAACCTTGTGGTACACGCCGACCAGCGTCGTGCATCGCACGTCTTTATCTTGTGGGCTAGGCCATCTCTGATGGTGCGGCCTCATGTTAAACCATGAGAGTATAGAGGTTTATACCCTCATACTGTTGGGGAAGGCATGGGGAGGGAAACACCTAGCGCCTAGCGCGATAACAACTGGATGGCAAGCGATGTGGATTGGGTTGTCCAGGAATATTATATATAGAGCGGAGGGGGAGGATGGAGAGCAATTAGATTTGGAGAGTAATTAGTTGGAGAGGCGATAGGAGTATGTTTCATGGATACGTGCAATATAAATGAAAACAAAAACTAATTATATTGTGAGATGAATATTTTAGGCCTAGTTAGTCAATGATTGAACAATATTTGTCAAATACAAACGAAAGTGCTACAGTACCCGAAAACCCAAAATTTTGCCAACTGAACAAGGCCTTACTAGATCCGAGTATGAGGCTGAGATTAGCTGAAGTAGTGCCGAGTATGAGGCTAAGATTAGCTGAAGTAGTGCGGACGCGGGCTCAAGACTCGAGTGCTCCTAGCAGCAAACCCAAGCCTAGGAACTATGGCACGACAATGAGTAAAGGGGGTGGCGTCGCAATGGAGGAGAGGCGTCTCAACTCCCCTCCAGACGAACGAGATGATCGAATCATTGGCCGAGCGGGTGACTACAAGTAAAGGGGGCGACATAGCAATGGGGGAGGAGCGTCTCTAGCCCTCCCGGCAAATGGGATGAATCATTGGTCGAGTGGGTTCATCAGCTATGACTGCTCAGTTAGGGCGTGACTTAATGAATGATAGATTCATATGGAACCTCCTAACTCCCAATGCTACTATATATTAAACAAATATAAACAATCTAGAAGGTATAGGCCAACATTGTGCTTTTTCTTTGCTTTATTTTATTTGTTGTCACATACTCCCTCCGTCCCAAAATAAGTGTCGTTTTCGCTTCCCGAGAAATAACTTTAACTAAATATATAGTAAAAAATATTAATATTTATAATACATAATTAATATCATTGAAAAGATCTTTAAGTCTAGTTTTTTAACAAATTTATTTAGAGATATAAATATTGCACGTATTTTCTACAAATCGAGTCAAACTTGTGGCACGAAAACCTAAAACGACACTCTTTTTGGGACGGAGGGAGTATATCTATACTTCTCTAGACGAAGGTACAGGTGACAATAAATATAAACAATCAAACACAATGCTACTAATGCAAAAATCTTAATAGAGCATGTTCAGAAGTCGGAACAACCAAACACCAACACAATTTTACTAAATGCAAAAATTTTACTAAATGCAAAAATCTTGATAGACGTAACATGCATGTTTAGAAGTCAGAACAACCACCAACGTATTGCACTATTGCATACGTTTATACAATCGTACTTAGCTTGATTGGCTGTGATTCTTTCAGTTGCGTGGTGGCTGCGCTGCAACTATTGTCTACATTAATATAAATGAACTTGCTTTTTCACGGTCACAGTGAGCTATATAAGGCCGCAACTTTTCATCGAACGAACGATGTTTTTCTCTCGCAACAAATCAGCATAAGCATCAACATTAGCCAAATTTTAGTGAAGGGCCAAGTCAATGCATGAGTTTTTGTACCCACTAGCCACTACGGCAGACAGCGCCTTTGCCTAGCGCCTGGTTATTTGCCGAGCGCTATTCATCGGGCGCTCGGCAAAGACCACCTTTGCCTAGCGCCGGGCCCTCGGCAACGACTGTGCTCGGCAAAGATTTCTTTGTCGAGGGCCGTGCGTCAGGCAAAGAACATCTTTCCCAAGTGCGTTCTTTGTCGAGGGCCGTGCGTCAGGCGCTCGGCAAAGGCTCGCTCTCGGCAAAGAACATCTTTCCCAAGTGCCAAGCGCTCGGCAAAGGCTCGCACTCGGCAAAGAGATAACACATATAACATGGGGTACCTGCCGTCACCCTTTGCCGAGCGCCCTCCGTTAGGTGCTCGGCAAAGGCATCTCTTTGCCTAGCGCTGACTTTTGGCGCTGGGCAAAGGCATCTCTTTGCCTAGCGCTGACTTTTGCTGACTTTTGGCGCTCGGCAAAGTTTTTTTTTTATTTTTGCTTTCAAACTTTTTTGTTTTGTATTACACATTATTTAATAGTCTACGTTTAAGTTTTGGTAGTTTTTAAAATCTTTTTATTATATATCATTAGTTTATTTGGTTTAATTGAATTTCTACGATAAACGCGGGTTTGAACTGCAGGTGTATCGAATCTCCAAATTTGACGATTCAAAAATTGATATTCGCATTACATAGCGTATGTTAAGGCCATATCCAGGAGCACGCATGAAATATCGAACATCTCGCGCACGAAACACGGCGACCAAGTTGCGCGTGAAGTGCTATTAAATTTTATAAAATGCAAATGAAGTCCAAAAATTACATAACTTAGCGACATGTCTTTGGAGCACATGTGGATGCTATGGTAAAAATTTGGTAAAGTTTCGTGCATGTTGTCACGGAAGTTAGTTAGAAACCTAGACATCTCTCACGTGATAACTTGTTGATGGTGATGATGAGACTTACGGTCTAGCTAATCCCGATCATGAAAAATATTTGTAACATACATGTAATACCTTCAGATTTTGTAATTTAGTTTTGTTTATTTTATATCTATTTCTAATTACGTATATTCCTTCTTAATTGCAGGTGATTGAACAACAATGCCAGGAGGCCATCGGAGGAGCCAGAGCCACTTCTACCAGGGCTCTGGTAGTAGAGGGGGTGCGGACGACGTGCCAGAGCCCACTCCAGTGGGGACGAGACGCCGCAAGATGGCGAGGAGGCCGACGAGGAGGATGACTCTCGTGGTCCAGCCTGAGCCTCAGGAGGAGGACGACGAGGAGCAGCCGCAGGAGGAGGAGGATGAGGAGCGGTGGTGCAGGACAAGGACGAGGAGCAGCAGGTTGTGGTGCAGCAGGACGAGGGGGACGAGGGGGATGACGACGGGGACCTCGGCGGTGGCGGGGCTGAGGGCTCTGCTAGGACGTCATCTTCCACTACTACGGGCAGTGTCTACTTCCGAGGTCCCATGTCTCTCCCTGACAAACCGAGGCGACGCGTTTCGATTGTCCCAGAGGGGCAAGCGTAAGACACCTCTACATGTTATCACTATAACTTTGTATCCTTTGTTCAAAATCTAAATATATACTAATATGTCTACTTTATCACTTGTGCAGGACCTGGAGGGTTGTGTCGGAAGGAGATTCACGCCATGTGAATGGCGTCCTAGGTGCCCTGGTCAGGCACTACTTCCCTGGCATTGTAACGCATGCCGGGAAGGACGAGCCTGCCTACACGTGGGCCCACTACGAGTCCGCCCACCATGCCACCGCATGCAACGTGGCAGCGCTCATCCTTCATGAGTTCTGGGTAAGCCTTCCTCGCACTACATGCCTCAATGCAACGCATTCATTGGACCTACTTGAAATAACTAATGCATACATTATGTCTTCATATGCAGACATACTTCAAGCTCGACGAGAGCTACGAGGGCAATGCGGACGCCGTGGCTAGGAAAGCTTGCATGAAGCGCGTCACGGACATGTACCACGAGGCGAGAATCCAGGCCATCAGAGGTTACTATGGGAAGCAGTTTGGCGAGAGCGTCAACAAGCAACAAATTCGAGAGCGGAGGCTCTCCCTGACCAAAGAGCAGTTCATGCAGGTAACTGAGCAACTTTAAATTAAGTTCCTTTCAACATTAAGTGCTATAAACTTAACTGCCTAACATGTCGATTACTTCATGACATGTAGGTCATTCTTTGGTGGTGCGAAAAGTCCCCTGAGGCGTGGGGGCAAATCGTGGACCGTTGGTTGAGTGAGGAGTGGCGGCAGCAGCACGCGGCTTTCCGGGCTCACCGTTTGGCCATGCCAGGTGTGCCTCACCATCAAGGCAACCGCAACGTTGGCGGCTTCGCCCGAGCTTGGGTACGTCATCATGTTTGTAACTGTTTCCATGCTTTAATTTAACTAGGCAAAGACTACTAACAAACTTCTTTTCGTTCTCGCAGTCGGCGGCGCACGGTGGCCAGCCATGCTCCTACTTCGCGGCATATACCATGTCACACAAGGGCAAAGGCGACGTCCGACGTCTCCTTCAACCCGGAGGACCCGCCCGAGGCGTACACAAGTGAGAGCGCCTACAAGAAAGTCACCGAGTACCACGAGGCGGTGAGGGCAATGCATGGGTTGGATTATGATCCAACGACTGACAACATCGATGCACGCCTCGTCATGTGTCTTGGAAAGGGAAAGCAGCATGGGCGCTACTGGATGGCGAATAGCGTGATCGACAGCACCACTACTCCCACTCTCTCCCAGATCCGAGCACAGACCACGAGCGGCTCCGGACTCCCGCCGATACGCGAGCGGCCGGCCTATGGACAGGCCCGGGTCGAGGCACTACAGGTTAGTTTTTGTTTACTCATCATGCATTAAGGATTTTCTTCTCGCTTCACTAACATTACCTTTGCAACAATGTATAGGTCCAGGTGGAAACTTTGAACAAGAGGGCCGACGAGCTGGAGGCGGTTGTGGCTTCAGAGCGGGCGGCGCGGCTGGCAAGTGACCAGAGGATGTCAGATGTGCTGGCGTTTCTGCAGAGTTCTCTGGGTGTTACTTTGCCACCCAACTTGATGGGTCCACCTCAGCCTCCTCCCGTCGTTCCTCCCTTCGTTGCTCTCCACACTACTCCGGTGAGTAATATATATCACACATGCATGTTATTTACCTATTTAACTTTGTCTCATGCAATCGCTGCTCTTGTGTGTAGCCTCAGTCGGCGGGTTCGAACCAAGTGGCGAACGAGCATGGGATACCGTCGCCGCCGTCAAATGGGTGGCCCGAGTACGCACCTCCACCGCCGCCTTAGTGAGTAACGTCGAAGAAGTTGTCATGTATTCCTTCTCTTCGTGTCATGGTCTTGGACTTGTTGTGTGGAACTTCATGTCATGGACTTGGACTTGTTGTGTTGAACTTCATTAGAATCAAGTTGTTGTATGGACTTTATCGCCGAATAAGTGATGCTATTATGAGATATATGTGCTATTGTGATATATATGGTGCCGGTGGTGATAAAATTGATGGAATTGTGATATAAATGGTGCTTGTGTTCATGGTGATATCAATGTGATATATACATATGATTTGTTGTGTTTGCAGTGAAAGAAAGCAAAAACCAAAAAAAACTGGATTCCAGCTTTGCCTAGCGCAGTGCTAGGCAAAGAGCCTTTGCCGAGCGCGGCGCTCGGCAAAGCTGAAATATTTGGCGCGGGAAAACAGCAACCTACCCAGCTTTGCCGAGCGCCAGGTTGGAGGCGGTAGGCAAAGATTTTTTTAAAAAAACAAATTTTTCCTCTTTGCCGAGCGCGTTGTTGGAGGCGCTCGACAAAGAATTTTTTTTTTTAAAAAATTAGTTTCCTCTTTGCCGAGTGTTATCTTGTAGGCGCTCGGCAAAGAAATTTTCAAAAAAAATGTTTTGCTCTTTGCCGAGCGCAGAGTGGAGACGCTCGGCAAAGAAGGTGTCACGGTGCATAACGGTCATGCCCGTCGCTTTTCTTTGCCGAAGGCCCTCGTGGCGCTCGGCAAAGGCTTTGTCGAGCGCCCGACAAAAGACGCTCGGCAAAGGAGCCTTTGCCGAGCGTTTCTTTGACGGGAGCTCTTTGCCGAGCACCATGCTCGGCAAAGGCTTTGCCGAGCGCAAATCGCTCTTTGCCGAGCGTCCCAGGCGCTCAGCAATCCCGCGGTCTGCAGTAGTGAGCTTTGCTTGGTTGAGCTATATATAAGTCAATGCATGAGTTCTTGTTTATTTCAATCATCCACAAAATATAAATTCTTCTGTAAAGGAGTTAATTAACAAATGCATGGATATTAATTCCCTATTACTCGTATAAATATTTTTTTCCCTGGGATAAGCCATGAAGGTTCTGAATAGCTTTTCTGACATAGGCCAACAACAAAGAAATTATCCACATGACCATTTGCTCTACACTTATTCTCCCAACGAAGAACAAAGTAGTTTTTGTCTTAAGAATTTTAATGGCAGGAAAACTGTAATGAGGAATGAATAAAATAATATAAAACGTATAAACACATACCAATCCCATTGAGCGTCGAAGACCACGTACAGACCAGCAGGTCATAATACGGCCTTTCCATATGACACTTCCTGGAAGCCGAGCTGATGCAGCAATGTGTCCTTCAGACATATTTAACTGAGCATGGAAATGAAGAGGATCTGATGCCTTAAATCAACAGTATACACAATTTCTTTTTATTATGCATTTCGTCAGTTAATTTGCTCACCGTAAAGCACTTCCAGGTGAAACCTGGGGAACACTAGTACAAAAGTGCTCAAAGCCAGCGGTGGAACATAATTTTTACAGGCGGTTTTAATTAAAAAACGCCTATGAAAAGAAATTGGCTTACCCGACTACAAAACCGTCTGTGAAAATCAATTTTTACAGGCGGTTTTTCTAACAAAACCGCCTGTAGAAATCATGTATTTCTACAGGCGGATTTCTTAAGAAACCGCCTGTAGAAATATGATTTCTACAGGCGATTTCTTAAGAAATCCGCCTGTAGAAATAATTTGAACTTGAATTTTTTGAGTTTTTCAAATGACCTCGTTTGAGAAAACCGTCAAAATGAAAGTTGTAGATCTTGAAAAGTTGTGAAACTTTGTAGTTGATAATTTTTTCATTTGAAATCATCTTGTCATCGAAAACTACGTTGAATTTCTCAAATTTGAAATTCACATTTTGTAAATGACCTCGGATGAAGAAACTACCAATATAAAAGTTGTAGGTCTTAAAAAGTTGTAAAACTTTGTAGTTGACGACTTTTCCATTTGAATCCGTTTAGGACCTCAAATAATCAATTTATGCTTGGTTTATGATAGTATGTGGAGAACTAAACTCTATTTCAAACAACAAATGAGTGATAGGTGAAGTGAGTGATAGGTGGAGTGGTAGAGGAGGGTACGCGCGAGAGTGAGGTCTCAGGTTCGAATCCCACCAACCGCGTAGCACGCGATTTTACGCGAAAAAATGCGCGATTTGCGACTTCGACGGAGACGGGCGGGCGAATAACCAGTGAGCCTTCCCTGAAATAAAATGTTTTTTTCCTATTTTTAAAAACCGATTTCATATTTTCTGGAAAAATAAAATACATTTCCACAGGCGGTTCTCAGTTACCCGCCTGTGGAAACTCTTGATTTTCAGGCACCCAGCGCAGGCGGTTCTCCAAACCGCCTGTGAAAAGGGGTTGGGAACCGCCTGTATAGTGCTTTTGTGTACTAGTGAAAGAAAAATTGAGAAAGTAGAGTTGAGAGAAATACAATAATTACTGTAAAGAATCAGATGTCAAAAGAACACTATTATTAGTACAGTAGTTACTGTGAACTAATAAGATGCGGTAAGTAACATCTGAGCTTTGTCTCATAGGCGAACAGAGTGAATAGCATTCCGAGTGCTAGAAAATTAAAGCAGATCTGTCATCTGTGTTGTTGGCAAGTGAGCCCACAGAGTGTACAATAAAAATGACTTCAAACCTAATCATAGCAACAAAGTAAACTTATTCATTCTTAACTTTAGATTTAACGTCGGATGGGGTGTGTGTTTGGGGGTGGGTTGGGGAGCTAAATTACCATGCATAGCACAGAAATAAGCAGAAATTGAAATATGCAGGAAATAGATTACCTTAGAAATTAACAGTGTCTTGCTGAGGACAAACTTTGACTGATTGATTGATTGAACGGTTTAGTCAGACCAATCGTTGCGACGTCACCACGACACCACCACCGGGGATTCCGTCCGGAACCAACAACGGCAACCATCAGCGCAAAGCTTCGCCAGTCTTTCAGATCCGGGAAACTAAAGAAGCAACGACAAGTCGCCGAGCGCGCTGTTTCTCGGTCGGTCACTTCGTTCTTCTCGACCAATCTAGTATTCTAGTTGAAATTCTCGATCGATCTTGTTGCTTTGCATATGCTGATAATGCCCGCCAGCTGCAGGTTTGCTCGCTTTTTGCCGCAACGCCAAAGCAAAGCCCAGCAGGAGGAGCGAGGCTGATGCGCGGTCGGTGTTGCCCCCCCCCCCCCCCCCCCCCCCTCCCCCCCCATGGCAGCTTTGCTTCCTGCACAAAGGAAGAATAAAACAACTAAACAAAAATGTAATCATAAATAAAGAAATTTAAGACTGATTTTTGAAGAGAAGATAGATCAGAGGGGAATCGAGTTACATACCAGTTTCCATATAACTTCTTCTTTGATGAAGAGTAAACATATATATCTCCATATATATAGGGGCAAACAAATCAAGAGGATCGATGAGATATCTTTCCATGGGAGCGGGCCGGCCGGCCGGAAAAACAAAGATCAAGGGGAGGAACAAGCTCTCTCGCTCCCTCTCCCTCTCCCTCTTTGCTTGAGAGGCAATATATGCAAGGAAACCCTAGATATGATGAGGAAGCTAGCTTCATTTGGACGAAGAAGCTGATAAGAATAAGAAAGAGATAAGGGTGTGATGAGGCTGCTGCCTGGCTCTTCAGAGCTTCCAAGAGGCCATCCACCAGCTTAGTACTATATTAGGCAGCTGAGGACGAAGTAGATTGTGAGTGAGCTAACCCTAATTACAGCTCTTCTTAACACAGAAGAGGGCGAAATAAAAGTTATAAAACTATTCGTCGAGATGCGCGCATCCACTTCGAGATGCCATTTGAGGTACACGGCACTGACAGCAAAATTGAAACACCAGCTGGCGTATTCGGACCTCTGGCAATAATAACGATGCGCCTTTTGTACAGGTCCACGCATCATGTGCGCCCCCCATCCGTGCAGTGTGGGCGCGGTGGCACGCATGCAGCAACACCACTCGCGACGTGGCAGACAGCAATACAGCATGCCAACATCAGTGGTCATTCATAAGTCATAACAAGGTCCGACTTCCTCCGTATATCGAGATTTAAATTTTAAAAACTTTAATTAATAATTAAAATAATATTTTTAACAATTATAATATTAACTTATATATTAGATTTACAAAGAATTGTATTATTCAATGATTATAAGGTCATAAATATAAATAATATAATATAAAGTAAATAAATTGTCAAAGTATAATCTACGAGATCATGTTGTTCTAACTTATGCCAGATAAAATTAACCAGAGAGAGTAACTATTAGGTTTTATTTATCATAGTTTAGCTTCACTATATAAGCTATTTTCTTCTTTTTGTAAAATGATTTTATGAACAACTTTTTTTATTAAAGCTAAGCTATTTTGGAATAAGTATTTAGTAAAACAACTTCACATAATAGAATAAATACTCCCTCGTCTTGTAATATAGTGCATTACATTTTTAATTTGTCCTCAAATATAAGACATTTTAGAAGACAAAAAGCAATTTTGCATTAAATACTTTATATTTATCAACCAATCACCACTATCGTGTTGATGATAGTGTTTTATTAGAAAAAAAGTGAGGGCACATGTGTCCTTTATGATCTCTCTTAAACTGTTCTAACATGTCTAAAATACACTATATTACAGGACTAAGAGGACATGAGATGAAGCTAAGATAAACTACCTTTTCTAGCTTTATGCCAATTCATATCTTTGTGAGAGGAAAAACAACTTTACGCATGAAACTGTTTTAGAAATGAGTGTTTAGCAAAAAAAAACAGCTCACAACAACTCATAAAAACGTTGTGAGTTGTGCCAAGCAAGCTTAGTTGGTTAGTCCAATTAATAAGATATAGTACGTTGTTAGCTAGATATTAGCTAACAATTAGCTAAATTGTTAGTTGAATTTGTATAGATTTAAAGAAGCTAATTACTAGCAGCTAATTGTTACCTATATTGATCTAAATTAATTAACTATTCCCAAATATGTAAATAGATCCCTCCCACACAGCTAAAGATTAGCTATGATAATAGCTAATTGTTAGTTTAATGGTAGGTGAGACATTAGTTAATTATTACCTACATTACCGTGCTTTGGCAATGTGCATTAGAGCATCTTCAAGAGACTAGATAAAATTATATTCTCAACTACAAGATTTAGCCATTGTGTAAAATAAAAACTCATCCAAAGCATAAAGTTCCACAACAAAATTTGTATAGGATAGCTAGTGGGGACGACATGTTATATATGACAAGCGAAAGTTTAGAAATAGCAAACTTGCTATTTTAGCAAACCAAATAACACATCTGTTAGACCTTAATTTTGCTTTGAAAATGTAAAAATAGTCTAAATAACATTGATAGCATATTTGTTGAAGTTGCTCTTATTGGCAACAGCTACATTACATCCCTCATGATCGGAAGAGAGTAACAGTTGCAATATATCCATTTTTCATCACCTAATAACCAATAAAATAACACGATGTCACATCTGATATACACAGGGAAAACAGATTTGGAGTGCGATCGAATAACACCGTACCTCGAAAGCAATATTCTGATATCCACATATACAAAAGTCGATCCAAATGGATTGTTCATGGACCCTTGTGTCTGGATTGCAGCTCGGCCACAATCATCGAGGATCTCCTCATACAGTAAAAACAAGGGTTGTTTAAAGGACAGAAAAAAAAAGGCATAAAAGCATGCAGGCATATTGGCATTTGGCACTCGAGGCATTGCTCCATAGACCTTTAATTCTTCAAACGAAGGCGTTGTTTAGGTCACAACGTTTTTGAATTTTGACATTGTAGTACTTTCGTTTTTATTTGACAAATGTTGGCCAATCACGAAGTAACTAGGTTTAAAAATTTAGTCTCGCGATTTACAGCCAAACTGTATAATTAGTTTTTATTTTTATGTATATTTAATGCTCGATGCATGTGCCGCAAGATTCGATATGACGAAAAATCTTAAAAAGTCTTTGGTTTTTTGGATGAACTAAACAAGGCCCAATCACCCTTTGGCCTCTTCAAACCAAGTTAACCACTATACGAAGCTATTGATCTGTTGTATTTGTTACAGCTTATATTATAAAGCTTTTAATAGATGTATATTCTCATTTGTGCAGTTTATTCGCCATACCGATTACGTTAATTATGCAACCTTCAATATACTCCAGCAGCTTGTTGTTAAGCTGAGATTCTGTACAATGAACTGATTCGCAGAAAAACTGGAACCAATATCAAACTACTGGACGAATCACATCTGTACTCACATGAGACGTATAACTAAGAAACAACGTTCCATTAGGCGACCACATGGCAGTATGTATATACATTTTCTTTCAACAAATAAAGACCATTTATGTACACAAGGTGAGGTCACAGAGTACAGTTAGTTCTGGTACAATGAGCGGCATATCTACAGCACAATTACATGCCACGGTGTTAATCCATATCGACTGGGAGGCTGCATCGCATTCCATAAACCAAGCATCGTCAGAAGGCTCCATAGAGTTGGCTTCGGCTTGAAATTGCTGCTGCGCTGAAGCACAAGTACACCTTCTTTCTGTAGGTTACCCAGCTTTGTTGTCTATGCAGCAAAAATTCAGAGCAGCAACACATGTAGCACACTGTCAAAATGGAAGACTTTGACAGTTAACTTAGTCCATGCTCCTCAATGACCAAACATAGCATACCCGCGCTTCGGCGATGTGCATTATGGGCAAAAACTGCATTACATACCTCATGACTGGAAGAGAGTAACAGTTGCAATATATCCATTTTTCATCACCTAATAACCGATAAAATAACACGATGTCACATCTGATATACACAGGGAAAACAGATTTGGAGTGTGATCGAGTAACACCCACCTCGAAAGCAATATTCTGATATCCATATACAAAAGTCGATCCAAATGGATTGTTCATGGAGCCTTGTGTCTGGATTGCAGCTCGGCCACAATCACCGAGGATCTCCTAATACAGTAAAAACAAGGGTTGTTTAAAGGACAGAAAAAAATTGGCATAAAAGCATGCAGTAAGATAGCATATTGGCATTTGGCACTGGAAGCGTTGCTTCATTGATGATACAGCTTAGAGCAATATCTACTTAAAAGGTAAGTGCTCTAGAACAAGCAAAGGCAAAGCTGAATTCTTAGTGCAAGAAATTAGTGTGACTATGCTAACAAACCAACTACGCAAAAGAAAACCTAGTAGATCATTTAGCCTTGAATAAGTTTACCATTCACAGTTTAAGAACTAAGAAGGATGAAAAGGACTCGTGAAACAAGATGCAAAAAGGGGTGTGCAAAAATTGTTACAAATGGCATTTCAAAGCAAAGATGATAACTTTAGAACTACATGGCAAAAATCAAACAGCATTCTGAAGCCAAATAAGACATCAAGGACTACCAGTTGTACCATCAGCAGTGTTAATAAGTCATGTAAAACACCATACCTTCACTTGTTCCCATTTTGTACTAGGCATTATGCAATTTTTTGAGACATTACCAGGCTGAACTGTACCTTCAGCTGAAAAAAACCAGATGGATGATTGGATTGGATTATTCCATCAAAACAAACTATTTTTTTATTACGAGTAGTTCAGACCTTCAGCGTCATATATAACAAAGTTGCATTTCTTATATGAGTTGAAATCTGAATGACCAGGGAAGTTTGTGTGCAAAACAAACTTCTTTATCTTATGTGTCTGCAAGGACAATAAACTCTGTCAATATGCTATTTCAAGTCCAAGCCAATAAAAAAAAAGCTATTTACAGTGTTGCACAATCCTAGTGTGATGAAATACTCCACACCTGTCCATCAAATAAGATATCAATTCCACGCGAGAAGTAGTTGTAGAAGTAATCACCACAAAGTGTTGTACGAGGCCGGGGTTCTGATGCAGAGTGTATGACCATTTGATCCACCTACAAGAGGGAGACCTAACATAGTAAGCATTCCAGTTGAGAATGCACCAATGATTCCAGGGAGAATGGCATTCCTTCATACTGATCTTGACCAAGCAAAACTTAATCATATGCTACAGAAATACTGCTTAGTCTCACACTCTCAATAGCTTTGTATAGGCTAAAGTATTATCTACATGCTTCCATGAGTAAGCAAAAAAAAGTAAATTCTCATGGAAACCAATTCAGTTTAGCTTATGTCATATGTTACATAATGTTGGCAACTCAAAGAAATACATATTATGTGAAATCTCTACTCTGGTGCCTCAATTAAAACTGACCTGCTTCTGATGGATACCACAAGGACGACCCAATTCAGTCCAGACATCCTGAAAAAAGAAATTCAAGCAAAAGACAAATCAGGGCCAATGTTAAAGTTAAACTTTACTTCAGCAAATAGATATGATATGCACCTGTGGTGATGCACCAAAAGGAATATGCTGGCCCCCTATTGTGAACCAAAGTTCTTCTCCAAGCTGAAAACAGTACAAAATTATACACATATAAGAAAAATGTTTGCTCCATTGGTAAGACTTGGTAAGACAAAACAACATACAAAAAACCCCAATTTATCCATATACACGAAGATACTAGTTATTGTATGATTCTCCCTAACGCAACAAAGCAAAAAAATATATTTTTTATTCAACATTAAAAAAGAGTCTCTAAAACAACCACACATTGAAAGGCATATCCCACGACCAGCTTTTTCTTCATTTTATTTTGCTTAATAGGTTCATACATTTCCTAAGAAAAGAGGTGCATGGGTGGGTGGGGACAGGACTGGAGAGCTAAGAGGTCAAACTAGATAGTCTGGATCACTTGGATTATGAAGCATCAAAATATGTCTTCAGCTTCAACAAAACCAGTAAGCCAGAAAATTGTCAAGAAACCAAAAACATGGCATACCTTGGCGTGCACCTCCTCCATATACAGACTGCCTGCAGGCAGTGCAGGTACCACTGCTTTGTCCATCAAAGATCCAACCCCGACCTTGCTATCTGTCGAGCTGTCGTATATACAAACCCGGCAAGTAACAGGGGTCGTTCCGTCTGGGAATTCCAGGGGCAAATCTGCCACTGCCATAGCAATTACAGAAGTGGGGTAAGATGTCACATAAACATGGGTACTAATAGAACATTCACAACTGAATTGGCTCTAAGGTAGAATACCTTCCCCATTGGTGAATAGATTTGTATATTGGCTGGGAATAGGGAATGCAAAGGATAAACCCTACAAAAAAGCTTACCAGTAAGACCAACAGACTAAGAGAAAGAAAACAAGATGAACTGCAAAAGAGGGAAGAAAAACAGAGCTATTTTTCATGACATACTGGGTAGAACAACGTATAAATTCCCCTCTCTTTGTCATATATACCAGGGAAAGTAGGTCCAAAGAGTGCATACACAGCCGCAAAAGTGGCTAATGTTGACGGGCCACTGAAAGTGAAAAAGAAAATAATCAGTAACACCACACAACCTTGTGCTGAAGGGTTAATGTAACTGAGCGCAACAACATATCTGAACAGGGTTTATTTGAGTACTTCCACTGTTTCACACAGATTTAACAATGAAAGATCATGGTCACAAGATCCTTACCCAATTAAAGCTGTCGCATATCGCAATTGCAATCTCTTAACATCATAAATTTCTACAAGACGGAGTCTCTGCAAGGATAATACAAACCATATAAGTTTAGTAATTTCTGAAGCCTGAAAACAAGTGTCATTTCCACACAGCACACATTCTCAAATATTCTTTTCCCCATACATAAATTAGAATTATTAACCATGATGAGTTCCTTTTCTCAATTACCCTCATTATATTTCCTATATTTCAAGCATAACATACTCAAAAATAACAGCAGCAAACCCTTTTAGCCACAAGAGTTGGGGTAGGCTAATGCATAACACACCCCAATTTGAGTTTGCAAAAGTGGTCCACTATAGTCTTAATTAATCGCCATGAGCAACTGATTTCTCATGCATTCAACGCTGGCTGTTTCAAAACAAAAAATGCCTATAATGTACTCCCTCCATCCCAAATTATAAGTCATTCCAAGAATCTTGGAAAGTCAAAGCATCTCAAGTTTGACCAAATTTTATAGGATAAGATAACAACATTTATGATACCAATTAAGTATTATTAGGTTCTTCATTAATTATATTTTCATAGTATATCTATTTGATGTCATATTTTTTGTAATTTTTTCTATAATTTTGGTTAAACTTGAGAGACTTTGACTCTCCAAGATTCTTGGAATGACATAATTTGGAATGGAGGGAGTAACAAACTAGCCCGAGCATACCTGCGACCAAGGATCAAAGCGTAGGTGAAATCCATGGTCTGGAAAGCTAATGACAAAGTCCAGCTTGAGAGGCTCCTGAAAACCCAACCAACAACACCGATCAGCTAATAATATTTTGGTATCCCTGGACCCTGGCATCCGACAAACTCGTGCACCTCGTCTCACAAACCTCGTCGAAGTACTTCACGTGGACAACGTCGTAGATATTTGGCTGGCGCTCTATCTGCGCAAACGCATCGGAGATCGGCATCCCTGCACCGATTGCGACCTCCCAAGTCAGAATTGGCTCAAAGTTTGAAAAATTTAACTAACCTCTTGCTTAAAGTCCTTTTTTCCCTCCCGTCCAAACCGAGAGGAAAGCAAAGGAAGCAACCAACGACCGCCGTTTCCTGCCGGGGCGGCGGGCGGTGGGTGGTTAGGGTTCTCACCGAGGGTGAAGGGGCCGACGCCGAGGCCGGGGCGGAGGTCAAGCGTGATGGCTCCCATGGCCGTGCCCTCGCACCGCCGCCGCACTGGCACCGTTCCCTGGGACGGCATCCCAACCGCCGCCCCCGCCGCCGCAGCCGCTGCCACCGCCGCGGCGCCGCCACCCCCCGCCATCGACGGTGACCTCTGCGCCTGCATCCTGAGGCCCACCTCGCGGCCTCCCCTCCTTACTCCTCGACGGCTTATTCCTCGGCGTGCTGCTGGGCTCGACTCGATGGGATTCGCGTGGGATTGCGTCCACTCCACCACCATCTCTCGCGCGGTGCGGTGCGGTGCGGGCTTCTTTAGCTTAACGAGAAACCAACGCGGGAGTTGGCTGCGTATGACACGCGGGTCCGGAGCCGTCAGTGGCTGTAGCCTAGAAGTGGGGCCCGGATGTCGGCGGGAGGATCGCCGTGTGCACCTGCGTCGTCGCCTCAGGCCTTTTGCGCCGGATTACGTGCGGCGGCGGAGGAACCCGTCGCGCGGCAAGTAGGTGGCCGGCGGGACACGTGGCGGACTCGTAGCGGAGGGCACTGCCTGTTTGCTGCGAGCGGCGAGTCGCGTAGGCCTGCTTCTGCTTCTGGTTTGGAGTTCGCGTTAGGATCGGCTCCAAAGGCCCGGTTTAGTTTTCAAAAAAAATCAAAATTTTCCATCAGACACATACATAAATTATTAAATAAAAAATAAAAAAAATTAAGTATACAGTTTGGTATACAGTTTGCCTGTAATTTACGACATAAATCTCCTAAACCTAGTTAATTCATGGTTAGACAATAATTGTCAAGCCGAATTCGAGTCCAGATTTCAGGAGGGGGAAAAAAGAAACTACAGAAAACGTGAAAATGCAGCAGAAAAGCCGAAGAAAAATTGGGGAGACGTAGCTCGTCAGTTTAAACTGCATGACAAAGATAGCATAGTTCCATTTTATGACAGCAAACATCACTTGAATATGCACTAGATGTAGAGCACATGGTTATCAGAACAAGGAAATGACATGCATGGATGGAGTCCAGTAATTTTCGTTCTTATTTCTCGTACAACAACTCAATTAAACAGGAAGTGATTTGGAATTCTGGAAGTTCTGCCCCGCTCGCAGGACTCTTGTTTACTGGTCCTCCTTGCCATAATTGTAGATGATCTCGATCTACAAGACACAATTGCCATTAGTACAACATTTTGGTGTACAGAATCTACTACCCGAAAACAGTTTAGCAATGCTAAATGCTAGAACCAGAACAAGATAATGTCGCCATAAAAAATGAAGTCATTTTGTAAACTCTACTATGTAGCATCCAAGTAGAGGAAAGCCTGTTATGAAAAACTACCTTTGTGAGCAAATCAGTATGGGAACTTGGGAAGGATATTGTGGCCATCGAAGATGTAGTCATTTTGTAAACTCTAAGCTAGTAATATGATACTACACAGCAGTTGTTTGGCAGGGTTGACCCCATCACGCCCAAGTAGAGGATATTCAATTATGAAATAATTGTAAAACTAACTACCTTTGCAAGCAAATCAGTTAAAGTTCCTAAGATGAATTTACAGTTTTGGCCAAAGCACTACAACTAATAATCCACTAACAACAAATAATAGCTCTGGCTCGCTTGTCCATTGAGAAATTACAGATGAAACCTTAAGTACTGCTACTTTTTTGCGTTCAAATTAAGTTAGCTTAAACAACGAACATTATACCTTTTTTAGACGATCACAGGAGAAAAAGACAAGCAAAATATTACGAATGGTAAGCATTGTGGTGAATCTTTAGCATAAGGCAAATATATTACATAGCATAAAGAGCAATGTAAGCTATATTACATAGCATAAAGAGCAATGTAAGCTATGATCTTACCCCTTGAGGTGGAGGGGGGTTTCTAGTGAATTTAGTGCCGCCTGGTGCCCATGGAACTGCAGAGATAAGAAGAGGCACATAAAGATAGCATTCCAGTAGAGACTTCACCTCAGTTGGTAACTCATACAGATTAGCACAATCATTGTATCTAAGATTAAAATTTTGACATCAATCAATTACAACTAACTTTTCAACTATATCTCACAAAAAAATGCTAGTATCTTCCAGCATATTTGCTGTGGCCACTCATTGGTAAACAGAGGCATTGGCATCAGGACCAGAATCAATTCATAAGTTAGGCACTTAGACTGTCTCCAACCACGGAACCCAAACGCAAAAAATAGGTCATGCACAGTGTTTTGCATCCTAAAATTGGCATCCAACAGAAGACCCATACCGGACACTCATTTTGGGTATGAGGCCAACGAGAACGCAAATAAGCGTCTTCCAGAGAGAAGACACAAATCTCTGCCACGCCGTAGTGGTGGGCCCGTAGAAGGCGTCGCGGCGGGGCACGGCCGGCGGTGAGGCGAGTCCGCGGCGGGGCGGGTCTCCCACGACCCAAATGTTCGAGGTTTCCACAGGAGGAGTGGAGGAGGTGGACGAAGGAGAGAGCACTGAGGACCCGCCGCCGAGCGCGAGCTCAGGGGAGCCATGGCCGCCGCCATGCGCGACCTTGGGAGCCGCTGTCGCCGAGATCTGGTGGTTGCCATCGCCGGGATCTAGGGGCCGCGCAGCTGTGCATGAGCTTGGGGAGCCACGGCCGCCGGGATCTGAGGGTCGTGCAGAAGAAGTGTAGGGCAGAAGGAGGAGGTGGACAGTAGAATGGCTTGCCGGAGGAGTAGGGGCTGCGGAGCAGGAGTGGAGGAGGCGCGGCCGTGCGGGGTGGGAGGACGAGGTGTGAAGGGCTCTCCTTTTTTTGCGTTCTCTGCTGTTGGAGAAGTGAAATTTTGCATGTCTGACCTTTCTCCTATGCGTGACCCAAATCATGATATGGGTCTTTGATTTGGGTTCGTGTTGTTGGAGATAGCCTTAGGTCTTAGGCTGAAGCCTCACAACAGAATTACAATACCAAATACCCACAAAAATTAAAGCAGCATCAGCTTGCATATTTAGTAATTAATTAATCCATAACCATCGGTGTTACTAGAGCTGAGCAAACTTGTTTATTTCAAACTGTTGTACATCAAGAGTAAGCAGATTGAACTGGGAAGGATTGCATGCCAGTAAACTGTACTCTAGTCATTGAAAGGTTTTGACCCAAACGAAAAGTGTGGTTGAATACCCCAGGTATACAAATGTATAATGAATGCAATGCAAGAATTCGGAAAACTTTACTGTGACTTCGCTTACTCAATATCCAATGATCTATCCAAATAAAAGTGCCAGTGCCCTTTCTACGTAATTTGATGTGAAACATCCACTGAACAAAAAGGCCAGGACGGCAAGAGAAAGCTTACCAATGTAGGGATCGGGGTGCTGGAAGTTCCTGTACCGAGCCTCCGCATCGTCGATGAGCCTATCGATCACGTCCATGTTATCCTGCACCAGCACCCCACACGAAATCCATCATCTCACAGTCACAGCACCACACAGAAACCATCACCAAACGTAACTCGCGAATTCCCACCCCGTCGGCAGTAAAATGGGAATGAGACGAGGTGCGCAAAAAGAGAATCAGCAGGAGGCGGCCTTACCACGTGTCGGTTGGCCTCGAACTTGTCCCGGAGATCCGACGCCTGCGCGGGAGAGGGAGCACGAGGTCAGATCCGCCCGCGAGCGGAAAGGGAGATCCAGATCGAGAGGGAGACGGAGGCGGAAGGAGGGAAATGGGGGAACTGACGTCCTGGTAGAAGAGGTGGCGGTGAACGGCCCAGTTGAGCGTGTCCTTGAGCGCCCTGCGGTAGAGCAGACGCACCCGCTCCTTCTGCGCCGTCCGCCGCGCCAGGTACCCTGCCGTGGACGCCATAGACCTCCCCGCCGCCGCCGCTGCTCCTTTCCTTCTCTCTCCTCTCGCTGCAGTAGTCGAGTTGGGGGATTGGGGATCGGATTCGGACGGGGTCACGGCCTCGCAGGTGTCTATGGGCTGTTTGGACTGGATCGGCCACTGCTCGGACATTGGGCTGCAAGCCCACTAGGGCCCATTTTGTTCCCCTCTTTCTTTCTGGTCCACTTCCCTCTCTTGAGTGTGCACACATCTTTTTTTGTGGACTATTTCAACCTACTTCAAAAAAAAAAGTTTTTATATAATTCATGTAGCGTGTGGAATATGGCAAAAAAGATTGCATAGCTAACAGTGGTTGAATATTGGCACCAAATAGGAGTATTAAAGTCGAATATTTCACCTCTACTAGTCAAGCTGACCCTGTAACATCAATGCTTCTTTATTTGTGGGATTGTGGTGGTGTTCTCACAGCCAGGCAGCTTGATGCCTACTACAGTACTTTGTGTAGGTGCATATATGCTGAAGTTCTGAAGATTATGATATGAGGATTGAAAGTTCAAATTTCTCAACTTATAGTCAATGGCGGCATATGTAGTGCACTTATTTGCAATGTATGATAAACAAGTGGCACACTACTAGCTACAGTTGACTAGAAACTCTACATATATCATAAAATAAAACTAGAGAAGAACCATAAGCCCATTTGGATTATCTTTCGATTTCTATTCCCACATTACCAGCTTTCAAAGAAAAATTGTGTTCTGTATCCGTAAGCATTGACGAAGTCAAAGTATAACTAAAATTTTTTAATTTATATAAGCTACATTTCCACTGATGATGAAAAGAAACAGCATGTATATATACATCTCCTCCCGTGATCCTATCCCTTGTGAGCTGTGAGTTGACATTGATGATTCCTGAATTTCTACAAGCAGATAAAAAAGAATCTAGCTTGGTCATCCAAAATCCCAAATCGCCTCGCAAGATGGATGGATGTACGGCCGCACCGAAAGTTGTTAGGAGTTGACATTAGCCTGCAGGTACATACATACTGGCCACATGGTAGCTGGAACAGTAACTAGTATTCTATCTCGGAATAAATTCAGTTATGCGCCACTGCTTGTACATATGATATGTGTAGTGTACTGTGTACATACATACCGGTACTGCTGTACTAGCAAGACACGGGCAGTGAGGTACAGAGTACATAGTACTATAGACAGTGCAACTTATCATTCCTCTTCTCATAGAAGGTGTCAAGAAACAAAAAGGGGGGAAAAACTTATTCCCTGGTCATCATTTACAGCCACAGCTAGTACTACAATGTGACGTGAGATCTAAGCAGGGTGCTCATTAGCCATGCCATTGGTATGTGTTGGTAATATGCCCTAGAGGTAATCATAGAGATGATTGTATTACATTATATCCATGACATATTATGAGTATATTGAATATCCATTGAAAGGCAACTTGTATCGATTGACAATTATGTGAATTGTTTGTGAAACTCTTTTACTTGTATGGTTATTCTAAAGTTGTCCCTGATCAATGTGTGTGAGACATACAAGTATATTAGATCAGCACAATATTAGTTGATGACCATGTTTCACAGGTCATGGACATAGAGATGTCAAACTAATATTGTGGGCACATGTATGACATAGGGCTGGATAGACCCAACGTGAGATGTTATAGTCTCTATTCACATCATATATGTTATGTCCTTAGACCTGAGATTGTCGTATGCATTCGAGATGTGAAACGACCTACTTAGAGACTATCAAACGCTACTCCGTAACTGGGTAGCTATAAAGGTAGTCTTCAGGTTTGTCAGGAAACATGCTGCGAGGCATAGTCAATCAAGATGGAATTTGCCCCTCTTGATTGAGAGAGATATCACTGGATCACTCAAGTGATTGGATCAACAAATGCATGGTCGTGCTTGGGTTAAGTGTTAACCCACGAGTTGAACCAAATATCATGAGGCAAGGGAGCAACATGTATGTGGTGTAGTGGTTCGTCTGATATGATCATTTGCGTGCATATAGGAGTTGTCACGCCTTGCTAGAGGCCGCTGTCAACTATTGAGCGAGTAGGAGTACTCGGCCCATGTCTATGTGTACGTGAACCCATAGGGTCGCACGCTTAAGGGGCTGGAAGCCTAATTCGGGTTGGACCCGAATTAGACAAGGCTTAGGGTTACTAATGGGCCTCCAACTCGGGAGCACATTAGGGACGCCTATATAAGTAGAGGGAGGGGCGCGGCCAGACTTGATCCACGCCTTTTGGCAGCCGCCGTCGCCCTCCACGCTCGCGCCTTCGCTCCTCGCGGACCTAGCAGTCCGGAGGCGCATCGCTTCTTCCCCGTACGTGTGGGACACCTCGGAGGTGCTGCATCTGGAGCACGAGGACGAACCGCAAGTGGTGGGAGGACTTGCTGGACGACCACGCAACTGCACGGCACTGCTACGACGTGTTCGACTACATCGAGTCGTCTTCCGCTGCATCTACACGTCGAGTGGTATATCCGTAACCTATCTCTAGCAGTAGATCCTGGATTATGGGGCGAAAATTTTGATTTTCTGGCTAGCGTAGCGTCCTCGTAACTCTACAGTGGTATCAAAGCTATTACTGCCTCGTTATAGGTTCGGTTTTGTTCATATGATGATTTGTGCGGTCGTTGATGAGTCTCTGATCTTGGTTCATCATCTTGCCGTGATTGGTCATGTAACGATCTACTCGTACCGGTCGGAATTCCGCCATCCGAGTTAAGTGATACATGTAAATCCAATCATGTCGAGTTAGAGATCAATTAGATTGATTGAATTGAACCCTAGGTCAAGTGCCGGGCGCATATGATGCGCGGCGGTGGTAGATGGGATCTACTGCTGGACGCCGGGTTACCGCTGTTCGGTAAAACAGCCATAACTCTTAAACCGTAACTCGGATTGAGACGATTCCCGCGTTGCCGCATAGGAAATGAAATTTTAGATCTGATTTCGCACCGCTTCGCCGTGATCGCCGATTTTAGAATCGCGAAAAACCTCTTGGAAAATAGAGTTTTTGCCCCTGCAAGTTTATGTGTCAGAATCGCATAACTCTGTTTTGCAGGAATTCATGACTGGTATAGCCCTTATGTGTATGTGATGCATGTGTGTAATTAATTCATGGCTTGCACGTCATGAGGACAATATGGCAGGAGCCTTTTGATATTGTCAAAATTAATGTAATGGCCTGCGTGCCAATCTGTGATGATACAATCCGCGATTATGTAATTTTATTTCACTGCCTTGCGTTAGTGATTGATTAATCATGGCGGATTCATCACATGAAGGATGGCATACGTAAATCATGGAGATGGAGATCGCCATGGTGAACAGAAAGATGGAGATAGAGATCCCCAAAAGGAACCATGGGCTATACCAAGTCATACGTGTTTAATGCCGTTCTTACTACGTTCTACTTTCATATGCGATGATGTTTTTGTCTACATAAGCGCGGTAGTGAAGTAGAACGATCCCTCAGCAATGTCTAAGTGGAAATGCTTCCCCAAACCTTGCACTGTCACCGGTCTTGTACAATTGGTGGTGGGTCTATGAAATTAGGGTACCACTAATTTTCCTTGACTAGACAGGTTTGTATCGGATACTTACTGCATAAGGGTTGGTTGCTTAGACAAAGTCATCCTAACGGTTAGGGACTTTGAAGCATGAGAGTTGGGCGTGAGGCATAGAGATGCTACCCAACAACAAGAGTCATATGAGATATGATTAGCAAGGAGTTGCTTACCGATTTACCATGCCTGCTAGCGGTGATGCTAAAGCTCACTAGTAGACATGTTAGATGTGGATCTTGAATCACTAAGTATCAATAGAGGGATATTGATTTTAGTGGGAGTAGATTAATAAATTGTTTATTTTGTTTTACTCCGTCTTGGATATGTTGTCTTAGTATTTTGCATACTTTTGTTGTAGATCAATGGCTGCCGCTAACAAGCAACCGTTTTCATTGCGTTCAATTCTTGAGAAAGATAAGTTAAATGGAACAAACTACGCGGATTGGATCCGCAACCTGAGAATTGTTCTCAGGGCTGAGAAAAAGGAAGATGTTCTAGACACCCCACTTCCTGATGAGCCTGCTGAAAATGCACCCGCTGCTGAGAGAAACGCTTACAAGAAAGCATCTGATGCTGATCTTGAAGTGAGTTGCCTCATGCTTGCTTCCATGGAACCAGACCTACAAATGCAGTTTGATGGTCACTCGGCGAACGATATGATCGTGGCGCTTGAGGAAATGTTCCAAACTCAAGCCAGGACTGAAAGGTTCAATGTCTCCAAGGCTTTGGTTGAAACTAAGCTAGCAGAAGGCGCAGCGGTTGGACCACACGTGATCAAGTTAGTTGGTTACACAAACAGGTTGGAGAAGCTAGGCTTCCCAATTGGCGATGAGTTAGCCACTGATTTCATTCTTGCATCGCTTCCGCCTAGCTATGGGAACTTCATCTCGAACTACCATATGCATGGGGCCGAGAAGGGCTTGAATGAGCTGTGTGGGATGCTTAAGCAAGCAGAGGCAGACATCAAGAAGGGTGCTAGCAGTAGCCATGTGATGGCAATCCAGAACAAGCCTAACTTTAAGAAGAAGGGCAATGCGTGGAGGAAGAAAAAGGGCAAGGCTAAAGGTGAGACCTCTAAGCCAAACCCACCTGCACCTAAGGCTGGACCAACTGCGAGCACCAAGTGCTTTCACTGTGGTGGGGAAGGTCACTGGAAGAGAAACTGCAAGGTGTACTTGGAGTCCATAAAGGATCGTGGCAGTAAAGGTACTTCCACTCGTACATTTGTTGTTTATATTACAGATATTTTTCTCGCTCAATCTTATATCAATTCTTGGGTATTTGATACCGGATCGGTTGCTCATATTTGCAATACGATGCAGGGGATGATAAGAAGTAGGAGCGTGGAGAAGGGAGAAGTTGATTTCCGCGTGGGCAACAATGCAAGAGTTGCTGCGTTGAACGTCGGGATAAAGCAGCTTCACCTTCCTTCAGGATTTATTTTGGAGTTGAATAATTGTTATTTTATTCCTAGCTTGAGTCGAAACATTGTGTCGCCTTCATGTTTGATGGAGGATGGTTATACATTCGCGAGTAAAGACAATGGTTGTGTAATATCTCGTAATGGCATGTTTGTGGCTTCTGCTTCCATTGTGAATGGGTTATTTATTTTAAATCTTGATGATTCACCTATCTGTAATATAAGTGCTAAAAAGCCTTGGCTTAATGAGTTAAGTCCTACCTATATGTGGCATTGTCGTTTAGGTCATATTAGTGAGAATCGCATGAAGAGGCTCCATAATGATGGACTTCTAACTTCGTTTGATTTCGAATCTTACGAGACATGTGAGGCTTGCTTGCTTGGAAAGATGACTAAAACGCCTTTCACAGGTTTTCCTGAGAGGGCGATTGACTTGTTGGAACTTATACATAGTGATGTGTGTGGACCAATGAGCACGACAGCTAGAGGCGGATTCGAATACTTTGTAACCTTCACTGATGATTTTAGTAGATATGGTTATGTCTACCTAATGAAACACAAGTCTGAAACCTTCGAAAAGTTCAAGGAATTTCAGAACGAAGTAGAGAATCAACGTGGCAAGAAAATTAAAGCTTTACGATCTGATCGTGGAGGTGAATATTTGAGCCACGAATTTAGCAATCATCTAAAGAGTTGCGGAATTGTTCCACAGCTTACGCCGCCTGGAACGCCACAGAGAAACGGTGTGTCCGAGCGACGTAATCGGACTTTGTTAGACATGGTTCGGTCTATGATGAGCCAGACAGACCTTCCACTATCGTTTTGGGGATACGCTCTAGAAACAGCCGCTTTCACACTAAATAGGGTACCGTCTAAGTCCGTAGTTAAGACACCATATGAGATGTGGACTGGTAAGAGTCCCAGTTTGTCTTTTCTAAAAATTTGGGGTTGTGAAGTTTATGTTAAACGACTTATGTCAGATAAGTTAACACCCAAATCGGACAAGTGCTTCTTCGTGGGATACCCAAAGGAAACTTTAGGGTATTACTTCTATAACCGATCAGAGGGCAAAGTGTTTGTTGCTCGGAATGGTGTTTTCTTAGAGAAAGAGTTTCTCAAAAGAGAGAAAAGTGGACAAAAGGTGTATCTTGAAGAAGTTCAAGATGAGCCGACAGGAAACGACTCCAAAAGTGATGCTAATGTAGCAGAACAAGATGAGATACCTGTGGCACCACCACAACCACGAAGGTCTACAAGAGTCATAACCCCATCGGTAAGACTTCGTGAAGCACGAGGGGAGCTGTTGTTGTTAGACAATGACGAGCCAGCGACTTATGCGGGAGCAGTGATGGACCCAGATTCTGAGAGATGGCAAAGTGCCATGAGATCCGAGATAGATTCCATGGAAGCCAATCAAGTTTGGAACTTGGTTGATCCACCTGATGGTGTTAGACCCATCGAGTGCAAATGGATCTATAAAAAGAAAAGGGATATGGATGGAAATGTTCAAGTCTATAAAGCTCGACTTGTCGCAAAGGGTTTCCGGCAAGTTCAAGGAATTGACTACGATGAGACATTCTCTCCAGTAGCGATGCTTAAATCTATCCGGATCATTCTAGCAATAGCTGCTTATTTCGATTATGAGATTTGGCAGATGGATGTTAAAACAGCCTTTCTAAATGGAAATTTAGAAGAGGACGTGTATATGATACAGCCCGAAGGTTTTGTTGATCCAAATAATGCTAGAAAAATATGCAAGCTAAAAAAATCTATTTATGGGTTAAAGCAAGCATCTCGGAGTTGGAACATTCGTTTTGATGAGGTTGTCAAAGGGTTTGGCTTCCGTCAGAATGAAGAAGAGCCTTGCGTTTATCAAAAGGCTAGTGGGAGCGCTGTTGTGTTTCTGATCTTGTATGTGGATGACATACTATTGATTGGGAATGACATTTCTATGTTGCAATTTGTAAAGACTTCAATGAATAATAGTTTTTCTATGAAGGATTTAGGAGATGCAGCATACATCTTGGGTATTAAGATCTATAGAGATAGGTCGAAGAGGCTAATAGGATTATGCCAAGATACGTACATTGACAAGGTGTTGAAACGGTTCAACATGGAGCAGTCCAAGAAAGGGTTCTTGCCTATGTCACATGGTATGCGTTTTAGCGACAAGCAGTGTCCTTCATCAGATGAAGAGCGCAAACGCATGAGTAAGGTTCCATATGCTTCAGCAGTTGGTTCCATCATGTATGCCATGATATGTACTCGCCCAGATGTCTCATATGCTCTAAGTGTTGCGAGCAGGTACCAAGCTAATCCTGGTGAGAGTCACTGGACGCTTGTTAAAAACATTCTTAAGTACTTGAGAAGGACTAAGGATGAGTTCCTAATCTATGGAGGTGAGGAGGAGCTCGTTGTAAATGGTTACACCGATGCTAGCTTCCAAACTGATGTAGATGATTCACAATCTCAATCAGGTTTTGTGTTCACAATAAATGGTGGTGCAGTTAGCTGGAAAAGTTCCAAGCAGGAGACAGTGTCTGATTCTACAGCAGAAGCCGAGTACATTGCAGCTTCTGAAGCTGCAAAGGAAGGTGTTTGGATGAGACGGTTCCTCATTGAGCTTGGTGTGTTTCCTAATGCGGCTAGCCCATTGAATCTACATTGTGACAACAATGGGGCAATAGCGCAGGCTAAGGAGCCAAGGAATCACCAGAAGAACAAACATGTACTTCGGAAATTTCACCTCATTCGTCAGTTCATCAAAAGAGGTGAAATTAAAATGTGCAAGATACACACGGATTTGAATGTAGCAGATCCGTTGACAAAGGCCCTTCCACAGCCTAAGCATGAGGCGCACATGAGGTCTATGGGTATTAGACATCTTAGAGATTAACTCTAGTGCAAGTGGGAGACTGTTGGTAATATGCCCTAGAGGTAATCATAGAGATGATTGTATTACATTATATCCATGACATATTATGAGTATATTGAATATCCATTGAAAGGCAACTTGTATCGATTGACAATTATGTGAATTGTTTGTGAAACTCTTTTACTTGTATGGTTATTCTAAAGTTGTCCCTGATCAATGTGTGTGAGACATACAAGTATATTAGATCAGCACAATATTAGTTGATGACCATGTTTCACAGGTCATGGACATAGAGATGTCAAACTAATATTGTGGGCACATGTATGACATAGGGCTGGATAGACCCAACGTGAGATGTTATAGTCTCTATTCACATCATATATGTTATGTCCTTAGACCTGAGATTGTCGTATGCATTCGAGATGTGAAACGACCTACTTAGAGACTATCAAACGCTACTCCGTAACTGGGTAGCTATAAAGGTAGTCTTCAGGTTTGTCAGGAAACATGCTGCGAGGCATAGTCAATCAAGATGGAATTTGCCCCTCTTGATTGAGAGAGATATCACTGGATCACTCAAGTGATTGGATCAACAAATGCATGGCCGTGCTTGGGTTAAGTGTTAACCCACGAGTTGAACCAAATATCATGAGGCAAGGGAGCAACATGTATGTGGTGTAGTGGTTCGTCTGATATGATCATTTGCGTGCATATAGGAGTTGTCACGCCTTGCTAGAGGCCGCTGTCAACTATTGAGCGAGTAGGAGTACTCGGCCCATGTCTATGTGTACGTGAACCCATAGGGTCGCACGCTTAAGGGGCTGGAAGCCTAATTCGGGTTGGACCCGAATTAGACAAGGCTTAGGGTTACTAATGGGCCTCCAACTCGGGAGCACATTAGGGACGCCTATATAAGTAGAGGGAGGGGCGCGGCCAGACTTGATCCACGCCTTTTGGCAGCCGCCGTCGCCCTCCACGCTCGCGCCTTCGCTCCTCGCGGACCTAGCAGTCCGGAGGCGCATCGCTTCTTCCCCGTACGTGTGGGACACCTCGGAGGTGCTGCATCTGGAGCACGAGGACGAACCGCAAGTGGTGGGAGGACTTGCTGGACGACCACGCAACTGCACGGCACTGCTACGACGTGTTCGACTACATCGAGTCGTCTTCCGCTGCATCTACACGTCGAGTGGTATATCCGTAACCTATCTCTAGCAGTAGATCCTGGATTATGGGGCGAAAATTTTGATTTTCTGGCTAGCGTAGCGTCCTCGTAACTCTACAGTATGGTATCCAAGGAGATCAGGGTTAAGTTCCAGAGTTTCAGGCATTGCCTTGCCCAGGAGCCAGGACCAGGAGCCTGCCCAATGCAACCTGAAACCAAGCTGAGAACGAGAGGCAGCAGATGGGGGGGGGGGGGGGGGAGTGGGGACTGGACTGTGGAGGCCGTTGCTGTTTCGGTTCACAGGCGGAGAGGCCCAGCGTCAGCGCCGGCAGCCATTGGGAAAACGAAAACTTGTCCCGTCTGCATTTACTCGCAGCACGAGAAAGACGAAGGCATCGACAGCGAGTTGGGTGAGGTGAGGTGAGGTGAGGTGAGGTGAGGTGAGGTGAGGTGAGGTGAGGCGAGCAGGTTTAATGGCGCTCGCGTCAGCGTCACTGACCTCGACCTCGACCTCACTCCTCTCTCTTTTTCTCAGCTCTGAGCTCCGTCCGAGGACAGGATACTGGAGTACGTACAGTACTGGACACTGAAGAACTTCTGAAGAAAATACGCAGGAACACAGGCGCCTCTTCTGAAACTTGCCACCTGCAGTTGGGGCGTTGTTTAATGGCTTGGAACCTTCATCTGTCAGTCAACCAGTGAGCCAGTGAGCGCATCAGTCCAGATGCTGCCGCTAATCACAATCAGACGCTAACCACGAGTAATACTGCGATTATTTTACGGCACCCAACAGCGTCTTGTCTTGTTTTTATAGCACATCGTGATGAGGTGCAGCAGCAGTGTTTGTTTATGCCAATGGAGTGGAGATGAGATGCTTCTGTGCTGCTGCCAGCGCCAGCCACAGGCTCCGGCCGGTTTCTTTACTCCAGTGAGGCGCGGCAGCTTGTGGTACGCCGTTTCCTGCTGGATCTTGCCCATGCGTGCGTACAGCGTACTTGCTTCCACGGATCCGAGTTCTTTGCTCCTGATAAACTCGGCTCCGTGTTCCAGCTCATCAGAGATAGTGCTGGGACTGCATGCTGGATCAGCTAGCTGCTTCACCAAAACTTTCCAAATGCTGCTGCATGCATGATCCTCAGTTTAATTGTGTGCCGCGTGCCGGTGAAAAAGACAGTTGGCTGAGGATGCGATAGCTTGGATTAGTTGGCAACTGGGGGTGATAGCAAGACTCCTAGTAGTAGGTAGCTGGCTGGCAGTTTAGGACAGATTAGTGCTGCTTGCCTGCTTGTACAGCAAATGGAGTAAGATTTGAAGTGGTTCATCCCTGATGACCTGTTCTTCTTTGGGACTCTTGCTCGTAGGGATGCAACTAAGTACGCCATTGAAGAAGTTCAGGCCCCTTTTGGATTGCAGGATTTTTTTTTTCATGCTCCTGTGTTTTTCTGAAATTGTTTCATGTCAAATTACAAATAATTGCCATGAAATTCCTGCGTTTCAAAAGGGAGCCCTTAAGAAGAAAAAGAATCCAAGGATTATTTGGATGGTGTAGTATTAAGAACCCGTAGTATTAAAACTAGTTTTATAGAACCATAGATATGTAAAACCAAAGGTTTCCAAGAAAAAAAAATAGGTAAGCAGACTTATGCCATATTTGGATCTAAAGTGTTTTTTTTCAGTTTTAGAAAAATATTATGGTCTTCTAGGTTAAGAGTTCAGTCAAGTGTTTACAATGACAACTTTGTGTTTTAAAAACCACAACAATGTTAAAATTGTAGTCTTTCTGAGTTTTGTAAAGTTTTATAATGTCCACTCTAAACCAAAAAAGAATTGTTTGTCTTTAGATTTTAATATTACAACATCCAAACAGTGCCTTTGTTCTTGAACATAGGTTTTAGAACAAAAAGAAACATCTAGCCCTAAGGAAATATAGATTGAAAAAAAAATGATATAATGGCTCCCAAAGGGCCATGACCGCAATTTACGGTTAGTGACAGACCTGTTAAAGAATGATGGCACGGTCATCGGAAAGCTCTCTTTCGGTGAATGAAGTAAGCAGGCATTATTATACCTTTTTCAAAAAGGCATGGGACAAAAGAAAACATAAAAAAGGAGCCAATTAACCAGGCATTGATTGAGAAACCTGGAGTATTTTCCTGCCATGGAAAAAAGTCATGACTAGTTTCTTGCTGTGCCGGTAACACAACTGCTACTCGGAGAAAAAAACTTGTGGCTGTTAGATGGCACAACTGTGCTTCATAATTCCTGCGGTGATAGCTTATCAAGCCCTGTACGTACGGCTATAGGATTTGCACCACGAAACAGAAGCGGCCCATGGATTTGACCTCTGCGTTGTGAACAGTCACTGCTAGGTTTACCTAACAACACGTATATAACCTAGATTAAAAGCTTAATTAATGTGGCAACGAGCCAACGATGCTTAATCGTGCACGCATGTCGGATCCCCTACATTGCATTATACGTTACATACATGATCGATAGAGTAATAACTCCCTTGAGGGGCCTCCAATTGAAAATGCGGCGGTTGTCGACAAATTTGCTGACATGAATTGCATGCTGAGGTGGGCATTGCTTGTGAGTGAAATCATCTGAGGTCTTGTTTGGATGTAGTCGGATTCGCATCAATCCACATGTGTTGGGGTGGATTGGAGTGGAAGTTGAACTAAATTCCACCCTAATCCACTCCAACACATGTGGATTGAGGTGAATCCGACAACATCCAAACAAGGCCTAAAGAATTTAGAAGCCTGATGAAGCTTGTTCTGCAAAGTGCAACAACCAAGGGCAGGACAAAAGTTGTGTATAAATCAGGGTTTAGGGACACAACATTTACCAACCACGATATAGATAAAATTAAAGCAAAGATCATGCGATGGAGTTGGATTATTTGTTAGTACCAAATATGCGTGCGTAGATCGTGTGAATTGCATCATGGATGACATTGGTATAGGGGTGAAAGTGGTGTGGATAATTCTCCGAACCGATCCGATCCGAATCCGAATTTTGAGGATATGGAGAAGAACTTTTAACATCCGTACGGATACGGATAATCCGAATCCGATTATCTGCGGATACGGGGTAGGATATAGAATAGGTAAAATCCGGCGGATATGGATTATCCGCAAATTTTATGCGGATTATCCGATGTTTAAAATAGGATATCCGAAGGTTTCTCTTCCAAGACTAAAGAATTTAGGATTTTAAAAAGTTTGTTAGTTGAGGACTTTTATTTTATGATGTGGTTGTTTAATGTTCTAATTTTTAAATTAAGAAATTTGCTAGATGTTATTATTTATTGGCTAATAACTTATTATTTTTGGTGAAGATATCATGTTAAGTGTTAACTATTAGTATGAGAGCAGCAACATGGAATACAATGCAAGATTATTATCTATTGCCTATTCTTGTTCTGTACTAAATAAATTCTTCACAAGCATATAATTCTCTATGTATGCACATGTTACTCGACTATTAAAATCCGTCTCCGATCCGTTTCCGCTCCATATCCGTACCAGTTCCGACTACCGAAAAAAACTGTATCCACATCCACATCCGTGTATTATCCGCTCCGCACCGAATTCGACAAAGAAAAGCGGATTAGGATATGGGAAAGACATTATCCGCACCGATCCGATTCGTTTTCATCCCTACATTGGTATATATGTAATGAAGTTTATACAAGTGTTGAAGCGTCGCCTTCCTACATCAACATGCTCCGAAGTTGGGTACTATCTGAAAAGTAATCGAGTTTGCGTAGAACACTCACACCAGGAAGATGAATTGGAAGAACAATACAGCTAGCCGTTCAGAACAGGAGATACGAAGGGACAGTCCCTAGACATCTTGACCCTCTTGAGTATCTGGAACTGCCGAAATGATGTCATCTTCAGAGAGGTGCGCAAGACAGACCAAGTAACACTCACGATGATAAAAGACACAACACAACAATGAAGCTAGGCAGGCTACAATGCTCTCAGGGGTCGACCATGTAACTAGAGAGTAATCCGTTATGTAACTAAGCCCTACGTGGCCTCGGCAACGGGGGGCCCACAGCTCGCGCATGTAATTGGATGTTTGCTCCCTCTCTTATTAATGATTTAAAGCCGGTAATACCGGTTCTTTAAAAAATGCCACTTGGAATTGTTTTATCACTCTTGCATTTTTCTGGTGGGACATATATAAAGCTATGTTCTTGAAGAAAGAAAGAAAACTTGATCTTAAAAAAGACACTATGTGTTCATATGAGATGGGAAATGTAGTGCTCTCTGTAAATTGATTGAGGAATTACAAAAGAATATTTCCTCCTCTAGCTAGATAGAAAAAGAAATGCTCTCTCTAGATTGTGTTGAATTTACTCGTTTGGTCAAGAAAAAAAAGGATCATGTACGTCTGACAGAAAAGCTACACATGTCCAATGCAACTCTAGTCCACAGGATTTGAGATCACTTTCCAAAATCCCTTGCTTGCGTACACTGATACACATATCCAGAGCCAAGACAAAATTTTCCCATGAAAGGGATTTGCAAGGCAGAAAGCATATCCTACTTTTGCATATATCATCTAGAAGAAAAGGCGTAAAAGTCCTGTGGAAAATGCACATCACTATCCCTTTCAAGCTTTCACTGTAATAGTTGACAGTAGAGGATAGCAGAACTCCCTCCTAAGGCCCTGTTTGGTTCAGAGTTATAAATTTTTAATCTATATAATATTAAATATTTGGACACATACATAAAATATTAAATATAAACTATTTACAAAACTAAAAACACAACTAAAAAATAATTTGTAAGATGATTTTTTAAACCTAATTAGTCTATGACTAGACACTAATTACTATAGTTATAAATTAGCTACAGTACCTATTAAACTTTAGTGCCTCCAACCAAACACCCCTAAAAAACATTTTAATTCTACTTCAAAACTAAGTCAAAGTATCTTAAATTGATTATTTACATAAAAAATATCAACCTTTATTATATTAATTAAGTATAATTAGGGACTGTATTTTTTCATAGCAGAACTCCCTCCCGTATTTGTCTATATATTTAATTGAAAGTAGATTTCTTTTTTTTTTTAAAATGCACAATTGCATTCTTGGAACAGAGGCAGTAGAACCCAATGGCGGCAGCTGCAGCTAGTCAAGCTGCCTGCCGCTGTCCATCAACGTACGGGAGGTACCATCCACTAATTCCATCCCCAAACCACGACCGGTTCTTGGAAGCTTGACGCATGGCCTGCCGCTAACTGCTGGCTGCTGTGGGCACCGTTAAATCGCCGCGACAGCGATGGTGCCGGCCAATGCCATCCGGCCGTCGAAGCCATCAATCGCGTCAGAATTCAGATGCCATTCGCCTTGTGCAAGTACTACGGCCTTGTTTAGTTTCCAAAATTTTGCAAAATTTTTCAGATTCTTCGTCACATCGAATCTTTAGACGTATGCATAGAGTATTAAATATATATGAAAATAAAAACTAATTGCACAGTTTGATCGGAATAGACGAGACGAATCTTTTAAGTCTAATTAGTCTATAATTAGACAATATTTGTCAAATACAAACGAAAGTGCTACTATTCCTATTTTGTAAAAAAATTTTGGAAGTAAACAAGGCCTACTACTGCTCATGAACTCATCATCTTTGCTTGTCTACGTGTGCTTATCTAGCTGCTAAAAGCCGTTCTCCTTTTTCTTTCCGCAATGGCGGTGACACTACTGGCCATGCCGCCATGCAGGGCTGGCTGATCAGTGGCTGGGTTTCAGTTTTTTTTTTTGGTTCCAAGGACTCAGTATTTGTTTCAACTTTGATTGTTTTTGTTATTTTCCCTCTTAATGAAATACAAAAAATTTGTTTTTTTATGACAAGTTTTCTGGGCTTTTTTCACACAGACATTTGATTGGGATACCACAAGGCTTCATCTTTTTTAACAAAAAGATAAAAAAAAACATAAATGTATTCTCTTCTTTATGTAGGAGTAGTCGTCAAATTGCACAACGAACAAAAAGAAGTCAGACGAAAAGTCCTATACTAATTCTCCGCGCCTGATCTTTCAGAATTCAGACGACAGTAGTAACTGTTAACATCATGCACGGTTCAGGTCTCGGCTGCTTTAGCTATCAAATGCTAGCTGCAGCTCTCTTTGAAGCGAACGAGTCAAGAGATGACTTTTTTTGGCCCGTTTATATCAGTTCTACCCAGTAATGGCAGCAGCCGGAAAATGTCAACGCGGTTGCATCAGAGGCACGACACTGCGAGTAGCAACAGCAGTGTCCCATGACACAGAGACACCGAGACCAGCGGTGACCAACTATTCAGCGTCAAAAGACGAGCTTGGGCTGGGGGTCCGTCAACAACTTGGAGCGATTCCAAGTTTGATGAGTAAAGCCTTGTTTAGTTCTAAAAAGTGAAAACTTTTCGGTACTGTAGCATTTTAATCATGGACTAACTAGAATTAAAAGATTCGTCTCGTGATTTACAGCTAAACTGTGTAATTATTTTTTGTTTTCGTCTATATTTAATGTTTTATGCATGTGCCACAAAATTCGATGTGATGGGGAATCTTGAAAAACTTTTTGGTTTTCAGGGTGAACTAAACAAGGTCTAAGTAGAAGATGATGATGAGTGTTTGCAGAGCGTCGGCTCGGAATAGTTCCAATCATGAGAAAAGTAAAGCTTTGTTCTCGTTCTTCTTCAGTGGTAGTAGAATGTTAAAATCACGACAAGAGAAGAGTAATACCCCCTGTAGTATTTCCGCGTCGTCAAAAGATGAACAAGCGTATCAACAGTCGAACACCGAGAGCAAATTGCTCCCGAATTCCAAGCTGGAGTATTACTAAAACGAAGGGGACCAGTACATATCATGGCGCCCAAAAAAAAAAAGGAAAAAACCCAACCATTTCGACATATAAATAAATAAATAAAAGAATCCAATTCCATTGAAATCAAATTCATTCAATGATCCGAAACAGAGAAATGGGAGCACATGACGCTGCCTAAAACTAGGAAAGGCGTTAATGACCCAATCAAGAGCCAGATTAGCAAAATTCCAACCACTCCTAGTACTGGGGAAAAAAAGGCGAGAGGATTAAGGGAGGCTCGCGTGACGCGGCCGGCAACGCGGCGGAGAGGGTGTACAAGCGGACAACGGAGGCGCCACCTGCCCCCGCCCACCCGCCCGCCGCCGCCGTGTTTCTGGAGGAGGACGGAGCCGCGGGACCGGGACCTCCCGGCCGGCCGTCCAAACCGAACCACCCCCACCAGCGCGGCACACCCCAAACCGCCGACCGGTGGCCCCGCCTGTCAGCCAGGCCCCCGCTCGCCTCGTGCATTTATTGGCAACCTCCTCGCTGACATCACCCGCGCCGTTTCCCCACGCACGCACGCACGCACGGCTGGCTGGCTGCCTGCCCGCCCGCCCTGCCGTGTGGCGCGGGCAGGTGGGGGTGAGTGGATGGCAGGTGGGCCTGCGCCGTGCGGGGACCTCCGGTCAGAAAGGCGTTTTCGGGTGAAAAAAAAGGGAAAAAGAGAAAGGTGGTTTCGCCGTACGCGCTGAGGAAGCGAGAGATCTCGCTTTCTTTCTTCCTCCCGCGGGTTTTTTTTGCGTCCAGCCCCCCGGAAACTGGGTGAATTCACGGTCGCCTCCCTGGGACGGACCCGACCCGGCCCCTGCCCTGCCCCTCTCTCTCTCCTCCCAGCTGCTGCGCTGTAACCGAGGAAGGGAGGGAGGGAGGGAGGGGAGGAGAGAGAAATAACGGACGCCACCTCCTCCCCCTCGCTCGCTTCCTCCTCCTCTCTCTCTCTCCCCTGCTTCTTCTTCCCCTTCCATTCCCAACGAGGCAACGACTCGCCAGCCTGCCTGCCTGCCTGCCCGCCCTTCCTCACCCTCGCACCCGCGGCGGCGCGGAGGGCCGGACCCCAAACCCTAACCCTAGCGGCCCGGGCGCCACCTCCGGTCCCGCCCGGCCGCGATGGGGCAGTGCTACGGGAAGGCGGGGGGAGGCGGGTCGTCGCGGGCGGACCACGACGACGACCCGGCGGGGGCGGGGGCGGTCGCGCCGCCGTCCCCGCTACCGGCCAACGGCGCGCCGCAGGCGCCGCCGCTGCCCGCCACGCCCAGGCGCCGCAAGTCCGGATCGACCACGCCGGTGCACCACCAGGTGGCCACGCCCGGCGGGGGCGGCGGCGCCTGGCCCAGCCCCTACCCCGCCGGTGGGGCTAGCCCGCTCCCCGCGGGCGTGTCGCCGTCGCCCGCCCGCTCCACGCCACGGAGGTTCTTCAAGCGGCCCTTCCCGCCGCCCTCGCCCGCCAAGCACATCAAGGCCACGCTCGCCAAGCGGCTCGGCGGGGGAAAGCCCAAGGAGGGCACCATACCGGAGGAGGGTGGCGTTGGCGCCGGCGCCGGCGCGGCCGTCGGGGCTGCTGATTCCGCCGAGGCCGAGCGCCCGTTGGACAAGACGTTTGGCTTTGCCAAGAACTTTGGGGCCAAGTACGACCTCGGGAAGGAGGTCGGGAGGGGCCACTTTGGCCACACCTGCTCCGCCGTCGTCAAGAAGGGCGAGTACAAGGGCCATACCGTTGCCGTCAAGATCATCTCCAAAGCTAAGGTGAGGGGATCATACATAGCTCTGGGGGGTATGCTCATGTCAAATTCCACTTTTGGGAAATTTTGAAATTTCAAATACTAGCTCTTGCTCTTCTGTCAGGTAACCGGTATGTGTTCGCGCCAATTCTGCACTAGTAACCGAAACTTAGGTGGTTAAATGGTCTGAATTTTGCGTGCTGAAGGATACTTTAGGGATTACCTATTTCAATTTTGGAATTTTGCTCTTAAGTTGTTTGGCATTGGTGGCTTGTTGTACAAAGTAACATAGGGAATTCCAGGATTTTGCATGGTACTTGACTAGTTGTATTTTAGCGATATGTTCTCTAGCGCGATATCTTCCCCTTTTTTTTGTCGTTTTAGGATTTTTATTACTTGAGACAGTAGGGTTGTGCCATGAAAGTTTAGCATTTACTGTCCCATTGTTCAATCCCGTTAACATGACTGCAGTTACTCCGCTAGATAGTTAGGCTGGCGAGAGTAAATTGTCCTTTTTTTTTGGTCGTGATACTGAGTAGAGGTTTTGACAGTTCTCGACAGGTTCGGTTGATGTTGTAAATCATGCTAATCTTATTTTTTGTGGGGGTCAATGGGAAGGGAATGCATGTAGGAACTTTAGGATCTCGAATAGTACAGTGATTGAAATTCTTGGTGGCTTACCCAATTCTTGTTTGTTGTTAATGATAAACAATAGAGGGCATATCCTGATCTATGCTTTCATTCCCCCTTCTTGTTTGGTGAAGGTCTGTGCATTTTCTAGCTGGATTCTGTGGCACTTTAGGAAAACCTAGTTGATTGTGCTTGTCCTGTTAATGCATTGCAATTACTAGGAGTGCATGTGTGGAAAAACTTAAAAGCGAAGAAAGTTCTCATGGAGGAGCCTAGATTTGATTAAGATGCCCAAGCCCCAGAGGAGATAGCATTGCATAAACGAGACAATAAGAATGCCTTACATTGCATTACTATTATTATCAGGAGACATTTCTTCATGAAGGAAGGATATTGGACTGGTTAGCTAGATCAAAGAGCTGATAATTTAATAGCTTATAGAAATTTAAAGATTTAACTAATGTAGCATTTGATCTATTTTTATGGGGGTATGAAGTTCCCAGAACGCCACCACTAAATTTCGTTGTCTCATCCAGATCTGCATGGAAAAAGGAAATCATTCATTCTTGTTGCTGATATAAGCAATTTACTCCATAAATATCTGTTGCCTTGATCTGTGGCGAAGCTAGGTCTAAATTTATGGTGGTGCGTAGCTAAAGAGACATTCATAGTTTAGTAGAAATACATGGTAAAAAATTGTCTAGCTAGTGGAAAAAAATTTCTTACCGTGGTGCATTGGCACCAGGCAAGCTGTACGTAGCTTCGCCACTGGCCTTGATTATCATTTGGCTATGCTTTGTGATGCTTTCTTCTCTTCAAATTCTTTCCATGTTAATGTAGAAATACTTACATTTTTCTTTCTATGGATGATGTTAATATTGCCCCTACTTCTGACTGAAATGAAATACCATCTTTTGGTTTTGGTAGATGACAACAGCCATTTCCATTGAAGATGTTCGTAGGGAGGTCAAGATTTTGAAAGCTCTATCAGGGCACAATAATCTCGTCAAATTCTATGATGCATGTGAGGACGCCCTCAATGTCTACATTGTCATGGAGTATGTTTTTTTGTGACCTTTTGTATGTGACTTTATAGACTTAAAATTCAGAAATACTAGATTAGGATTCTCTAGATACAACATTTGATCACTGACTTCTGCTGGCACACATTAAAAACTGATCTTCCATGGCTGGGTATTTTCTTAGATCACTCACTGCTAACCATATCCTTCAATGTGTACACAATATAGTAGTTGTATCTAGCACAGTGCATAAATGCTCTTCAATGCAACTAATGTAATAGTAATACCTATGACCTATCGGATGGTAATTTCTTCAAATTGTTTCTTTTGAACAGATTATGTGAAGGTGGAGAGTTGCTAGATAGGATTTTAGCCAGGTACTTTTTACTACATAGTATATTCATCTCTAGTATCCGAGTAGCAGTATCTCTTGTTAATGCTTACCAAGGATGCAAACTTGAACTATTGAAGAGGTGGGAGATATACAGAAGAAGATGCCAAAGCGATTGTTGTACAGATTTTGAGCGTAGTGGCCTTCTGTCATCTTCAGGGAGTAGTGCACCGTGATTTGAAGCCAGAGGTATGCTTGAACCACTTTGTGTATAGTTTGTATATATGTGCGGTTCAGTAGGTGTTTGACTGGGGTTACTTCTGCATCTTGTTAACTGCATTGCTGTTTTTTGTTTTCAAGTGACAGCAATAATGCTTGTTTTGAAAGCTAGGCTGCCTTTTGTGACACAATTGCTATATTTCATTGGCACAGAATTTTCTTTTCACGACAAGAGATGAAAGTGCTCCTATGAAGTTGATTGACTTTGGTCTGTCTGATTTTATTAGACCAGGTAATGTACTCATATTTATCTCTTTACATGGCCCATGTGTTTACAGTTATTTCTGCTCTTGTAATTAAAAGTCATTACTTTGTTGAAAGGTTAATTCTAGTTTTCTAATGTGGAATTGGATAAGCAGCATCAATTTCTCAGTAAGCAGCTTAAATAACAGCATTTGGAAAGGTGTTAGTCTGAACACGGTTTGTTAATAAACCTAAGTTTAGGTGAACTTCTTACAATAGAAATCGGGCAATGCGGTGTTAGTATCAGCATTTTTGGTTGCTCAGGGTCAAGGATTTCATCATGCAAGTTTGGACCGGATGTACTTCATGTTATGGTTTTGCTTTTCCATACCTTTGTTCTACTTCGTAGTGTGTCCCAGTTAGCTCTTATGCTGAACAAACAAATGTTTGTCATATGCTGCATTTTGATGATTGGCAGGCGCAAAATAATATGAAAAAATTTGAAAAATCTGAACACAACTAACCAAGGAAATTGCATTTTTTTTATTTGTGCAGAAAGCATCTGCTTGTTAGTCTTGCGTTTTAATTGTTTAGCGTGCATACATGCTAGGATCATTGTGTGTCATATTCCAGATAAATAGTGCATACATTTGTATATGACTATTTGTTTTTTGCAGGTTTCTTTACGTTTGGTAGTTGGAATACACTGTCAATGTTTATAGTTAATCATTTTTTTCTGCTCACTCATATGTGTTCTGTGCTATGTATTGCAGATGAAAGGCTCAATGATATTGTTGGAAGTGCATATTATGTTGCTCCGGAGGTTCTACACAGATCGTACAGTATGGAAGCAGACATTTGGAGTATAGGTGTCATAACATACATTCTTCTGTGTGGCAGTAGGCCATTTTGGGCAAGGACAGAATCTGGGATCTTCCGGTCTGTGTTGAGGGCTGATCCCAACTTTGACGATTCACCATGGCCTTCAGTATCTGCTGAAGCTAAGGATTTTGTGAAGAGATTTCTGAACAAGGACTACCGAAAAAGAATGACTGCTGTCCAAGCACTGAGTAAGTCACCACATATGTGTATTTTGTGTTGCCCCGTGATTTTGATATCACAATATCTCACTTCGCTTTTTGTACTTTAAGCAGATTTTATTAACATCTATTTTTACTTTTTTAGGAACTGCTAGTTAAAAACATTATATGACATGATAATGAAACAAAGTTGAATTTACTTTTCCCTTACCTGTTTGCAGCTCACCCTTGGTTACGAGATGAACAAAGACAGATTCCATTGGACATACTCATTTTCAGATTAGTTAAGCAATATCTTCGTGCTACTCCTCTTAAACGTTTGGCATTAAAGGTACAGTACAGACTTCATGGCCTTTTCTGTATTTGTAAGCATTCTTTCTATTCTTCATTGATCTTTGTTGATACAGCAATATGCAACTGATAGATGTACATGTGCTAGATGTGCTAAAAGAGGCCACATGATGGCTGTTTAACCCTCCAAACAGTAGAAGTTACAGAAGATGGGTTCATTAGTGGTGTATGTTTCTATTTGCAATGTTTTTTAGGTGTTTATATTTTATTTTCCTTTGTGATCCTGTACCTTTTCAATTTATTATGAGAGGCTGGTGTTGCTGATCATAATATTGCTCCAAACTATTATGGACTTCCATAGAAGTCATGAATACAAATATGTTCATAGTGGCAAATTGTAGTGTAACTGACAACCAGCAAAGTACTGCTCATTAATGTAGTTATGTGTGTAGTAACACTTAATATTATTCCTTGTCACAGGCACTATCAAAGGCTTTAAGGGAGGATGAACTTTTGTATCTTAGATTGCAGTTTAAGCTGCTTGAACCCAGAGATGGGTTTGTATCACTCGACAACTTTCGGACAGTACGTTATTTGTTGTTGCCAATTGCCTCATCATTATGAAGACATGTCAAAAGCAGAACACTTGCTCATGTCTTCCTTTGCGCATTATGTTCATGTTCTAACTTCTGAACTCCCATGGTGTAACCAGGCTCTGACAAGATATTTAACTGATGCTATGAGAGAATCAAGGGTTCTTGAGTTTTTGCATGCGGTAAGGATTCATCAGTATGCCCCTAAGCAAAGGATTATACTGTGATACTTATCATATCCGTCTGTAGGGATATCGATAGAAATTTTCCATATGATTATCTTTAACTGTAATGTTGAAACAATGCCTTAGCTCAATTCTGAGCTGATGCTGTGATGTTTCAGACCTGTTGCTTAAATCCTTTATTTTAGAACTTTTGCATCTTGTGATTTTTATTGCCAGTAATTATTGTATTGATGGTTGAAGTTGCTGACCTTCTCATGTTTCTATCTCAGCTGGAACCACTTGCGTACAGAAAGATGGACTTTGAAGAATTCTGTGCTGCAGCAATCAGCCCATACCAGCTCGAGGCTTTGGAAAGGTGGGAAGAAATTGCTGGAACAGCTTTTCAGCACTTCGAACAAGAGGGCAACCGAGTTATATCGGTTGAAGAGTTGGCACAGGTATTCAGTGGATGTGCTTATCCTTTGGATCAACATTTTCAGCATGTGCACTTGGATACATGTGGAAGATCATCACCTTATCGTCGGCATAATTGAGTACCCTGACTTTTTTCATTGTGTGTAGGAACTAAATCTCGCGCCAACTCATTACTCCATCGTGCAAGATTGGATCAGAAAGTCGGACGGCAAGCTTAACTTTCTTGGGTTTACCAAATTTTTGCATGGTGTCACAATACGGGGCTCAAATACAAGACGACACTAAACGGTTGCAAATTGTATTCGCTTCTAATTTAAAGCCTCTCATCAATTATATGGCCCTGATTGCTGTTACCCCTACCTCCTGCTTGCCCTGCCCCTTCGTCTGGTCAATGACCATTCTTGTTTGTGATGTCGCCGGTTGTTGTCGTCATAGCTTTTGTAGAGTACATGTAAAGATCCTTGTAATGGCGAAATCATATGGTTTGCTCAAGAAATATAGTGTCATTTGTTCTTTTTGGCTCACCAGTTTTGAACCATTATTATCCGTGGATAGTCTTTTGTCGACTTGGTGCTTAAGTTGTTAGCGTTGCTCAGCTAAATAACATTTCAGGCACCTGTAAGGCTGTAACTCCCCGCTGTACTTGTTTTGTATGCACATACATTATTGGCGTAAATTAGTTGTACATTATCAGCTTATAACTGGGTTATAGAGAAATGCCAGATATGTTTCCATTTCAGAATTCAGGTCACATGTTACTAGTAGACGGTTTGGAACGAGGATCTTGCTTTATTAGATATCAAGAGTTAACCCAGAATAAACAAATATCTATCTAAGGCCTTGTTTAGTTCATCCCAAAAACAAAACAAAAAAATCAAATGTTTCGCCACATCGAATCTTGCACCATATGCATGGAGCATTAAATGTTGTCAAAAACCAAAACTAATTACACAGTTTAACTGTAAATCACAAGATGAATCTTTTGAGCCTAGTTAGTTCATGATTGGATAATAATTGCCAAATTAAAACGAACATGCTACAGTACCAAAACCAAAAAATTTTGAAAACTAAACAAGGCCTAAGTTCTATTGTTTTTGTTTTTGGCAGATGGCCTTTCATATACTAGTTCTTTTTGTAAATATATGAATTAGGTATAATGTATAAGATGCCTATAATTCCTGTATAATAACGTATAAGATGTTTGAGGGCGTCTTTTCTTAAAAAAATAATACTTATGAATAAATATCAATGAAATATATTTTATAGTATCTTTATTTGAAGTTATAAATGTTAATAGTATTTTTTTAGAAATTTATTTAGATTTAAAAAATTCATTCAAATTTAATCCAGAATTATATATGTTGTGTGTGTGGGGGGGTGGGGGGGGGGGTATGGAACTATAAATTTGATGAAGAATGGCTAGAAAGAAATATCTTTTTTTTCGCTGGGGTAGAAAGAAGAGGGAGGCCCTCATGGTCTCCCCTCACCGGCTACATTTAGGGATGTAAAAAAGGTTCTGTCTAGTTTTTAATTTTTATCCTACTCATTTCCGTATTTGTAGGATTTTATTTTCATATATACGGAAACAGAAGGGGTAGGGTTCTTGTTTGTTTTTGTGGAATTTCGTTTTTCTTGGGATAAACTTGTATTTATTCTGTTTCCAAATTATGTGGGATATACCTAAGAAGTACTAAATGTCATTGTATTATGTTAATAAAATCTACTAATAATGAATTTTACATATTAATGTGCTAACATACATGGCATGCAAATTAGTACTAAACCAATCTTCATATGTTTACATTGTTGTTTCACTTTATCATACATGTATACTTGAGCATATTAGATCGTGTGATTCTAATTTAATTTTCTGGCTCTCCATCCATATTAGTTCGGTTCCGTATATCCGCATATCTCTTTTCTGACCCCCCGACTTTTCTTGACTTGATTGATCATGAAGAAGGCAGTGTTTTTTTTTTTTGCCCGTTTGGTTTGTTTTCATCCCTGGCTACTACATTCATGTCTCTGGTGCCACTGCATGACACAAAATCTCAATTCATTTTCGGCCTGGCTGGCTTTGAATGGGCTTACTTGGAAGCGGGAAATAGCCCAGCAGGACACGCGCGTGCTAGCCTGCATTTTACTTGCTTCTGGTTCACGGGCCGAACTGGGCCTAATTTCTCACAGAAGTTATTATCAGATAATATAAGTACTCCTTCTACTAAAGAAAAAAAGATAATTAGTACTCCTAATTCTCCAAAACAAAGATAATAAATAATTGTCGTTTTACCATAAGTATATATATAGTCAAAGTTATTTTTCAGAAAGCGATGATCATAACTACTCCCTCTATTCAAAATTATAAGACGTTCTGTTTTTTAGATGTATAATTTTTGCTATATACTTAGATATACACTATGGGCATGTTTGGTTCCCCTTGCTAAATTTTACCTAACTAAAATATTTTAGCTTTTTTTAGTCAATGTGTTTGGAAGTTTACCTACTAAAGTGATTAAAGTTTAGCTGACTAAAATTTAGCAAGGGGAACCAAACAAACTCTATATCTTGATCTACATAGTTAAAGTAATATCTAGAAAAGCCAAGGCTTAGAGCAAGAGGAAGTGCTATACTAGAGTACCCACTAAAATCCTGTGACCTTGTTCCCACGAGATATTTCTGCTTGACAACTGAACTTGCAGCACTCTGCAGCTGCATCGTTTCCGCTTTAGTTGTCAGCCACATCCGTTGCCATCTTGGCATCCATCCTTCTCTGGCTCTGTTGATCCAAAGTTCCAAACCCTTTGCTGGTGACGGACGCCTAACTCCCTTGTGATGCTGTTGCTGTGTTGCAGTTGCTGCCAGACACCAATGATCATCCATTCATCCATTCATCTTATATGTATTAACAAATTGCTATCGGGCTATGGCCCAACCAGCCAACCAGGCAGACAGGGACTGACGCCATTGCTTCAAGTGCTGCCCTGCCCTGCCCTGCCCTGCCCGTTTCAGTCGCTGAATGCATCAAGCCGAGCGCGAGCAATTCCAGGCACATCCACATCCACTGACCTCCAATGGACAGTACTACTGGACTGAGGGTTTCCTTCCTGTACATCCAGGGAGTAGCTCTCTCGCTGTCAGTGTCACACCCGCTGGCTGCCGCATGCAGTTTCCTTGCCGGGCGATCGAAAAACGAACTCAACTTGGCCCTCTCGCCCCCGTGGGCGTGGGCCGGCCGGGCGTCCTGATCACGGTCACCGCCATGGCGTTTTCACGGGCTGCGGGCAGAAACCCGCCGGAATCCCATTCCCATCTAAACAGCTAGCAATAGCAACCCCGTCCTCTCTGAAAGACTGAAACCATTCTTGGTCTCTTTCAGGCTTTCAGCTCGTTCGATCGATCTGATAGATGTCTGAATCTTTTCCCCGTCGTCGTCGGCGGCCGGTGAGCCACAAACAAAGACCGGCCGGCGCGGTGGACTTGTATGGGCCGCAGCCGGCGTGTACTACAGTGCTGCCTGTGACGGCTGACGCTATAAAGCCAGCAGACGAATTCGTCTTCCTCCTTTCCGTTCGGCCGTTCCGGTAATGGCAGCAGCGTGCCTAGCTGGCGTTGTCACACACAGTCTGTCAGCTACTACCTCTCACTCTCATCTGTGTGGCTCCAAGAGAGGCGCCATGCATGCATGCACCACAACTGTGGCCTATTTTCTGGTGGCTGGCCGGAAGGCTCGGTCCTCCCGGCCTTTCGCTGTCGGCAATCGCGGGAATTAAAGGAAAGATGACATTTGGTATGGTGCCTTTCGAGAGACACACATGCAAGTTGTTCTCGATCGTCCCTCGCTAGCTGGGAGCCTGGGACTGTGTATAGCCGACCGTTGGGCAGCCATTGTTGTTTTCATGTAGTAAATTAGAAGTGTAAATACGTAGTTTTGTGACTTTCATGGTTTCATCTGGCTTAGAGCATCTCTAAATATTTGCTATGATTTACTTGCTGAACCAATAACTTTAGAAAAGTTACTTGCCAAGAATCAATCAATGGATAGCAAGTCTGCAGTTGCTCGGTGGTGCACCCTTGTAGCTTTAATCTGGTAAAGTTTAATTTGCTCTTAGGGCATGTGCCCTCACTCTCCCACCCAATGGATTCGCTTTGAGAAGTATGCAAACACACATTTCAATGCGAAACAGCTTTGAGATGTGTGTATTTGCACACTTCTCAAAGCGAATCCAATGGGTGAGAGAGTGAGGGCATGTGCCCTTAGGGTAAAAAACCGCCTTCAATGTAATCTTCTTTGTTTCCTTCCTTGTTTCTTGAAAACCCTGTCCTTTGTACCTGCGTTTTTTTACTGTTCTTTCAATAAAATTGTTGTAGGGGTGCAAACCCCTCTAGTTTTGCCTAAAAAAAAACTTTAGAAACTTAACTAGATAAGTTGAAACCTCTATCCTTCTCCCTCTCCAATAATTTCCTATATGAACTCCCCTAAACAAAAAAAGAAAAAGAAAAAGAAAAAATAACCACATATTTGAGGAAGTGGAAAGATATATGAAAGAAGATTTTGACTAATTGACAGATGGATTCCAGTTAATAAAGGATGAGGTTTTCTCAATCTGCAGCTGCAGCAGTCTTTTATAACACAAAACTCTCAGTAGACTCGGTCTATCCAAAAAGGAAAGGAGTATATAACACAAAACTCTCAGGAGAATAAGAGAGATCTATATGTGCCATATACGCATACGCTTTGCCATGCCAACTTGCCAAGGCATATCCGGATATCCATCCACATCCCAAATAAAGCGGCTAAGCCTGGCATCGATGCTAATTGCATAGTCTGATGAAAGTCTGAAACGGAAACCACTGGAAGGCAACTGTAATGAAAGTTCAGCTGTCTGGTCTTCACTATCTCCTGCTAGAGCGCCAAAGTCAGCAGCACAACAGTAGAGAACAACATGCAAACGCAAAGCATCTCTGTATGTCAAATTCGAAAGCGAAAATTTATCGATTGGCTCGCGTGCGGTTCTGAAAATTGTTCTAATGTGAGAGACCAAGTTGTACTTGCCAACAAGAATGAATCATGCTTCAACTTGCGACGCTGATGCTCTTGGACCATTGCGCAAAGTCTTGGGCATGCATGCATACGCCATACATGATACATGCCAAACGGCGACCCTAGAAAAGCAGCCTAGCACATCCAAAGAGCTAGCATCATCTGAACCAATGCATTATGTATGTCTGTATGAACACTGATCCTATGGGTTTATGGATGTGGTCATTCAGTCCATGTCCATGACGAAGACATCTGTTGCAATTTCAACTCTGGAATAATCCAGTTTCGCTCCTTGTCAACTCTATCTTATTATAATACCTATTTAACCCAAATTAAAGAAATGGAAACCCCTGTTCTATCAGCAGCTTCATGCATAGGTATGTGTCTGCAATCTTCATAGTTTCGATCTGCAAGTCTGCAACCGAAATATATATGATATTACCACAAGACAAAATTAAGTTTACATGTAGGCTAAGAATATATAATCCTTGCATTGCATTCATTCTTTGGATTGGTCCTTCAACTCCAAGTGGCTCCTGGCTGACGTGCGTGCGTTAAAAAGATCCATTCGGTCTTATGGTTGCTACCTCTGACGGATGCAGAAACTTGTATTGTAGTGTGTCAGGAAAAAAGAAAACCCATGATGTGGATCGAGTGAACCGGATTTGTTTGATGAGAAATTGAGAAGGTGACAGGATCATGGAGAGGCCATCGACGATGGCTCGCGCGTCCTAGTCACGCCCACGTGGCAACGCTGACAGGGGCCGGGGTTTGGTTAGTCTGTTCCTTTCCCTGCCCTCCTAATGACATTGCCATGCCATCATGACAGTTGACATCCCATTTCCCAATTAATCATGGCATTGCATGTTACTTACTTAGGCATCCAACAGTGTTGATTGGGTACCTTTCACTCTTCATCTTTAATTCATTCCTGCAAGGCTCCATGCATGCCCTGATGAGCTGAGCTGAGCAACGACAGTCGGCAGCGCCTTCACACTGGCCATTGCATGCATCAGATATTCAGAGTTCAGACTCCTCTCTCTCTCTCTCCAATACAATTCTGAACATGATGCATGCCAGGCTGGTAGAGAGAGAGAGAGAGAGAGAGAGAGAGAGAGAGAGAGAGAGAGAGAGAGAGAGAGAGAGAGAGAGAGTTCAGAGCAGAATCCATAGCAGTTAGCTTAGCAATGTCACAAGAAATATGTGAGGCTGATCACTGATGGTGTGCCTTTGTCTTGTTGCAGGGATGGAGGAATATATGGAGCTACAGCGAAGGGATCAACAGCTGTCAACCCCAAAATTGGTGGTCTCCATCGGCTGCAACTGCATGCATGTCCATCTTGCACGATCTGTCCGTACGGAAAAAGGACGCCATCCGTATACATGTATCTTCCTTTCTCGATATGCATGCCGGCCGAAAAGTAGTAGAGTCGAAATAATAGCTTGCTGTAAGGTTTTTATAGTCTTCTTTTCAGTCTATCCATACAATAGTTAGATATTCACTATTAATAAATGACTCATTTATCTCTCTCATAAAATTTTTTAGTTTCTATGCTTAAGCTAGCTGTAAACTTACAGCTTCTCCTCTCTCTCCTCCCTTCTTTTCTTTAACTCGGTATTTAGCTGGCTTAATTATAACCCACTATAATACTTACTCTAATGCTTCTTGTTCATTCTTCATCCCTTAATTTATTTATTATCCGACAGATATATGCCAATATAAATAATGTGTGTTCTCCTAATTAAGCCTAGTAGTCGGAAAGATATTTTTGAGTACATGTATCATGGGCTCACGGTTTGCATGTTAGGTCTTGTTTGGCTACACTTAGGATGGATTTGGTTTTGGATGAGGTGGTGGGATGATAGAGGTTATGTTTGGTTGAAAGGACGGAGATGTCTCTACTTTGTGTTTGATTGGTAACATAGAGACGAAAAGGACATATCTCTGTTTGTGTTCCGTTAGAGACCCATTAGGTGAGATCTGCTAGCCTGTTAGTGAGGATGCCTATGTCAGGTTGTGGTTAAGCTTACAACGGGGGTCAAGGTTGGCCGCGTGCTAGGGTCACCCGACAATCCTCACCAGTGCTGCCTTTTTTGGGGTTGAGGTCGACTGCGCAAGTTGGAGTCGTGTGAATGCAAGAGCATGGCGTCTACGAGGGACAAGCTCGTACCTTAGTTTCTCATGGACACCCGAGGACAACATTTTCGAGAAATATTCCCTACCATGACAATCCCATCCCACTTGTCTCCCAACCAAACAACAAAACTAAGTGGGATATCCGACTCCGTTCCTGTCCCATCCCTCGACCAAACACAATCTTGTTTGTACCGCAATCCACATGTATTGGAGTATATTGAGGTGGAAACTAAACTAAATTCTACTCCAAAATCCACCCAACACATGTATGTAGCCTTTCAAAAAAAACATGTAGGTCGTATCTATAGATGTAGCTACAACTTGTAATAGGTGTATATACATTAGAGTGCTAGGTTCTTCTTTTATTTTATTTAGACTTTATGGTTTTATGCAGAGGTCAGAAAATGAATTAGTGAATTAATAAATGAGTATAAAAGAATTATAACTTCTTCCAATTGAAACATGGAAATCATGCAAGACCTTTACATGTCACAAACACCTACTCCATCTATCTCATAAAAAAGGTCATTCACACTTTCCAAATAATCAATTATATTTAACTTTGACTAAATATATATAACAAAAATATTAATATATATGGTACATAATTAGTACCATTAAATATGTTTTTATAATAAATTTATTTAGATATGTAAATACTGATAATATTTTCTACGAAATTAATTAAATTTAAAAAAAAGTTTAACTAGCACGAGTCTCATACGTACCGACTCTTTTTATAGGATAGAGGAAGTACGTGGAATACTTTTTTCTATCAGACCTGGATAAACTCCATGGCCAAGAGTATTGGAAAGTCATGAAGGTATCAATCAATACACATTGAATATTTGGAGAGAGCTATCACTGTTCCCAGGAGATTCTTTTTGTCGAATTTGTTCACCTGAAAGGCTACGGTGTTTAACGTGCTTAAACGTCGTTTCAATCTACACAATGCATGGCCGGCCGTCCTCTTTAAAATGACACATTATCCCAATTAAACGTCCATTTACTTGATAATTTGATAAATTGTAGTCTCTCCGTTCCAATTTATAGGTTATTTTGGCTCTTTTTTTACACAATTTTTTTAACGTACATAGACATATCATATATATATATATATATATATATATATATATATATATATATATATATATATATATATATATATATATATATATATATATATATATATATATATATATATATATATATATATATATATATATATATATATATATATATATATATATATATATATATATATATATATATATATATATATATATATATAATTTGGAAGGTACGTACCAACCGTGGTAAATTCCATGTTACAACATGATGCTCGATGCCTGTGTGTCTCGGTGACGACCAGCCCCTTGCTCTGTTATGCTTCTGCCAAGTTAAGTTGCACATGCTTTAGTTTGACCCTACCCCTTTACTTTCAAAAAGAAACATTGCGTGTATATATGCTTTATATTTCAAATATACTCCTACATAGGAATTGAACATGGAAAACATGAAAGGCCCTTAAATACACGTCACAAGCACCTACTCCAACCAGCAGGATAAACTCGACGACCAAGAGTCAGAGGGACCGATCAATATAACCTACGTGCATTGAATAATGGGAGAGCTGTCACCGTGTTAGCTAGAAGGTTCTTCCTATATTGAATCCTGAGTCTTTTTCAGTATGCATGTAGGGAGAGAATAAAGGAGTACTATCATCCTTCTGTCAGAAATATGTAACTCTACTGAAATCTCTTTTAAGTCAAACAATTATAACTTTAACCAGCGATATCTAACATTTATAGAATATGACCGCACATAATCACTACTGATAAATTCATTATGAAAAGTGATATTATCATATAATATATTTTAATATCCAGATGGAGGGATGAAAGGTACATCCTGAGTTCAAACATAATACTCCTTCCATCTGAAAGGAGTGTAACTCTAAATTAGATCAAAACTAAACTGTTTTGAACTAGTTTTCAAGGAAAACTATTATAAATTAATCTAAGTTTATCTAAAACGGTACCAACAGCTACGATTCTAAATATGTATACCTATATAAATATATCCCATGAAAAATCTAACGGATCCATGCATGTTATCTGATATCGTGAGAATCACTATATTTTTATTATTACAAATTTGGATAAACTGTAGATAATTTATTTGACTTAGAATTATAGTCAGAATTGCACTTTTTGGGCACGGAACACTAGCATCTTTATTCCCCACACGTGAAAACTTGTTTTTACAATATTCTATGCAGGTGCTGGAGACGTAAAGACCAAGAGCCGGAAGAGGCCAGGCCACACCTTTTTTGTCATGTTCATCAAGGGGCATCGTTTTCATCCGCTGAGAGAAGATTACGAGAGCGATTGACCGAGAAAACTACTCCACGGGTCACTAGGGACGACAAGGAGCCACAGCTGTTGTTTACCGAGGACGAGGAGAGATTTGCGCGGAAAAAAGAGGACGACGAGATTTTTTTTAAAAAAAATACTCGTAGCTCATCGATCGGATGATCCAACATGCGTGTGCTCAATCTTTCTGCAGCAGCTACTACTGCTGCTCCGGAGAAATCTCTCTCTCTCTCTCTCTCTGAGAGAGCACAGGTACACAATAATAAAGTTATAGGAAAAAAAAAGAGAAGAAAGATGATAACTAGATAGTGAGAAAGCTAGGCACAGATACATAGATAGTGAGAACCTAAATATCAAGTATTGTGAAAAAGAATAGAAAAGAGAAAGTATTTTAGAAATAAACATAAGATAACTTACCGTATAATTTAGCACTAATTATTTGGCTTATAGTCAAGCATTTCGCGACCTTCCTCGGCGCCGCCCTATACCTGACCGTGACAGAGCCCCTGCAGGTCTCTCTGACACTAGAATGTCCTAGGAGTAGTACTAGAGTCCTCTTCATGCAGCAGATGCAGGTCTCTACTAGTAGCACACAAGAATCCGACTGAACGGTTGCAGTGTACCAGGTCTCTGTGCACACATGTTCTTCCATAGCACTAGCATAATAAGGAAATGTATATATGACGCCATAATCTTCACAAGAATATTGTCGTGTTGCATTGCATTGCATTGCATGACATGCACTGGTAGCTGTCTCTTGGACGGCAAAGCATGCATATATATGCTAGCTACTCACTGATTACACTTAGCACCACATAGTACTAGAACTAGCAGTGGTATGTACTAGCCATTATAAAAAAAAAAGTAGTGGTAATAGCCTAGCGGTCCGGAAAGTCTAAGAGAATAATGATTAGGCGGCCGTAACGCATCACTAAACCCATGCTTGATTGGGAGAGAATAGAGGAGATGTGACAAAAGAAGGAAATGAAAGGGAGCTGAGGTTTCTACTACATATATGCTGTGGCAGCACCGTCTCTTACGTTTCTTTTTTTTTTAATTCCCCTTGTTATTAATATTCTGCTTAAATTATTGTTTGGTAGAATTACAGAAGATCAAAACCTCATCCATGGAAACAATCTGAATTTTGTAGAAACTGGATTGTCATGCATGGATCTTTTTAGAATGATGGATAAATTAAATCAATAATAACAACCTTTGACGATGACATGAAGAGAGACACCCATCTCTTTCGGACAATGGTAAGAGAATAGTAGCAGAGGAAGAATCCAAGAAATTATACCAGAAAGATATACATGACAACATATGCCTAGTAGCAACAACTGGTACTGTACTAGCTAGCATTCACAAAAGAGAAGCAAAGAGCATTCACAAAAGAGAAGCAAAGAAAGTGAGAGAACAGGGAAAGAGAGAAGCGACGAGGACAGAGCATAAAGTCCAACAAGCACTGAAACACGCATGCATCATCACCCCCTTTAATTTTCCTCCTCTTCTTTGTTTTCATCATCATCATCATCATAATCAGAAACCTAAGATTATAGTATAGAGAGAAAGATATTAAAAACTCCAAAAACATATCATATCATCGATCGATCGATCCGTATGTCCAAACGTCGACCAATCCTGCAGATAGATCCAACACTGACTGATGATTACGCTAATACTCGATTGCAGGCAGGAGGCAACCGCGCATGATCCTTCGATCATCGATTCATCCCCAGCGGGCCTGCATCTAAATCCTAACCAAGAAGAAAACCCTAGATAATTAATAGTAGTAAATATTATTATTGTTCTTCGATCCGTCGTCCCGGCCGTCAGCTAGAGATGAGCATGGGATCGCGATCCAATCGAACGATCGGTCTCCCTTTCCATCCATATGTGGTGGATCGGAGTGGACCGATCGACCGGCCGACCGATCAGGCGCGGAAGCAGCCGGCGATGTGGAAGTGGTGGTTGCTGTGGTGGTGGCCATGGTGTCCTCCTCCGCCGCCGCCGGAGGAACCGGAGCCGTGGTGGTTCCGCTGGTGGTGGATGATGCCCTGGACGCGGCGGAAGTGGTCGACGCCGCAGGGGATGGTGATGGCGCCCTTCTGCTCGAAGCCGTACTCCTCCTCCGCCGCCTTGAGCAGCGCCACGAACAGGGGGTGCTTCAGGTACCCCACGGGCACCACAAACCGCTCCTCCTCCTCCTCCTCCTGCTGCTCCTCCTTCCGGCCGCCGCCAGCGGGCCCCACCACGCGCACCGCCATGCACCCCTTGGGCGGCATCGACGACGCCGACGACGACCCGGACCCGGACCCGCCGCCGCCCAGCGACGGCGCCGAGTGCTGCTTCTTCAGCCTGTGAACCCCCATGGATCGGAATCGGACCGACGACCGATCGACCCCTGCTGCGCGCTCGGTCGTCGACTGCTCTCGACGACGTGCGCCCGCCGATGTACCGGCTGTCGTTCGTGGCACAGCCCGGGAGAGAGAGGAGACGACGGGCTACACCACGTCACAGCGACCGACGGCGGCCGGGGAGGACGACGCTGGGTGTTGCATGGCGACCGGCAAGGGCGCGGTGGTTGGTTAGGATGTTGGGGGACGACGAGCCGGGGCGCGGCTGGCGTCGTGCTGGTCGGAGGCGTCGCGTACTCGTGTGGGGGAGGTGGGAGGGAGAGGAGGAGGGGCGAGGTGGCCGTGTATATGAGGCGGCAGCAGCAGGAGCGGCGGCACCGCCCGTGCGGCCGTGCGTGTCTGCACCTACGGCCTACTAGTAGCATGTGGGCTGTGGGAGGGAGGGACTAGGCAACCGAGGACGACCTGCCGCGTTTTGTTTTCTTGTGCCTGCGCTGGGATTATTATTTTTGTATTATTAATTTCCCCTGCTAATAATTAATTCAATTTTGTTGGTGTATAGATAAATAAAGCAATCTTTAGTGTGGATATATACAATAACGGTGATTGCGGAAATATCGCGTCATAAATGGTTTCCCATCAGATCAGGAAGATTTCTTCCCCCCTTTAATTTCTCTCGTTCCGGATTTTCTTAAAGTATAGTAGTAACTAATGAATCCCCACTATAAATATTTCTTTCATTATCACACCCCAAACTTTACAAATATCATATCTTGGTACAACTCTATCTTTTTCGAATTATAATTCCATTTTCGTTTTTGTACTACGTAGGAGTATGTACTTAGACACGATATGTATTTAAATACATAACAAAATGAAATTTGCTAGTATTTTTCAGGTGCCTGAAAAAAATAGTATCTGTTTAGGCAACATCTCTAAACCATTTGATGAAGATTTAATGGATTTAAATTCACAAAAAAAAAAGTAAAACAAAAGACCTCCACGTCGATTGAAGAAAAGGCAGATTTCAGATACCTGTTTTTTAGGAAATGTATAACAAAATATACTTTACCTGTAGTTTGTAGAAACAAAATAAATTATATATAGAATAGATACAGTATATACTACCTCCATCCAAAATTTAAACTTTAACTAAATTTATATAATAAGTACTAACATTCATGATATAAAACAAGTACCATTAAATTAGTTATAAAATATATTTTTATAACTGATTTATTTGAAGACATAAATACCTATACTATTTACTATAAATTTAGTAAAATTTGAGCTAGTTTGACATGATCCTATAGTTGTAACTTTTGGTGGACAGAAGGAGTATCTTTGAAAATTAGGACATATATGGTCAGTTTGTCCTTTGGATTTTCAGAACCTGAATAGAAAAAATCTCAGATTTCCGTATCTTATCCAAACAGTGTCTACGGAGTAGATTTTAAATTGATCTTAACTTCACGAATTTTTACAGCCTCAGAATCCAATTAAAGCCCGGCCCATTTGGTTGTTTCTCAAACTAAATTTTAGTCTTTATCTCATTGAAAATTTGTACGCATACATAAAGTATTAAATATAGACTATTTATAAAATTAAAAATATATATTAAGACTAATTTGTGAAATGTTATTAGTATTCGAATACCTCATATGATATTCGATGTAACAAACTTTACTTTCTACATCCAAACACCCCCTAAAACTGTTGTGATTCTTTTTATCCGAATTCTAAAAACACCCCAAAAAGCTGTTGTGGTTCTCGAATTCTAAGGCTTTGTTTAGATTCAAAAAAATTTAGATTTTGACATTGTAGCATTTATTTTTATTTGATAAATATTGTTCAACAGTAACTAGGTTTAAAAGATTCGTCTCGCAAATTACAGGTAAATTATATAATTAGTTTTAGTTTTTGTCTATATTTAATGCTCCGTTCATCTGCCGTAAGATTCGATGTGATGAAAAAATGTTGAAAATTTTTTGGTTTTGGACTGAGCTAAACAAGCATACTGCGATCCGAACGGCACCGATATCGATCTGTGTGCTCTTTTTGCGAGAAAAAAAATATGTGTATCTTTTGTTTTCCTCTTTTTCCTTTAAATGCGGGACGGGAAAGCTGTATGTATGTTTTGTTGCCTCAATCGCATTCGTATCCATTGGATACGACATGTAGACATGGAATATTGCTGAAAGCCCTAGTTTGGTTTTGGATAATTGATGAAACCCTAGTACTAACCTCTATGCTAAGTGTGTGTAGACTTAATGAGGTTGGTACATGCCAAGTGATGGAGCAAGTGATGATCATGGTGACAATGGTGATGACCACAAGGTGATCAAGTGCTCAACTTGGAAAAGAAGAAAGAGAAAAACAAAACCCTATGGAGATCAAGGCAAAGGTATTGCTTAGGGTTTTGGTTTTGGTGATCAAGACACCATAGAGGGTGTGATCACATTTAGGATAGATAGCCGTACTATAAAGAGGGGAATTCTTTGGCTAAGCGGTTATCAAGTGCCACTAGGTGTCATTGTTCATGTGCATGCATTTAGAACCTAGTGAGCTAACTTAACTCCTTCAAAGAAAATGATTGTGAAAATGCTAACACACGTGCACATGTTGGTTTACACGTTGTGCTCGGCGGGATTCGGCGCTTTTCGAGAAAATAAAGTGCATATTTTCTATTGCGCCGGTGGGAAAATTGGAGAAGTCACGGGAGTGTTTTTCGCTGAGGAACACTCACCGGACGCTGGCTCAGAGGCACCGGACGCTGTGTCTGAGCGTCCGGTGTGCAGGCTGCCTGGCCCAGCTAGGGTAAGGCACCGGACGATAGGCACCGGACGCTGGCCTGTGCGTCCGGTGGTCCGTGTCCGGTGTGAGGTCCGTTTCGCAGACCTCTCTGGGTGTGAGTCCGGTGAGCACCGGACGGTCCGGTGGCTTAGCGTCCGGTGACCCGCAGGTTTGCGGAACTCTCTGCGCATGAGTCCGGTGTGCACCGGACGCGTCCGGTGTGCACCGGACGCGTCCGGTGCTAACTTGCTCAGCGTCCGGTGCACTGCAGGTGACCGTTAGACTCTGACACGCGGCTGACGTTGGAGCACCGGACGCTGGTGCTGAGCGTCCGGTGCCCCTTTAAGAGCGTCCGGTGACTCCGTATTTCGCCCAGTGAAAGAGCCAACGGCTCTATTTGTTTGAGGGGCTATAAATATGTGTTTGGCCGGCTTGGGGCTCACCCTCTTGGCATTCTAGCATACTTAACATCCTTGTGAGCCTAAGCAAACACCTCCCACTCATCTCCTTCATAGATTATACATCTTTGTGAGATTGGGAGTGATTCCAAGTGCATTTGCTTGAGTGATTGCATCTAGTGGCACTTGGGGATCGTTCTAGCTGCGGTTTTCTTGTTACTCTTGGTGGTTGCCGCCACCTAGACGGCTTGGAGCAGCGGAGGAGGATTGGCACGAGTTGGTGATTGTTCGTGGCCATCTCCCGGTGATTGTGAGGGGTCTTGTACCTTCCCCGACGGAGAGCCGAAAGGTAACTCTAGTGGATTGCTCGTGTCATTGAGCTACCTCACTTGTGGGTAGGTTCTTGTGGTGTCCTAGTGAGGACGAGGTTCGTGCTACACCTCTTAGCCACCGAACCACCAAGTGTTGGTCGACACAACGGGGACGTAGCGTGCCGGCAAGCACGTGAACCTCGGGAGAAAAATTGGTGTCTCAATTGTGTTTAATTGGCTTTCTCCCGGTGCTTGATTGTTTATTTTGGTGATTGGTTCATCCCCTACACGGCGGTATAGATATCTCTTCTTATCTTTACTTACCGCAAACTAGTGTAATTAGTTTAGTTGCTTACTTTGCCTTGTGTAGCTTAGTTCTCTAGTGTAACTTGTAGAGACTTAGTTCTTGTGTGCACAGAGATCATAGCAACTAGAATTGTTGGGTAGGTGGCTTGCAAACACCCCTTTAGAGCTAGAGCAAAAAGCTTCGCTTTGTAATTTACTAACCTTTTCCTCTAGTGAGTTTGTAGAATTTTTAAATAGGCTATTCACCCACCTCTCTAGCGACCTTTCAATTGCTACCACCGGTGAATGCATGCATGGAATGGAATCCCATACAGAAAGAGAGGGGGACGTGGATTCCGTGCATGCTGCTGTCCATTTTTTTTGGTAGCGAAATCGTCGTGGGAGAGCCAAATTATTATGAGAAATTAAACTCTCCGTTTATTGGTACGACGGGAAATCAAATTATGAGACTCGATCTGGCGGATACGTACACGTGCGCCGTGCTGCCCGCACACGTCGCGCCGGCCGGCGGTGTCCTCGTCGTCGTCGTCCGTCCACCGGCTGGCCGGTGGGACCCGCACGTGCAGTCGTGTGCATACGTACGTCGAGCGATCGATGTACGCCCTTGGATTTAATTTGCAAGTAGTCCATGGCGCCGCGGCGGCCTCGTACGTCGATCGCCGTCGTGGCCGTTAGATGGAACTGCAACGCTCACGCTCTGCACGCCTCGAATCGTACGTGCGGGACGTGCCTGATACTACTTGGCTCTGCACACGTCGCGGGCCCGCCGCCGATGACCTCATGCATCCACCTACCGTACCGGGTCCGGCCCGGCCGGCGGTCGTCCACCGCCCGTCGTCGACGGTAGGTACAGCTAGCACAGGTGTACACTCGCGGAGGCCGCCAAGTACGTACGCGCAGGGAACGTGCGTACGTAACGTGCCGACCGGGCCACGCCGCACCGCAAGTTTTTTTTTTTTTTCTTCCGTCCTTGCATGGATATATACGGCGGTACGGTCGCGGCTAGATGTGTGTGTAGATGCGTCGTTATTAATTTCTCGTTGAATCTTATCCTGGTGAGATCATACCACGGTTCTCTGTTTGGAACCGATTAAGTTGGATTATCGTTGGGCCACCCACCGTGAAAAATGACCCCAAAAAAAAATCCTATCTATTACTCACAAACCGCCACAATAGGGAAAGTTTGATTTCTACGTCCGTAATTTGCAAAAAAAAAAACATTTAAAAAATTAACTAAAACTATATTAAAAAAAAGAGTAGTATTGTTATACATACTATAAGTAAATCTCATAGGCTCGTCATAAAATGTATTTTTGTGGTCTTAAACACTTGCTTGTATATATATACGGCGGTCCCGCCAAACTTGGTGTCGTAGTTGTTTACGCTTGATCTACCACGATAGCACCAAAAGAGACCGGTGCTGATCGAGGAAGCATACATACCTTGTTCTCGTCCACATCCCATCTAGATCTTCCCAACCACTACTAATGTGTCTTTTGGTCCCTGGTCAATACTCAATACTAAAAAACAAGGTAGCCTATGATTATGACCCTGTTTGGATACTCTAACTAAGTTAGAGGTTAGAGTTATTCTCTAACTCATGACTAGCCCTCAACTAACTCTAACCAAAGAGTTGTTTGGATACAAGGGTTAGATTGACGATGAATGTACTCCTAGCTAGATTTGGTGTGGCCGGCTGTTGTGTGGCCTCCTCCCGCTCAAGGACCAATAATTGAAGATAAATAAACAGAAACTAGGTGGCTGATTAGAAAGTCAGTTTCTTTCTTAGCTCTCTCTTTATAAATATAAATCTCTACGTACATCTAAAGAACTCCAAAGTAATCATCTACTCGGTAATACCAAATCTCGCCCCTGCTCATGTATCCACATCCAATAGGAATGGTTCTCCACTCAGAGCTCACACATCCATATCCTACTCGGAGTTCAGTGTCCACATCCTACCCGGTTTCAATACAAAGACCAGATCCACATATCCGTATCAGAGCTCACGCTTCTACGTCCGAGTAATGAGGTCCGATCAGTCCAAAAAAAAATTATGATCCTAGTGCAACGCACGAGCATACATCTATTGTAAATATAAATATTATGACATTTGTTAGTGGGGTAGTCAGGAAGAGATATAAAGCTGTGGATATTTCTTTTTACTATCCTACGATGAGCATGTGCTTAGACATGATATATATTTAGTAGATACTCCCTTCGCTTGTAATACAATACATTCTAGTATTCAAAAATTATCCTCAAATATAATGCATTTTGAAGGACAAAACTCAATTTTGCATTCATCAACCAATCACTATTAATCTCGTTGATGATAGCGTCGGATTAGTAAATAAAATAAGGATATATTCGTCATTTATGTTCTCTCTTAACATATCTTAAAATTCCTAGAATGCATATAACAAAAATGTATTTTACCTATAGAAACAAAATAACAAAATAATATATATATATATATATATATATATATATATATATATATATATATATATATATATATATATATATATATTATAGAATGGGTAGAGTACATATATCCTGAAAATTAGGACATATGGCCCCGTTTGAATCCTTTGGAATATCCGAATAGGAAAAAAAATACCTTAGAATCACGCTATCTTATCCAAACGATCAAGATTTTAAAGTGGTCTTAACTCACAGATTTTTACAACCTCAAAATCCAATTAAAGTTGTGATTCTTTTATCCAAATTCTAAATCTGATACGATCCAAACGGCAGCAATATGTATATATGTGCTCTTTTTTTGAGAAAAAAATATGTGTATCTTTTGTTTCCTCTCTCTCTCTTTTTTTTTATGCGAGAAGCAGGGAAAGCTGTAGTATGTATTGTTGCCTCGATCGCATTTGCATCCATTCGAGACAGCATGGAGTATTGCTATCGGTGAATGCATGGGATGGAATCTCATAGAGATAAAGATGGGGGAAACATGAAAACTATGTGAATAAATTTATTTTGAAAAACATTTATATAAAAGTATGCATATACTACTTTTTGATAAATAGAGTATTTTTATAAAAACAAAGAGTTAAAGTTAGATTCTAAAAATTATATCGTTGTTCTAAACAATTTCCTTTAAGAATACGGGGTGAGCAAAATTCAACGAGAAATTAATAAGGAATGCATCTACTCGCGGCCGCCGTATATATCAATGCAATGACGAAAAGATCCTTGTGGCGCGGCCCGGTCGGTTACGTAGGTACGTTTCCTGGTACGCGTACGTGTAGAGTACGTAATTGGCCGCCTTCCAGAGTGTACGCCTGTACTGTACGGTACTGTGGGACCAACCGTCGACGCTACCGGCCCCTGTACGGTGGATGGGATCATCGATCGGCCGCGACGTGTGCGGTGTGCGGGCCCGGCGGACCCGCTCAGAGCTAGTTGTCCTATCTGGCACTGGCGTCTCGACCGTGGGGCCTACCCCGCGCACGCACGTGCAGAGCGTGAGCGTTGCAGTCCGGACACGACGGCGAGATCGACAAGGCCGCCGCGGCGCCGTGGACTTTTCCGTACACCGATGGACCTATGGACACGACTGCACGTGCGGGTCCCACCGGCCGTTTATCCATCTAATGACGGCAAACCTTGTGGCGCAGCCGACCGGCACGTGCGTGTACGTACATCAGGTAGTACGTGCCCAGGTACTCCCCTACTTGGCGTCGAATCGTTGCGGTTCAAACCAACGGCCACGACGACATGCAATGGCGTCGCACGGCTGCGGCTGCGGCCGGCACACATGCCTTGACCGACACAAAAGTGCTTCCTCCCGTCGTATAAAAAAATGACATAGAAAAATATAATTCTTTACGTATTATATTAATTATAGGATACATTATCCCGTTTATTAAAAAGATGCAGTTCTTTTTATTTTGGACGAAAGAGGGACTTATAGAAATCTTGGCACACTACATCCTCAAATTACACATGAAAAAAAAAATCTGAAATAAAAACTTTATCACAATCTATCCAAATTCTTCCATCGTTTTTTTTTTCAATGGATTCCCTCGAATGTCGTAGCCAAAATATAGTTCTTAGCCGCATTCATCGACCAACCCTGATACATTAGACATGCGCAAAATCTAACGCTTCGGAACTATAGTACAAAACACATCTAAATTGTTAAAAAAATATTGACAGTTGCATCATCTGGTACTAAATAGGTTGCGGAATCAATATATGGAAACCTTGAATTTCTCCTCATGACCATCGACAATGAGATTGAGGATCCGGAGTCGCTATCTCTGTAGGCGGCTCCAAGAAGCACTCCTCCCTTTGCAGATAAGGGCCATAAATTGGCCGTCTACCAATGAAATCGACGCCTACAACGGTGATCTCATCGTGGCAAGCACCAAAGCCATCGCAGGAACACAATCCCGACCGGAAATCATCTAGTTTTGCCAAAAACTATTTAGACTAAAATCATAAGACACTAGAAAACTATGGAAAAAAGATGAGTCCACTCCTCCTTATCTCTGGTAGAGTTCACCGGAGTGAAAGAAGGAGGAGGCCCCCTTGGCGTGATAGCGGCGGCGGCGGCGGCGGAGCAAGGAGCCAGCGGTCCTACATAGACCCTATAGGTAGCGGTAGCGTGAAAGAGGGCACCGTCGTTGTTAAAAAAATACAATTCTAAAATAGTGTTACATCAAACAATTTGTCAAAAAAAGATGCAATTCTAGAACAGTGCTTTAAACAATTTGACCAAATCTATTATAAAAGATAGTGATATTGTCATACTGTAAGTAAATCTTATAGTGTACGTGGTCATAAAATGTATCTTTTTGTCTTAAAACTTACTTGGAGTCATATAGGCTCATAATGATTTCTATAAGCTTAATCAAACTGAAATTAGTCCGACTTTGATCAACTACGTTTTTTCTATGGATGGAGGTAGTATTTTTGTAATATAAACCTATTTGTATACAAAACTAAAATACATATACTAATTAATATACAACTACTAGTTATACTTTGTCACACCCATATTTTAAGAACAAAATAGGATGCATAAAAGACTCATATGTGCCCCAGAAACAGTCGCACACATAAGTAGACAAATCTCAAATGTACCATCGCAGTGTTTATTACATAGCGGAATATAAAATATCACATAGTCTCATACAAAAATGATAGCATAAAGTAAACAACGCTCTCGACGGAAGCTCCACACAGGGACACTGTTGACTGGTTGACTCCAAACCTAGTACTTATAACGGTAATCCTCATTCCAGACATCTTCATTATCATTTCCTGAGGTGTTGGGAAATTGCAAGAGTGAGCACATATCGTACTCAACAAGTATAACCAGGGGTTCATGAGGCTCAAATAGCTGACACTGGTTTGACTGCAATTAGCTTTTAATAGTGGATAGCATGTTTATAATTAATGAGCAATTCTCAAGGTAGCATAAATAATCCATTAATCCCATAACCACATGATCATTTGTATACAGGAATTATGAATAACACATATAAACAACATAATAAACCATCATTTATTATCATTATTCACGTTCATCAGTGTCCATCTATTCCGTCAGTTTTCCGGGCCGCCCGTATCCGTGGGCACGGCTAGTATACCATATTTAACACTCTGCAGAGGTTGTACATCTTTACCCATGAGTCATGATTTACCCTTTCGCCCGAGGCCCGTCGACCTCTTAGCTCACTTCCAAGGAAAGCCGGCAGGGTTCACTATGAAGTCTTTCAAAGGTTCGTCTAGCAAGTTAGGGCCGCAAGGTTTCCTTTGCGCGCAGATATAGATACCCCCCTTCCGAATGGCACAATGACGCGCAGCCTATACACATAGGGACAGGGGCTCGCACTATACCCAAAACGGTTCAGCCCCTCCGCCCTTTCGGGTAACCTCTAACAAGCTAGAAAAGCTTACTCATACTTGACTAAAGCCAGAGCCATATAGCCCTTATGGTTGTACGAGTTGTCCCAGCTTTTGCCAAGGGATAAGTCCTTATGGAGGGTCAAGATCAATCCAGCAAAAGCTAGAGTTCTTTCCACCCTTTATATTCAAGTTGCTAGAAAGCTTATTTGATTGTTTATTGTATATCCAACATTCATGTTACAAGATCATGGATTATAATCAAGCACTAGCAAGAACTACCCAAATGCATATCCAAATAGGTAACAAGGAATTCAGGATAACAATCATCTATGATTTTGCTAAGGTCATCAAGGTGGACACATGCACATGATAAATGTTATATTAATTGTGTATAGGTAACAAGGATAGTCCCAAGTTATACTTGCCTTGCTCAAAGCTCTCCTGAGCTTGCTGGTCCTCAAAAGCTCGGTCTTGGTCACCAACGTACGGCTCACCGTCTAATCCCAATCATCAATCAACAACACGCATTCTAATGTAGACAATCATACACGAAGCAAACAAGATATAATTAGAGCAATACACCAAATAGTAGTAAAACAAATGTAAAAGTTTATCAAAATATTCTACGCAGCGCTACGATCACACAAACGTAAAGTTCACGAAAATCGGATTTAAAACGTAGAAGTTATGAATTTTCTAAGATTTCTATAGAGAAATAATTAATTAAATAGAACCAGGAAATTAAAAAGTTTCAAAACAGTAAACTAATATTTCTAACATGTAGATATCGTAAATACGAATCCAACGGAATTTGAATGGACAAAAACGGAGTTAAAATGAGCATTTTATAAGCAAAACAAATCTAGTGGCAATTCTGTAATTTCTGGAAAGCGCCTTTGAAACTCAGCCGACAGAAATACGCTTTTGAAACTGGAAAGCGTAAACTCCTCTAGGGCGCCAGGACCGCGGGTTTAAATAAGAGGAAGCCGAGGGTCTCTTTAAGAGTTTTCACCCCGAAGTGGTATCTTTTAATCACGATCGTCGATTCGCAAACGGACGGCTGGTATTCGATCTGGGCGGGGCTGGCCGGCCTCCTCGCCGGAACAGGAGCGGCCGCGGCGGATTTCCATTGCCGGCGTCAAGCTCCTCGCCGGAGTTCACCAAAGCGACGCTGCGGTTCACCAAAAACAACACCGAAGGCACTGGAGTGAAGAGAAAGGAATGGCGAGCTCACCACGGAGGTCGGCTCGGCCCGGGAAGGAGCAGTTGCGCGCGGCGGCGGTAGGAGTTCACGGCGAGATCCAAACTCCGAAGAACGCGACGGCTAGGGCTCGGATAGAACTCCGTGGGTGCGAAAGGGGTCCCTCGGGGTGCTTAGGAACTTTATAGAGGTTTGATTCCTCGAAAAAGGCAAGGGATCGCGGGATTACGGTTTTGGCTCGGGAAGGAAGCTTCCCCTGCTCGCGACACGGCTGGGAAGAAGAAGGAAGGTGGGATAGGGGAGACTGACGCGCGGGGCCCGGTTGGCGGTGAGAGAGGAGAGAGAGCGCACCTGCCTGGGCCGTTTGGGCCGCTGCGGTGCGGTGGGGGGAAAAGGGAAGCGGGCCGGGGAAGGAGTGGGCCGCACGCGGGGTGAGGAGAAGGATGCGCATGTTGGGCCGCGGGGGAAAAGTTTGTTTTCTCTTTTTTTTCTGTTTTTATTTTCCAAAACATTTTCCAAATAAGATTTTGAATGAAAATAAATCCAAGCCAGAGGCAACATTACAAAATAAAATATGTCTCAGCATGAATGCACAAAATCATGTTACTAAGCTTATGATAAATTTTATTTTCCACAAAATTATTTAAGTGCTAACTTTAAATGCTCACAAAATTCTTAAATAATTCAAATTAAATCCTATTAATTGAAATTCAAATTTTGGGTGTTACATACTTTTTTTAATGGTGAGTGGCATGGAGTATGAGATATCACATGACGGTACACATACGTCTACACATGTGTGTGGTACAAACTTTGGTGTCGTAGTTTACGCTTGATCCACCATGATAGTACCGTACCAAAAGCCTGCTGCTGATCGAGGAGAAGCACCTTGTTCTCGTCCGCATCCAATCTTGATCTTCCCTACTACTACTAACAAGCTCGAAGCTAATTTATCATTATATTGCTATGTGCTAGCTAGTAATAAACTAATAATGTAATCCAAGCACATATATACCTATGTGGCTACTATGTCCTACGTGTTAGGAAACAAGATAGGTAACAAACCTATATATCAACATGAAAGAGAGAAAAAAGAATAAAATTTTTTCTAGGGTTTTTAATGCAAAATCTCCTATTACTTTTCCGTCCAACGTTCATAGAAGAGCAAAAACAAAATAAAAAAACATTCTAAGATTCCTAATGCACCTCTGTCGTTGGTCGGTCCAATCAGCCCATCCGGAATCGGTAGAATGGAAGAGAGAAAAAAGAATAAAATTTTTTCTAGAATTCCCAATGTAAAATCTCCAATTTACTTTTCTTTTATTTTTTTTTAAAAATCGGCTAAAAATTGATAAATGTATAGTAATTCATAGAAAAATTTAAAAATTATAAAACAAATTTTGTTCAGCTCCACATATGTAGATCCATACAGTAAATAAAAAATATCACAAATTTTAGTACACTTTTTTTTGTTGGAAATGCTTGCCTATATATGCTTTTTAGTGTAAAATTAAAATTGTAGTTATCTTACTCCAATTATTATAAAAAATTTATGGTAGCCTATTTAATGTGATGCTTGATTCATATTTCATAGCAATCCTAATCTAAATAAAAAAATAATGCTAGCATCAAATTTCTCATGTTTTAATATAATACTGAGGTATATTAAGAGGTAATATTAGAGTGAGATAAGGTTTAACTATTTTCTATTTTTATTATTAAATAAATATGTCTTCAAGCTACATATATTGTAAATATTAACTATCTAATACCATAGATGTTATGGTTATCAATAAAATAAATTATGGACTTTAAATTTTATAAAAAAGATAAATATAAATAGATATGTAACATTATGTCATCACTTTCTAGGGTCATTTGATGTTTTTCTTCCGTTGCAACGCACGGGCATATTTGCTAGTAAGAATAATAAGTCTAGTATACTCTGTATTAGATTAGTCATAGGAACTCTCTTTTAAAAAAATACTCACTCCATATTAGTAATTGAAGTGTTAAAATTAAATTGTCCAACCTAATAGTATAGAGGGAGTATAATTGTACAACACTGCTAGGTCAAACGCTTTAGAATTTAACAATATCTACATAAAGGATATTAATTTTATATATCATACCAAATAAAATATCTACATACCGAATAAAAAAACTTAAGATTATTTGATTTTGACTTTGATCCAAACTAGAATTGAGTTTTTTTTTTGTGTGAATGTAGTATTTTTTTGTAATATAATAAACCTATCTAGATAAGCTAATATTGATAGATTTTATAAACACCTAGCCAAACTTAAAATGTTTCAAACTATTAGCCACGATGTGTTGCGCCCGTGAGTACCAGCCACCAGCACCACGAGCACCTTATGTCTTTCCGCCACGCATCCCATGGGAGGAAAGAAAGGTTATAAGAATAGTTTTTATTAGTGGTTTAATTTTTACTGACATGGTACATATAGAAATTACAGATATAGTTTCACGATAGTGCCTTAGCCAAACTTAATTTTTTTTACTTGATTGAAATATAGATTATACTCTTTTCTAACCAATAGGGGGTGATGCCAATATGCTTATTCCTTTCTTATGGCGACTAGCTTTGAATAGAGATAGTCCCTCCGGTCTAGTTTATAAGACACACACATCAAGCGATTCAAACTTTATGTTCTTCGATTATTAATTTGGTCAATAATGGTCAAAGTACTGTGATAAGTGGGCGACGGTATCACGTCAAACTGTGCTTTATAAACTAGACAAGATGAATCAATACACATGATACGTATACGATAGCACAAAAAGACCGTTGGAGAGGAAGCATATCTTGTTGCACACCCATCTTGATCTCCCCTACTAATGTCTTCTGGTCGCTAGTAAATATACTAACAAGAGCCTATGATTTATATTGCTTATATATATGCTAGCTAGTAATGTAAATATGTATGTAGTCCAATCACATACATGCCTATGTCCTACAAGGACCAATAATTGACGATAAACAAACTGAAATTAGCTGGCTGATTAGACGAGCAAGATCTCATTCTTTGTTTCTTAGTTTCTTCTATTTAATCCGCGCGCATGACGTCTGCTAGTGTCTAGTGGGGTGGTAGACAGTCGGAAAGAAAAGGTACATAAAACCTGTGGATCTTGGAAGCAATGGAAGAAGAAACTCTACTACATGATTGACACGAGGAAGAAAGGACAACAAGGACACACCAAGGATCAGAAAAATACATATGCGAGACAAGCAAATGTTTTGGCACCATTGGTTTTTCTTTATTTTTGGTCTTGCGTGCGCGGGACCAACCACCCAAACATCCATGACTTGTGTGAACCACCACCTGTGTCTGTGTGTGTGCGCCTAAACATTTTCATAGCTTTGGACCTTTTGGTCGTAGAGAGGCAATAATATATATATTAATTTGACACTACTTATATCTGAAAGTTCAATTATGTTCACTTTTGATAGTATAATTCGCAGTAGAATGTTCTGCACACATGTCACACTATGGATGGATGGGTGAACATGAACCCCGGCTATGCATGTTTCTGTGACCACACCGTTGCAGTGGCACGGTCAAATTTAGACTGAAAAGAATCTGCTAGCTGCTACTGCTAGCTAGCTCGGTCTTTAATTTAGAAAGGAAGAAAACGGAAGAAGAATCTGCTGCATGCACACATCATCACTGTGCTAGTTGAAAGGTTTGGTGCGGGCACTCCACACGTGAACGAACTTCATTTCTCCTCTCCTCACTATCACACACAGCAGACAATTTTTAGAGATGGTCAAAATCGATTTCAAAGACGGTTTTTGAAACTGTTATTACATCATCGATCTATTAATTTCTAGAGCGGGTGAATTACTGTCCATAAAAATTGATTTTCAAGGTTGGTTGAAATTATTGCTTTTATGAGTGGTTGGCATAACCGCATAATTAAGGAACTATCTCTAAAAAATATATGATTTTTTGGATGGCTGTTTTATGTCAACCACGACTGAAAAAGATAAATTATCAAGGACGGTTTTATTATGTCAAACACCATTGAAATTGATTTTTAGAGATGCTCTGTAAGCTACGGTGCTGCGCATAGTATCATTTATAAAAGGCGGTTGGTTAAGTCAACCACTTCTTAGAAAAGCAGGCTGATGTGTTTATAAAAATCATCTACCGAGTAGTGATAATATAAATATAGTGAGAGCCACAATCCTTGTGCTTATTCAATTCCAGAGAACCACATAGGTAGTTATACTTCCTCATTAGAAAATCAGCAGAGCAAAGATCAAACACTATCTCTGCAGAGGAAAATGTTTTCGCAAAAGTCATCACAGCAAATCTACGCGCATTATACAATTTTGTATCAGCCTCGTTGACAAACAAATAAATTCCATGTGACTGAAGAAACTCCTAGGAGTGCACTAGCTACAGTAGTGGAGTCCCATGAAGGAGGAAACAAAACGATTCCTAGACTCCATCCACTGCCGGGCAAAGTGTAGGGGTGTGGGGTTCACAAATCACACACAAGTGCTTTGCTTTGCTTCCAATAATTCGGCCAAAGCAACGTGAGGTAGCTATGCTGCAGCGAAGAAAGGGTTTTTGGTTGGTGGGTGGCGGTCAAACATCCAAGCCCTAGCTAGCTCATCAGTGTTGCTCCTCCATTATTTTTAGTAAAGTCCGAGGGGAGGGCGGGGCCCCTGAAAAATAATTGACAACAGAGAAGGGTATTCCTATTCCATTCCTGATGGGGACTTTGGAGCTGTCGTATATAGTGCAATGGAAAGCTGAGCACTCAGTCACCAAGAGTGAGCTAGCGTGTGTGCGTAATTTTTGCCAGTGTCCACCTCATTCGGTTGCGAAATTTTGTCAGGTACATAGAGTACACGGTACTATGGTTTTTGTCACACATAGCAAGAAGATGCGAAGAGTCTGTGGGGGAGTTAGCGGCTGAAAGAGCTGGGAGTATTTAGTATTGTCGGTTAAGAAACAGTTGTCTTTTCTATTGTCGGTTGCGCGTGGTTAGGCTGACTAGTGGGGTTGGGTGTCGCATGAGAAGTACAAAGGGCACCATGTGTAACATTTTTTTAAGAAAATGAATTGGTTCCTGTAAAATTTCTGTAGTATTCCTGTGAAATTCCTGCATTCCAAAGGCGCCCTGAATCGTTATCGAACTGAATGAGAACAGAATCACTATCTCCTTTGCGTTGCTTCTTTCTGAACTTCCATTCTCTGTTCTTGCTGTTGTCTATCTAAACTCTGATTCTATCTACTCCACAAATCCGTCAGGTTCTTGACCCGACGACTGACAGTTTTAGTCACGGGTAACCACTAACCAGTGCTGGACACAGACTAAGATTCAAAGTGCTGAGAGTCTTGTGTAGAGAAAAAAAAAATGTTTTGATATGTGACGATTGTCCATCATGGATTCATGGTCTCAAGGACGGAACTATATGTAGAGTGACCATGCAAGCCAAAATTTGGTGATTATATAATTTATCACATATACATCCTATATGGTAAAAGTCTATACATTCACAAGGCAAACGTACTCATGCCAAAATTTAGAGGAAAAAAACAGTAGTTGTTCATCAGTGGTGGAGCTACTATCGTTCATGGTCTGCCCTCCAAACAAAGAACTGGAAAGGTTCTATCAAAAAACAAAGAACTGGGACGGGGAGAGGGTAAAAAAATCCTGGGTGGGATCGGATACATACCCTCCCCCCCAAAAAAAAAAGGCAGGGCTGCTGCATCCAGAAAAGCAGAGACTGAGAAGTCACAGTGAGACCGACCGATCGGTGACAAAAAGTTGACGAATCCAATCCAATCCAATAATTCCGAAAGGCATGCATGCAGGACGAATGAATGAAGCACTGGGTCGTCGCGACCACGACGAGCATGATGAGATGCAGGCAGGACTACTAAGCAAGCATGGAATGGAACGGGGCAGTGGCCACTGGCCACCACGCGCTCGCCGATCGCCGTGCCGTCGCTGCCGTCGGCGTCCTCCTTTGCCCTGTCCTGCACGGAGATCGTACGTGAGCAAGCCTCCCAGCCATCCGTCTTGCAGTATAGCTAGCGACACTAATAAGCTAGCTGAAAGCAAAGCAAAATCGATCTGCAATCATAAAGATATTGGGATACATGGCTGTCGGACGACAACGACGAGCCTCCAATCATGAACGGACTCCGGCCCGATATGATGTGGTGGATGGTGAGAATAATAATGGAGAGAAAAAGGCTCAGGATTTGACGACGTTCCTCTTTTCGATCCTCCGGTGGATAGGATATAATTATAGGAGTCGGCCGGACAGCTAGGGTAAGATCAGATGTCTGTCGATCTGGTGTGGTGGGCAAATGCATGATTAAAGGCGGATTGAGTCATTATTGGTTGTGGAGCAGATAGTAGGCTCACTGCTGTGGGTGTGGGTGATATCGTAGGTTTCAGAATTCAGTCAGTGGAAGGAGCAGTCCCTGTTTGTTCCCTGTGTCATCACTAGCTGTCAAGTTCAGTCGTCACTCATCAGTGTGATGGGATTACTACATTACAGTGTGCGATACCGAGTCATTCATTCGTTCGTTCGTTCATTATGCAGGTGCTGGAAAAGGCATGGTACTGTACATCACTAGATTGTTGTTGGTCTCTTCTTTGTTTTGGTGTAATTCTGGGGGCTTTCTTTCTTGGTTGGTTGGGATAAGGAAGTGAAGGCATTTGTCAAAAAAAAAAAGGAAGTGAAGGCATGCATGCATATGAGGATGCCTGCAGAAACGAAACAATTCTGAACCCATGTTAATAATAATGTTGGTATATGTATACCATATCCGCCAGTGAACAGATACCATGCTCTTGCATCAAGTGTTTCCTGTTGGTTGCAAGTTCAAGCTTGGCAGCTTAGATCTACATTTGGTCGTCGGCGTGGGACTGACTGAAGCAAGAACAGCAGCAGCAGAACAATGCAAAGAGGAGGCAGTGTCATGTATGTGTTGGGCCGGACCCATGATGACAACGGCCCACACATGTCGTCCCGAGAAGATTGCGGCCCGCTCGGTCGTTTTGGGCTTGGAGTTTGGTCCGTTGGGTCGCCACTGGATCGGATCAGTTTCTTGTTGTGGGCTGGGCTGTGTTCTTCTTCTCCCAGACCCTCCATGCAGATGGTTCAGTTTCAGTTGCTTCTTTTTTAATAATAAAAAAAAAAGATGGTTCTGTTTCAGTTTTTCAAAAAGAGATGCCTGCTATCCAAACAAGTTGATGACAGTATGCAATTGCAAAACCACCTGATGATGATCATCTAATTAGCGCTGGACCGCGCATTGCTGCCTGCACTGCACTGCACGCGTGGGCGACTGTTGGACGCCACGCCATGAAAGGCCGGGCGGCAGCGGCAGCCGGTTCGATCGAATCGCCATGCATGGCATGGATATGGAAGCTGCCACACCCCTCCACTACTACTCCACACTCTTGCTTGCTTGCTTCTCTGAATCTGGCATCTGCATCTGCATGAGCCCTCACGTCAAGAGAAAAAGAAACCTACTACTGCTCCAGTAGCTAGCAGCAGTACTGTACTGTAACTGTAGAGGTGGAGCGAGAAGCCTGACTGCTATGCCCTCGCCCTGCCATGCCCTCGCCCTGCCCGTGTGGTCTGCTCACTGGTCACCGTCTCACCACCACGACGACGACGCACGGCTGCACGCATCGATCGATACGTACGGTAACAGACTACCACTCGGTCATGCATGCATATGTCTCAGGTACAGGATACATACACGGAACGGATGCGTGTCTGTGTGGGCGTCTGACGTGATATGGAGGCATGGCTCCCTGCTGTGTGTACTTTGACAGTGTTCACTCCACTCCACCTCGTCGTCACGTCACTGACTAGTTCTATGAACGTGGACGTGCAGGTGTACCACTACATGTACTAGAATATGCTCTCCCGGCCCAATAGGGAAGACAAACATTTTTTAAGTTTAATTACACATCTGTAGAAAAAAAAAATACTATCCACATTTGTATTTCTAGTTAAGAATTTATTATAAGAGTATATCCACAATTAATATTCACTCCATCCCATCATAAATACCCAGGCCTTGTTTACTTCCACCCAAAAACCCAAAAAAAATTCAAGATTCCCTATCACATCGAATCTTTAGACGTATGCATTGAGTATTAGATATAAACGAAAATAAAGACTAATTGCACAATTTGATCGAGACGAATCTTTTGAGCCTAGTTAGTCCATGGTTAGACAATAATTACCATAAACAAACGAAAGTGATACAGTGTCGCGAAATTTTTTTCTCGGAGAACTAAACGCGGCCATCCCAAAATGAATGTGTTTTTCTAGCCTTAGGATAAGTCAAAGTTATTTAGTTAAGTTTGAATAAGTTCATATATGTCTCTAGGTAGATTTACTTTAAAAATATATTTTATAACTAATTAATTTAATGATATTTATTTTAGTGTTTTCTTGCAATGGTTTAGTTAAACTTGAATTTGTTTGACTTCTCGAGAAATGATAATTATATTCTTTTTTGGACAACGGAGTGTATTAGTATTTTTTTTATATGATTGATCAAACTTAAAAGTGTTTATATATATATGAATGAAGGGACCTAAATTTATGATGTGTACCTGGTCCATCATCATTATGATTAGTAGCATTTGGCTTGGCAGCGACTATATACTTGCATTGCTTGTGATTTGTGAAAGAGGAAAACTGAATGATTGTGATATCTCATGCTTCCTGCGTTCTTATGGCAGCTAGAGTTCTTCTGGGTGAGGAACTACAAGAGCACACTGCTCACTGCTGATTGTAAGTCACTACGAATTTCCTGGATTATTCTAATGAATTGCCATATTATAATTGCACCACCATACATTCCTGGACCCAAAGCATTATATTTATCCTAATAATGTCCTTTATTATCATATATTTCCTCCATCCCAAAAACTTGACACTATAGAATTTTTAAGACACCAACATACATATCGAGGTAAAAATGAACCATGTGCCAATACTTATTAGGGACGGTTCCTATTAAAAGGTCGGTTGTCATTTGGTTAACAGCTTAGTTAATTGCCATAAATAATAAGATCCTGGCAACAAAAAATCAGCATGCAGCTCTGGCAAATGTGGAGAATCAATTCTATTTATCTCACAAGGAGCAGATCTAGGGGTGGGGCGAGAGATTCAAGCCCCACCGCCTCCGCAAGCCCCTCCTAATTTTTCTAAACATGAAAGAGATAAGGAAGTTATTGATCTAAAAAAGAGTTTAAAGATGATTTGAACACCCTTTTTTTTAGATTTCTAGATCCTCACTGCCTTTCCAAATGCTAAAGCTACGCGTTTTCTGGGAAAGTCGACGACATCAGCAACGAGTTTGGCAAGAATGCAAAATGAGATGAAATCCTATTGCCAAGACAATGTGTGCAACACATAGCAAGAGAATCTTTAGGGATTTGGAGGCATTGGAATTGAAACACCATTCTTCTAGCTCCAGCACGCGCTAACATATTGCCAAGTCGTCTCCAAAGGTGTAAAGCATCTCGATACAAAAAATAATAAGCATGGTACAGCACGCACGCGTATGGGGAAGCTAGAATTTTCAGGCAAGGGTAGCTAGCTATGAAACAGCAAGCAGGTCAGAGCTAATAGCTGGTTATTCAATATAGCAAAACAAGGTTACACCAAAATCAATGCATCGATCGGTGTCAAGGTCTGAACAATATAATAACTTATACATGTATGTATCCTACTCTCTTCTAGGTTCTGACATGATAGTGTAGACTGTAGTATATAGTATATACCAATACTACAAGATTATAAAAAGGAATCAAGCTTCACTTATACTATACTGCATTCATGTTCCCAAGAAGTGGACAAGATCTGCAAGCATCTCTAGCTATTACATACTGGAGGAGTAACGTGTCAACAGTTTGATATTAGTGTTTTATATTGTTTCATAATAAATATACAAATCATGCATGACAAGCTCTCCTGTAGATTAAGCTTTACATGTTCACAGAGCAAAGAGCACAGTATCATTAGCAGCTAGCATGCAGTAGGTTGTAACAGTGCCAATGCATGCCAACCATAGTATCAACAAACTGTGATCATTTTCTCAAGAAAGCAGAGCAAAGAAAGCATATATAAGCAATTTCCTCTACACATCCCTCTTCAGATCGACCTATTAATTTCGTTAGTTCTCCCAAATTAAATGCAGCAAGAAACAGTTTTTGCTAATGAAAGGAAGAAGAATAAAAATGTGCCTGCCACCATTCCCATAAACTGAAACCTATATAGGAGTAGGACCAATTATTGCAACATCTGGAGAGCAAAGAACAATACAAAACCTACTTGAACAGTGCACAGTGTATTGGATTCCTTCTGCTGCTAGATCTACATTGGAAACAATTATACATGGCATTCATTTCTTTCATGCATACGGTGGGTTTAATTTGATGGCTATTTGAGACTGAAAATTTCATTGGTCTACACTCTACAGAGAGCACATAATTAATAGAGAATCTGGTTGCTAAATTTGGAATAATAAAATATAATGAAATCTGTTGTGATGCATGCTCTAATTCATGTAAGCTTAAATCCATATAGAGTAGATATCAAACAAGAGAAAACATAGTGATGTGTATACAGAGAAGAAGGCAGGTTTAATTAAAGAATGCACAGAATGCAAGTAAACAAAAGCTTCAAGAGAGGGAAACAAAAAGAAAAAAAAATTGAACAGCAGTTGGGTATATCAAGTAGTATTTTCAGAACATTGTATTGCAGGAAGCAAAAAGATTGAGGCAGAGGTAAGAAGAACTGAAGCAAATTAAGGATTGAAATTTTATAGACCTGGATAAAAAGATACGTGTACACCTCCAAACTAAGCACGGATTATTCAGAAGGATTTGCATGGATGGGATGAGAGGGGAGCAGATCGAGATGCATGGCCAAATTTTAATGATGGCAACTTTCTACACATGCACCCTCTTGTTTCATCAGTCAGCTCATCACAGGGTAATTATTGCGAGGGAAAGAGAGAAGAAGAATCAGAAAGATCCCCACTACGACCATACATGAGCCATGGGTATGTGTGCAGCTGCAGATGCCCACTGGTCAGTAGGAGTGGCCGTCATGCGCAGTCATGCCCACCCATCATTACACCAATCTGCATCTCATGCAGGATGCAGGTAGCTAGAGGTAATATCCTCTCTTCAGTCTTGAGTTCTTCACCATGGCAGCCACAAGATCTATCTATGTAAAGTATCTATCTCCCCATATCATATACGCCCAAGAAACTGAACAACTGCAGACGGAGGAAAGAAGAAAAAAACAAAACAAAACAAAAGTAAACGGGGTATGTATAGATTCAGTAAATCAGGTAGCTTAGCTTACCCGGTTCAGATTTGCATGTACGTGCCCCCAGCAAGATAGGTAGCTAGCGGATGGAGGGAAGCTCATGCTCATCTGATGGAGGTGCGCGCGCAGATCAAGATCATGGGGGAGCCCTTCCTTTTGGGGGGAATGAAGCCTGGTCCGAGATCTACACCACCCGCCTCCGTCCTCCTGCTGGTCTCCAAGAGAAGGAGGAAGAGACGATGGAGATTGAGGAAGCGCGCGAAGACTAGGGGAGAGAGAGAGACCAGAGAAGGAAGGAGCGGAGCGGAGCGGCGGCGCCCCCGAGCCAGACAACATTCCCCTCAAAGACGAAAAGGCTCCCCTGATCTAGCTATGCTCTCTCTAGCTAGCTTTTCCGCCTTGACCTCTCGCTGGCTTAGCTAGATCTCTCAAACTCTCTGATCCTACCACCTCCTGTCCCTCGCTCTCTTCTTGTATATCTTCGTGCCTCAGCCTCACCCTCATGGCTAGCTAGCTCCCGTGCTACCTCTCAGCTTTTTTGGGGTATGAGATGAGGTGCAGGGAGGAGGGGAGGGGAAGGTAGAGAAAGGGTCGGTATGTATATATGGAGGAGGAGGAGGAGGAGGAGGAGGTAGCTGCAGCAAGCAAGAAAGCAAGGTAGGAATGGGATGGGGGCCGGCGAGAGTTGAATGGGCACAGGAGGAGGAGGAGGAGGACGATTGGACGAAGGGGAATTGAAGGGTGTCCCCCAGCCGGCCGGCCCCCCACGAGGCACGGCTGGTTCCAAGGGGGAGCTGTCCCGGTCCCGGCTGTACATGTGTGTGCTAGCTGGTGCAATGGGGGCGGAGAGGAAGAGATGAGGAAGACGAAGAGGAGGAGGAGGTGTTACCTCTTGATCGGTCTCAATGTATAGTTTTATGGTACAGTTATCAAAACTATAAACTATAGGTAACCGAGCCACATGAGTTTTATTGGGATGAAATTTCTCTCTCATATGATGAAACTCTTTTATTTAATGACCCTGTCAAGTCAGTAATTTTACTTATGTGGCATCATATTTAATGTGTATAACACTTTCATGAAACATGCATTAAGACTAGCATTGAGAGGGATGAATCCGAGTTATGGTGGACCTCTGCTAGCACTGCCCACAAGAATTGCTACCTTCACCTACCCACCCTTTTCCTTCCCTGCTTTTTCTTCTTCAGCTGCAGTGTGTGTGACAACCTAGATGTGCCAAACTTTCTGTACCTGCTTAGCACTGCACCACCACTATGCCCGTTTTGATTGCTTTATATACTTGCTTGCGGTATAGGATAGGAAAGGTTCTACTTTGACCACCAAGGATGTTTATCCATTGCTAAAAAATAATGTTTTTCACTAGAGGAATATTGAAATATATATGCATTTATTATAAAACTTTTTTTATATATTATGTACTATATAAACAAACATATGATCTGACTAATTATTGATACATTGGTCAGAATACATGAAGCATGACCTTTTGAAATCCTAGGCCTTGTTTAGTTCCCAAAAATTTTGCAAAATTTTTCAGATTTTCCGTCACATCGAATCTTTAGACGTATGTATGAAATATTAAATATAGATAAAAATAAAAACTAATTGCACAGTTTAGTCGGAATTGACGAGACGAATCTTTTGAGCCTAGTTAGTCCATGATTGAACAATATTTGTCAAATACAAACAAAATTGCTACAGTGCTCATTTTGCTAAAAATTTTGGAACTAAACAAGGCCCTAATACACTTACTAAAAATAATCATGTGTACATTGTGTCTCATTATTAGTTGTTTACGACCTCCATGTGTGTGTACGTGTACACACAAAGCAAGTATTCATGTAAAAAATCTTCAACTTAAGTATTATATTACATTAGATTGAAAAATGATATGATGTATACTATGTAGATTTACCATGATGTCTTTTAGAGGATTTATATGTACCTATTTTGATTTATGGTGTTTTTTTAGACATGCCCAAGTTAATCTGTCTAAACCGAGAGTTGTCCCTTCAATTAAGCCGAGTAACGTTAGTTATCCCCGGAGCTGCACCTTGCACTCTATTGACCCAAAATACACATGACCAGACTGTATTAAATACTCCATTTATTCAAAAAAATATACAATTCTCACTTTCCAAGAAGTCAAGACCAATTTTGAGTTACCAGATCTATAAAAAACTACTGCTCCTTCTATCTCAAATCAAATCAACTTCTATAGTTGTCCTAATAAGTTCATCTATTTTTAAGTTTAACCAACATTATAGAAAAAAACACCAAAATTTATGACATCAAATTAGTATCACTTGGATACACCACGAGATATAAAGTTGATCAAACTTAAGATAGTTTGACTTATAGCATGATTGTAGGAATTGATTTATTTTGAGATGGAGGTACTAACAATTATGAAACCAATAAGAATCGTTAGATTAATTATAGAACCATATGGCATTTTCTAAAACTTATTCATTCCGAACCATATGGCATGCCCTAAAGCCAAGTCACTGTTGTCACAAAAAAAAGCCAAGTCACTGTCTACTCAATCAAATTAAATTGAATAAACATAATCTAGTGCTCGTGTGTGTATATAAAGGGGTTTTAGGTACGCCTATACTTTGTTGTTAGGCCTTGTTTACTTCCATCCGAAAACCCTAAATTTTTCAAGATTTCCTGTCACATCGAATTTTTAGACGCATACATAGAGTATGAAATATAAATAAAAATAAAAACTAATTAAACAGTTTGGTCGAAATTTAAGAAACGAATCTTTTAAGTTTATTTAGTCTATAATTGAACAATAATTACCACAAACAAACAAAAGTGCTACAGTGTCGCGAAATTTTTTCCTTCATGAACTAAACAAGGCCTTAGAGTTTATTTCAAAGGACAAAGGAATTGATCAGTCCAACTATTGAGTTAATCCTTTTCTTTTTCTAAAACCCCTGTTCGAATTGAAACTAAAACTTTAGAACCATAAAGCATGTCCTGACGCCCAAGTCATTGTCTAGGCGATCAAATAGGCTTAGGCTGCCCAACAGGGCCCCTAGTGAAGTCAAGATTCAAAAAGACATTCTTTTTAACAAAGTAACCACACTGATACTGTGCACCTTTTCTCTAATAATTAATGAGCCTAGAAAAAAAAGGGACCTCTAGGCCTTTTTTTAGTTCTATTTTTTTTTTTCAAAATGGACACCGTAGCAATTCTATTTGTATTTGACAAATATTATCTAATCATAGACTAACTAGACTCAAAAGATTTGTCTCGTAAATTACAGACAAACTGTGCAATTAGTTATTTTTTTATCTATATTTAATGTTGTATACATATACTGTAAAATTTGATGTGACGAAATTTTTTTAGAAAAATTACAAATTTTTTTGGGACTGAACAAGTCCCTAGTGGTACTACTCCATTTTTTTCAACACCCATGCATGGTAGCTGCGCGGGCCCCACGTGTCATGCTCGCAGTCGGAGAGCGAGGCAGGGGTGGGGAGCATGCGCCCACGACAGGCGGAACGCCCTCGGCCGTCCCGTCCTGTCGAGACACGAGCTTAAATGCAGAGTTTATGATGGACGGCATGATTGCGATGGATCGGAGAAGAAGTGAGCCGGGGCCCCGGCGGCGTGCAGTGCTGGCCCTCCTGCCACCTGGACTGGACTCCAGCCTGGTTGGCAAGAAGACGATCGAGAGCTATATATATATATATATATATATATATATATATATATATATATATATATATATAGCTACGACGACGAGAAATAAAAATTAAGACATGACGGATGAGAGAGCAGGATGGAGGGACGACGAGGCCCCCATGGCCATGCATGGCCACCAGGACCGGCCGCTCCCACTCCTCGGGCTAGCTCTCCGTGCATGCGCCGATCGGGAGCCGGAGAAGAAGAAGAAGAAGAAGAAGAAGAAGAAGAAGAAGAAGAAGAAGAAGAAGAAGAAGAAGAAGAAGAAGAAGAAGAAGAAGAAGAAGAAGAAGAAGAAGAAGAAGAAGAAGACACGCAGCAATGCGCGGAGCACTGCCATCAGCGGCGAACGCAATGAATAGCAGCATACGCGCGCGTCCCATCCCATGGAAAGTTGGAAACCTCTTCGCTGATCTGTCGCGCCGCGGACGCCGGCGGACTGGCAGTGGCATGCAGTGCTGGCAAGCAGCAGGCTCCGTCCGTGTCCATGCAATGCACGCACCCACGCATCAGACGACGACCATTTATTCATGCATGCATGTGTGTGCGTGGCCCAGCTGCATGCTGATCGATGTGTGGGCGTGCTACGGCCTTGTTTAGTTCACAAAAATTTTCAAAATTCTCCGTCACATCGAATCTTACGATACATGCATGGAGCATTAAATATACATGAAAACAAAAACTATTTATACAGTTCATCTGTAAACCGCGAGATGAATCTTTTGAGCCTAGTTACTCTATAATTGAACAATGTTTGTCAAATAAAAACGAAAGTGCTACAGTGCCGTTTTTCACAAGTTTTTGCGAACTGAACAAGGCCTACGTGTGACAGTGTGACCCTGCAGCACACACATCATTATTATTATTATTATTGTTGTTATTATTATTATTATTATTATTATTATTATTATTATTATTATTATTATTATTATTATTATTATTATTATTATTATTATTATTATTATTATTATTATTATTATTATTATTATTATTATTATTATTATTATTATTATTATTATTATTATTATTATTATTATTATTATTATTATTATTATTATTATTATTATTATTATTATTATTATTATTATTATTATTATTATTATTATTATTATTATTATTATTATTATTATTATTATTATTATTATTATTATTATTATTATTATTATTATTATTATTATTATTATTATTATTATTATTATTATTATTATTATTATTATTATTATTATTATTATTATTATTATTATTATTATTATTATTATTATTATTATTATTATTATTATTATTATTATTATTATTATTATTATTATTATTATTATTATTATTATTATTATTATTATTATTATTATTATTATTATTATTATTATTATTATTATTATTATTATTATTATTATTATTATTATTATTATTATTATTATTATTATTATTATTATTATTATTATTATTATTATTATTATTATTATTATTATTATTATTATTATTATTATAGCCCTAGCTGGACCTGGACCCTTGGTGGTGACTGTCTGACTGAGTTGACCAATTCACACCTCCTCCTGTGTGCAGAGAACAGCCAGAGTCTGCAGCATTTTCTGTGGAAAAAAAAATGAAATGATGTAATAATGCAAAAGTTCCTAAAAGCAGCATTCAGCAAGGGAGGCAGCACATTTGTTCAGATTAATAACATGAGCACTGCGTGATTAATTGATCATGCATGAACTTACAATAAATTAAATAAAGCTTGTACAGCAACGGCGGCAAATTTGATGCTATGTATTCATAGTTATATATACTCCTACGCCATACTGAAACTGACATGATTAGGATACAATACATACATATATTCCTTCAGGATGAGAGGTGATGTGATATAACGCTATAGAAGAATACTCCATCCATCTTACACCAGATACAATTTTACTCCCTCTGTCCATTTTTAATTGTCGCAGTTGGTGTGCATGCCACAAGTTTGACTAGATTTATACAAAATACGTGCAACATTTGTATCTCCAAATAAATTTGTTAAAAAACTAGATTCAAAGATCTTTCTAATGATACTAATTATGTATTATAAATATTAATATTTTTTAATATATAATTGCCGGTAGTTGTTTTTCGGGAAGCACAAGCGAGGGATGGAGGGAGTAAACTGGTGCTAAGTCAGACGATTCAAAGTTTAATAAGAAGATTTAGAGAGAGAGACTAATAATTTTATTTATAGTTTTTTATAATTTTTATATAAACTTAGTAAAATTTGAAATATATTATGACTTTGGTTAGATTTAAAATTATATTGGTTTTGGGACGGAGGTCGTACTCACGGTCACGGGCACATGTCTGGTTGCAGAAGAGGCTAGAAGTTGGCAGAGATGCCCATACCGGAGGACTAGTTATTACTAATTGACAGTTACGTCGCTCTCGAGCCTGACAAAGCAAAGTTTACATACTCCTATAGCCTAATAGCTAATGCATGCATATGGGCCTTGTTCACGTCGAAAACTAAAAACTTTTCAAGATTTCCCGTCACATCAAATCTTAGAGTACACGCATGAAGCATTAGATATAAACGAAAATAAAAACTAATTACACAGTTTGTCTGTAAATCACGAGATAAATTTTTTAAGCCTAATTAGTCCATAATTGGATAATGTTTGTCAAATAAAAACGAAAATGTTACAGTGTCGAAATCCGAAATTTTTTCGGAACTAAACAAGGCCATGGTTTCGGTTTCTTTCGGTGCTTGCATTGTGCTAGTGTCTCGCACATGTTGTGAAACGCCCTTTTGAGAATGTCGTAGGGTCGTGCTGTCTCATCGCCTTCCCATTTGTATTTGTATATATCTTCTCTTGGCCAGGTTCAGTTCGATCAGTCCGGTTTCTTTTTGGTGTGTGTCTGTATATATCAGTGTATCCAATGATCTTTTCTCTATCAATCAATAAGTTAGGCTGCATTTTTGTTGCCTTGTCCAAGTACCCATGCGGATGGGAATCTATCACGTCGACACGCAAATAAAAAAATATTCCAAGAAGGCACATGTCGAGATAGAAAGAATGCAATGCAATACTCCTCCGTCTTGTACTAATACAGTACATTCTAACACTCAAAAATTGTCTTCGAGTATAATACATTCTAGGCGGCAAAAACCGGTTTTGCATTAAATACTTTCTATTTATCGAGTAATCATCATTAATCACATTTGATGATAGCATATAATTAGAAAATAAAATGAGAGAATATGTGTCTTTTATGTTATCTCTTTATTTGTTTTAATTTCAAAAGCACACTATATTATAGGACTAGGGGAGTAAACCCCTAGGCACATGTCACTTTGTTTTTAAGTTTCCTTAACTTTTTTTTACTGTAAAAGCCAACATGCTATTTTCATATATGGGCTGATGTACTTGACAAGCATGGATTTGCAAATAAGAATGCATAATTAAGAGACAATGGTGAAGGGCCTGCTTGAGTAGGCTAAAATAGATAGATTAATTGAGGTGTTGACTAAAGTTAACCATTGCCCATCCAAACTGGCGAGGGCTATTTTTTGCACACATTCTAGCCATCATTAACACTTTAGCTGGACTGATGGGGATAACTTGTGCTACCTTTAGCTAAAATGTGTGTGCAAAAAAGACCCCCTAGTTTTGGCATGGTTTGTTTTCCCCTTACATACTTAGAGCATCTCCAAGGGTTTTGCATTTGAGGTTTGCATTTGAATAATTTGCCAAAAAGCTCCAAATGCATTTGGAGTTTGCAATTTGGGCAACTTGGCAAATGAGGGAGCAAACTTGGCAAAAATGTCAAGCTGTGGACGACTTTGCAAACCCGATTGTGCGAGCAAAGTCACGCGCGAGGAAAGCGCGCGCGCCTAGAGACCTTCTATTTTTATCCTTTGCCAAGTCCAAATGCCAATTCCTTTGGAGATGGTCTATTTTTATCTTTTGCATTTTGTTATGGGAGTTTGCAAATAGCAACAAATGCCAAGTCAATTTGCCAAAGCCTTTGTCATTTCGGGCATTATGGTGTGTTTAAAAGGCATGCATGGATATATATGGTTTAAAAGGTATGCATGTATGGATGGGTTGAGCAATTTACAATACCTTATAATTTGAGACAAAAATTTTAAATGTTTGATTTCTTGCATTTCAGGACAGATGGAGCAGATGAGCAAGTTTTCACCGTAAGAAATCCAACTAGTTGACCTACACGGCTATACTGAGCTCATAATGTGTTTAATGGTCAACCGCCACAATTTGCTCTAGCCCTTTTATTTTGATAGATTTGAATAGCAATGTTGGAGGTGCATGAGCCACGGGGCCTCTGCAACCTTTTATTTTCTATAGAGCAATTTTATGTACTTCATTTGGGTTGTAAAACCAGGTTTGTTCACCTCGCTACAGAATGAGTTACCTCTACAACTATTAAAAATAGAGAAAAATACTAACTGTTAACCTTTTCCTTTTGTAAGAGCGATATTGCAAATTCTATGAGGGGACACACCCGATATTTTCTTCCATAGTTTGATTCCATCCTGTTGCCTTTTTGCGGTATGCTCATACGTAGTTGTCTTTTTGCACCCTAGCTTGATCTACATCTTTTATCTTTAGACTCACACCTCTAGCGCGTTCCATGTAGCGCATATATGACTATATACAATTACTAATGTGTAATCAAGCTTATTAAGTACAACAATTATATGTAATTGATAGCCGAAACCAAATGCCAATGCATTCTCGCCTTTCTAAACTACTTATTACTACTTAGAAAATTAAACAAGTTAACAACTGAACTAACTAAATAATTCATGAGAGAGATGGGTTAGTTTTACTCTAAAAGTTAAGCAAAGTTAACAACCCATTCTTGTGGTATGACACATGCATGGGAGATGGGGCATCTCCAAGTCATCGTCACCATGTAGCTTGACCTATAATATTACTCCTATATTAATTAATTCTTGTTTTATACTCTTGTATATGTATGTGCAATATAATACGTGACCTTATGTATCGAATGCCGCCAAGATATGGTCGTCAAGTGATGATGAGAGTAGTTTCGCTGCTCCTGTTCACAAAGTGGCTTTGGTCTTGCTCCATTGTTTCTATGCCCGGGACAATTAAATTTTTAACTTCTCCTGGTAATATTACTCCTATATTAATTAATTCTTGTTTTATACTCTTGTATATGTATGTGCAATATAATACGTGACCTTATGTATCGAATGCCGCCAAGATATGGTCGTCAAGTGATGATGAGAGTAGTTTCGCTGCTCCTGTTCACAAAGTGGCTTTGGTCTTGCTCCATTGTTTCTATGCCCGGGACAATTAAATTTTTAACTTCTCCTGGTAATATAGGTTTTTTTAGTGTTTTCGTATTCAAAATTTAGTACAAATTTTCTCTAGTAAATATCTCTAAGTAAAGATTCTCTAGTGTTATGACTAGTGATAGTATTTTATTACTAATTTAAAATACTAGGAGAATTTTATCAATTTAGTAGTATAGTGCTATGATCAAGTGCTGCCGTGGAGACGTGCGTGGGCTGCTAGATGGAGATTGATCCATATCGACGAACGACACGGAAACAGCAATGCTGAAAAAACGGCGCAGCCCCGTCCTCACAGCATAGCAAGTACTACACTACCATATATCCAGATTCATGTACTGATGTACTCTCTCCATACCAAAATAGAGGTTGCTATAGGATGCATGTGGATCAATTTTTTTTCAACTTTGATTAGATTTATAGAAAATATGTGCAACATTTATCTTTCTAAATAAATTTATTGTGAAAGTATATTCAATGATCTATATATGATGATATTAATTATATATTATAAATATTAATAATCTTTTATATATATTTGGTCAGAGTTAAAAGTCTTTGACTTCTTGGAAAACAAAAACAATATTCTATATTTTAGGACGAGTATAGTACACGTGTGTGTGCTATATGTCAAAGGTAGCTGGTAACATAAGACTTTTGTTTGACTTGGCCTGCCTACACTTTTTGTCTCACAAAGCTAAGTCCAAATTTGGTTTCCTTGGGGGATGGATCGATCATCAACTCATCACATTTCATCATTAGCATCGTATGTGCCGACTGCCGACACACGACAATCATGGAAACGTCGACGTCTCTCAAATTAAATAAGAATTATATTGATTAGTGTACTCCCACTGTCTCAAGAAAGTTACTTCTAGGACTTATTCGGTAGATTCGGTACGGCTTCCAAGCTGAATCAAAGTGTTCAAAGTGATATATCTAAAACGAACTAATAAGCTAAAAGCTAGAAAAAGAAGCTTCTCCTGATTTACTCTAGGCATGCATAGATGAGTTTATCATAGAGAAGCATGCATGGAAAAACAATGGCAGCACGAGAATCAACTTCCACAGAGAACCTGGAGCTCTACCAAACATACCTTAACTACAGTGCTAAATCAAACATATTATGATATCAAATAAATGTCATTGGATCCATCCTATAATATATTTTTATAGTACATATGTTTGAAACTGTAATTATTGGCATTTTTTTCTATAAACTTTATTAAGGCCTTGTTTAGTTGGCAAAATTTTTGGATTTTGGGTACTGTTGCACTTTCGCTTGTTTGTGTCAAATATTATCGAATCATAGACTAATTAAGATCAAAAGATTCATCTCGTGATTTACAGACAAACAATGTAATTAGTTTTTGTTTTCGTCTAAATTTAATACTCCGTGCATGTGCCGCAAGATTCGATGTGACAGAGAATCTTGAAATTTTTTAGGAACTAAACAAGGCCTAAATCTAAATGTCTTTGATTAAATTTAAATGTACATTCCTCTTGGGACATAGAACCAAGTACCTCGCTGTGTGAAAGGAGTACTCCGTACGTCGGTAAGAGTTGGTGTGAACTGTCTGTGTGCAAGATTCATCCTCGCTCACTGATGACTCCCTGAGAAAAGCCACGGCCGGCATATCATGTCGTCTGGTATGTATGGTAGCTCGTCGACGATGCTGCCCATCACATCTTGGAATACGCTTTTGGTTTTGGGCGTGTCCGGTAAGAGCTTGAGAGTAAGCTGTACCTTTCTTCTGGACACATTGAACTGCCATATACTACTATAGTATACTCGATCGAGATGATGGAGCTCGAAAAGTTTGAAAAGCAACGCTCGCTGCCTGAGTCTGACGATTTCCACTAGCTTTACACTTACCACACTGCTCCGTCAAAGAAACACGTTGTTTAGATAAAAGTTTTGTCAAAACTTCAAAAACTACAAACACCAATAGCTTTGGGATTTTCACTACTACATATCACCGCCGGCTCCAAAGTGTCCGTCACTGCGGTTTCGTCCTTTCTGGTGAAAGTGGCGGTGTTAATCTTGATTATCACCACCGGACTGCAGGTTATACGAACTGGTGATGATAATAAGAAAAATCAACCAAGCCAGTCGAGCCCACGAAACCCACCGAGTCAAAGGTGTGAAGCACTGAAGACTACATTAAATTGAGATGAGAAAACATATTTAGAGTTATTGGTACCTAAGTCTATATATAGGGGGTGTTTGCCACTACTCTACAAACTCCACCGTGGAATAGCTCCACAGAAAGAAAAACTGAAGTTTCTGGAGTATCTCTTTAGGTGCTCTCACAACTTCACGTTTTTTCCTCGAACTCAGTGCGTGGAGTTGAAACCGTTTGGCTAAAAAATAGGGAGTGGAGCAGTTCCAAACACCCCCGTAACAACTAGATAACATTATTAAGAGCAGTCTCAAATACCCCTATAACAACTAGATAACATTGTTCATGTTATCTAGTAAGAGAGAGCAAAGATGAGTGACTGTAATTAGATTTTTTTTGAGGGAAGAGTGATTATAATTATTAGATGCCCTAAACCTGTTCCATAAATTATTAGACCGTGCAGCATGTTGATGGGCTTTAGTTTATCCAATTCCAAGCGAGTATGATTGCAGGGCGAGCTGCCACTCAAAACTGTCGCGAACTATCCACTAAAAAAAAAACTGTCGCGAACTAGCGCACACTGCCACACCCACACGGGCACACTGGGATGCGCGCGGTGCAATTTGCCTCACGGGCCTGGACTGGACCGCGCAGTGGCTCGGCTGAAACCGTGAACGGGCTTGGGCCGCATTCTGCTGCCCGTCGGTGTCTTGTTGGGCGGTGCCCGGGACTCTTTTCCTCTCTCTCTCTGTAAAAAAAAAATCAAACATCTTCTCAAGCCAACAACGATCAAACATATTATCATCTCTACTAGTAGTACAAGGTTAATCTCATGTTTGGAATTCGTTGTACTCCCAGAAAATGTTTGAATCCAATTACGATGGTATTGCACTAAACATATATATGTAAATCTCTCAAAGAGTCAGCCCGTTAGAAGCCTATAATATAATAGTTATATTGTTAGCCTAAGTGGCTTTATAGAGTTATACTTGAGTTTAGGGCACTCATAATGTAAGACTCTATCATAGAGTCTAAGATAATTAATTACATATTATTTATAGTATTTTGCTAATGTGGTAGCATATTTATTAAAGAAAGAGGTAGAAAAAATAAGACTTCAAGTCTTATTTAGACTCTAAATACACATTATTCGAGGTAATAAATAACTTTAGACTCTATGATAGAGTCTGCATTGTGAGTGCCTGTAAGACTCTATCATAGAGTCAAAGACAATTAATTATATATTATTTATGGTATTTTGCTGATGTGGCAGCATATTTATTAAAGAAAGAGGTAGAAAAAATAAGACTCCAACTCTTATTTAGACTCTAAATCCACGTTGTTTGAGGTAATAAATAACTTTAGACTCTAAGATTGTCGACGAAAGCTAGTCGGCAGTCTACCTTGGGGTATACCTACGGTAGTAGTTTATCGGTAGACGGTGCGCAAGCTACGAACTTGATGGTGACGCAAGACACGGACAAGGTTTTTATCCAGGTTCGGCTGCCGGGTGGGCGTAATACCTACGTCCTGCATCTGATTGTATTGGATTGTGTCGAGTTGAGAGATATCCTAGGGGGTACCCTGCCTCTCCTTATATAGTCCAGAGGGCAGGGTTACAGATCTGGAAACTAATCCTAATCGGTTACAATTGCTATAGATAGTACAATATCAATTCCTATTCTAACCGACTAGAATCCGGCTTGATCTCCACGTCTTGTTTCCTTGCGCGAAACTCCGAGCAGTTGGATCAAGCCTTGGACTGTCTTCGTGATGAGCCAAGCCTCCAGGCCCAAGTCTAGCCGTAAGGTATAGGGGTTTATACCCCCACAAAGATAGAGTCTGTATTGTGAGTGCCCTTAGTACCTCCTGTATTATTTAGTACACTCCAAAAGCCCAAAACTTTTTAAGATTCTCCGTCACATCGAATCTGCGGTACATGCATTGAACATTAAATATAGATAAAAACAAAAACTAATTGCACAGTTTATCTGTAAATCGCGAGACAAATCTTTTAAGGCTAGTTACTCCATGATTGGACAATATTTATCAAATAAAAATGAAAGTGCTATAGTGCCAAAATCCAAAAATTTTTTGGATCTAAATAAGGCCTTAATAGTCTAAGACAGGATGAGTACCAGTTTATGAGCTGGTTTGTAGTGTCCCATTTGTATATAGTATACGAGACAAAATTATCTATTTTCCCCCACCGAGACAAAACAGTAATCATCGTGCACAAACAGAAAAAAAAAATATTCAATTCAGAGTCCAGTAGCTCACCGCTTAGCAAAAATCACAGAAAGCAACAGGTGTTGATAAGCAGAGAGTCCCAGCCCTATAATTAGCCGTTAAAATCTATAACTCTTATAAAGCTAAACCCCCACTAGATGAGTTCTCTCTTCATGCAAAGTGTCCACATCATTCCCCACTAAGTGACCCACTAAATATTCTATCTCTTCATGCAAATTGTCCACATCATTCCCCACTAAGTCCATATCATCTCATATTAATTATAAAAAATTACCATGTCATCTATATCATGTGAAATACTTAAATCTTTAATCTATTAACATACAAGTCATGTACATACACTATTTGTTTTATCACCAATTAATTCCTCTATAATGTAACCGAATATTAGTTTTTGTTCTATTAGATTAGCAATTTTTTACTAGATCTAATACAATAAAATACATGCAAGTCAAAATCATATGTATACATACATAACAGATTGAATGCTATATAGTAATGCTATGTATATAATGAT